>NC_058083.1:56029259-56341008 GCF_014858855.1 Bufo gargarizans | reverse complement strand
GGAGCGTCCCCATCACCATGGGAACGTCTCCATATACTAGAATGTACTGTCGGATTTGAGAATTACTGTACGTTGAAATCGCGATGCGATTAATATAACACGAAATAATCGCATCGCGATTTCTACTTAGTACTGCTATAGTCCATATTCAGCGAATATGGAATATAGCAGTACTAAGTTGAAATCGCAATTCGATTATTATAACTTGAATTAATCGAATTGCGATTTCAACGTAATTCTCAAATCCGACAGTACATTCTAGTATATGGAGACGTTCCCATGGTGATGGGGACGCTCCATGAGCATGGAATATAGCAGTGCTAACTAAGTTGGCACTGCTAAGTTAAAATCGTAATGCGATTATTTCGTGTTATATTAATCGCATCGCGATTTCAGCTTAGCACTGCTATATTCCATGTATGTGTATTTTACGAAATTTCGTACTATTGCTCTAACTTCGTCTTTTAGAATATTCGTAATATTGCTCTAACTTCGTCTTTTAGAATATGACGAATATTCTAAAAGACGAAGTTAGAGCAATATTACGAAATTTCGTAAAATACACATATAGATTCTAATTTAGCTAATATAATGCTATAATCATTTTTTTTCTCTAATTTTTTTTTTGCCTCTTCTGAACTTAAGTTTTGTAAAATATGTACACTGTTAAAAAAAATAATATAGCAGTATATTATCTAAATTGCAAACTATATGTGTATTTTACGAAATTTCGTAATATTGCTCTAATTTCGTCTTTTAGAATATGACGAATATTCTAAAAGACGAAGTTAGAGCAATAGTACGAAATTTCGTAAAATACACATATATGGAATATAGCAGTGCTAAGCGGAAAACGCGATGCGATTAATATAACACGAAATAATCGCATTACGATTTCAACTTAGCAGTGCCAACTTAGTGAGCACTGCTATATTCCATGCTCATGGAGCGTCCCCATCACCATGGGAACGTCTCCATATACTAGAATGTACTGTCGGATTTGAGAATTACGTTGAAATCGCACTTCGATTAATTCAAGTTATAATAATCGAATTGCGATTTCAACTTAGCACTCCTATATTCCATATTAGGCTAGAATTAACGAATATGGAATATAGCAGTGCTTAAGTTGAAATCGCAATTCGATTATTATAACTTGAATGAATCGAATTGCGATTTCAACGTAATTCTCAAATCCAACAGTACATTCTAGTATATGGAGACGTTCTCATGGTGATGGGGACGCTCCATGAGCATGGAATATAGCAGTGCTAACTAAGTTGGCACTGCTAAGTTGAAATCGTAATGCGATTATTTCGTGTTATATTAATCGCATCGCGTTTTCCGCTTAGCACTGCTATATTCCATATATGTGTATTTTATGAAATTTCGTACTATTGCTCTAACTTCGTCTTTTAGAATATTCGTCATATTCTAAAAGACGAAGTTAGAGCAATATTACGAAATTTCGTAAAATACCGTTGCCTTATACTATTAAAAGAAAAATCGCATAATATGCGATTAATTAAATCGCATATTATTCGCGATAATTGAGAAAATTACGAATATTCGATTTCGACGAATATAACACGAATATTCATTCGAATATTTGCGAAATATCGCGAAATCGAATATGGCACCTCCCGCTCATCCCTATTCCTCGCCTGCCATTGGTTCCCGGGGAGGGAGGCCTCCTGGTTGCCTTGGGGACCAGGGGTGGTCCTACCTTCCCTGACTATAAAGACCTGGCCTGAGCTCTGGCTCATTGCTGAGTTATTCCACATTATGGTGAACACCTAGCCTCCCTGCGGATCCTCCTATTTGCCTGTTGTTCCTTTGTATCCTTCCTGGTTACTGACCCTTGGACTGTCTTTGCCTTTGAACCTTCGCTGCCTGCCTCGACCCAGATTGGACATTGACTACCCCTCTTAGATCATCCCTAAACTTATGCTGCGTTTCTGGGCTGTCAGCTGCTTACTGCCAGTGGGTTCCTCATCCCACTACTGGCTCCCTGGGACGTTGACAATTTGTATAAGTGTTTAATAGGCCAGGTTCTGTAGACATCTATGTGGAATCAGCTGACGACGGTGTAAAAGGCATGCACTTTTTCTTGGCGCTAACATCGACCTGTAAGGCTGAGTTGATACTTCAGTTATTTGGTCAGTTTTGGCCTCGTAACTGGCCAAATAAGTGAAGTGTGTAGTGATTCTTAGAGCAACGCCTGTCATCTGCATGTTATACTGACTCACAGTAATGTTTCACTACAACAGCAGACTCCCTATGCGTGTTACTGCAAGGCAGTGTTCTACACAACTATACAGTCTCTCTGCAGCTAGGAAATAGCTGTTTTTAACGCGATTCGCCGCAAATAAATTTGTATCGAATTGAAAAATTTTGGAAAATTCGACGAATCGGCCAAATCAATTTTTTTTTTAATTCTCTCATCTCTAATTATCTTCATCAGAAGAACCATATGTACTCTCACATGCCCCAATATCAGATAATCCAGATTTTTTTAATCAGAGTCACTACTTACATTCTGAAAGTCTTTAATGTTTACAGGGTGGGCCCTGGAGGAGAAGGCTTAATCCCGAGAGGAAAGGGCAGATTGAACTTCTTCTCTGACCAATATCTTCAAGGAAGCTGGACGCCTGTCACTGCCAGTTCTGTCAGAAGGTTTGGTAGACGTTCTTCTCTACCTCTTGTATGACGTTCTTTGTTTTGGTTTCACTTTGTCATCTCCTTTCCTTCTGCCAGGTGTCACCTATTTAGACTAATCGTCTTCCTTTATATTCCCTCCCATACTGCCTCACTTTGCGGTTTATACTACTTCCTGGATTAAGTGTTTACTGCTGGAGGCTGCTGCTGCTGTTTGCTCAGATAGTCTTTTCCTTTATTGTGTTTCCTTGCTGGCTTGATTCTAGGTGACCCTGACTCCGTCCGTTTTAAGTGCAGGGAGCCGGTGGTCGTGTCCCCTAACTATTATAGGGTTTTCAGGTGTCACACAGTCTTAGGAACGTGGGCATGCAATTGTCTACCATTGAGACCCATGCATGTGCATAGCAGTCAGGGAGAGCTCTTAGGGGTTTAAAGGGCTCGCTTATATGCTCATTAGTTTGGGATCAAGCCAGACAGTCATTTATTTATATGTTCCAGCTATCTGCAACTTCATCCCTGACATTATAAACCGCCATAACCGTCTTAAGCATGGATCCGGTTTCAGCCTTGATTGACTGCATGCAAGGTCTTTCACTGGAGGTAGCAGATCTCCGTAAAACTGTGTCTCAGTTTCAGATCACCGGTTCTGCTGCCGTTCATGGAGTTTGTTCCGAGCCTAAGATCTCGCTTCCGGATACGTGGGGGTAGTGAGAATTTTGTTCGCTTTAGAGAGGCTTGCAAACTCTATTTTTGCCTACTTCCCCATTCCTCTGGTGATGAGGAGCAGACGGTGGGGATCATCATCTCGCTGCTCAGGGATAACGCTCATTCTTGGGCCTTATCGCTGTCGGTGGGGGCACAGCCCCTCCGATCGGTGGATGAATTTTTTGTAGCCCTGGGGCAGATATACGATGACCCGGATCGTATTGCTTTGGCTGGATCAAAACTGCATCTTTTATGCCAGGGTAAACAGTCTGCAAAGATATATTGTTCTGAATTTCGGAGATGGGCAGCTGATACTGGTTGGAATGATGCTGCTGCACTCCGAAGTCAATTTTGCCATGGTCTTTCGGAAAGATTGAAAGATGCATTTGCTTTTCATGAGAGACCAGCGTCGTTACAGTCTGCCATGTCTCTAGCTGTTCGTATTGACACGCATCTTAAAAAAGAGAGAGAGGAGACTACGCTTTCCTGTCTTATTCAGCCCAAGGACAGTGGTGCTGTCTCATTCAGTGCGCAGGGGTCTCAGTCTGTCTCAATCCCCTCTGAGGAGGAGGCCATGCAGCTGGGTTTGCTTGCCTCTGATAATAGAGGATTCAGCTCTCAGAGGAGGGTTTGTGTCACTACCAGAGCTTTGAGATGTTCTCATAGCTCTGTTTCTCCACCCCTGTGATGATGTCACTACTAGAGCTTGGAGGAGTTCCCTCTGCCCTGTTTCTCCGCCCCTGTGATGAGGTCTTTACCTTCTGTTTCCTTCCTCCCAGCTGTCCCTCCTGTGTTTGATTTCGCTGCCTTCAAATCACCCCTTCTCCTTTGTAGAGGTGCGGATTATACTTTTTATTTGAGCTGTATCTCTCGCTTGAGTATCTTCACCTGTGTGATATCTTTTCACTGGATCTGTGTTCTGCTGAAGCAAGTACTTTGGACATTGTCTGCTGACTTGGGATCTGCTTTCACTGCAGCTGCAACTCCTTCAGTTAAGTGTTCAGACATTGTGTGTTTCTGTTTCCTTGCTGACCGGATCCGAGGCGACCCCGATTCCGTCCATATACTGTGCAGGGCACCGGTGGCCGTGCCCCTTTCACTATTGTAGGGGTTTCAGTGGTCATCAGCCTGAGGTACGCGGGCATGTCTCGATCCACCATCTGGATCTGGACATGGGCATAGCAGCGTAGGGAGAGCTTTTAGGGTCTGTCAGGGGTCACCCTTTATCCTCCCTAGTTTGGGTCCGGTCAGTTGCTATTTACTGTGTAGGCTCTTGTTGCTCACTTACAGCCGTGACAGTTTGTTTCTATTGTGGGGGTAAAAATCATTTGGCTTATGTTTGCCCCTTTAGGAGATTCATGGAGTTTTCTGAGGGTAATAAAAAGATAAAAATAAAATAAAAAAGAGAAATCCTCTAAAAACTTTCCATTTGCTACTTTTGGCAAGGTTGATGTGGAAATTGAAGGTTTGCCGTTTGCTTGTAGTTCCCGTTTTCTCCTACCTGCCAGGTAGACAGCAATACTCACATTGTTTGTGAGATTTTTGTACATAGTGGAGCAGCTGTCAATCTCATTGATAATCAATTTGCAACAATGCATGGTTTCCAGGTGTGCACTTTGGAAAAGGATATACCTGTTTTTGCTATCGATTCCGCTTGACTGTGGATGATGCTCATGTTGAGGATATGTCATGTTTCGTCTTAAGCGGATTACCTACTCCTCTAGTGTTGGGGCTACCCTGGCTCACTAAAAATAACCCCACCATTGATTGGCAAGAAAGGCAAATTAATGGTTGGAGTGAGTTTTGCAGAGAGAATTGCCTCACGGCGTCTCTTTCAGAGGTTTCTACCAAGACTTTGCCATCTTTTCTCTCTGAATTTTCTGATGTGTTTTCCGAGAGTGGTGTCCAGTAGTTTCCCCCTCACCGGGAGTACGACTGCCCTATTAATCTCATCCCAGGCGCCAAGCTGCCAAAATCACGATTATACAATCTCTCCCAACCTGAAAGAGTTGCTATGCATACTTATATCTCTGAGAGCCTGAGAAAGGGACACATCCGACCCTCAAAGTCACCTGTTGACACATTTATATTTTTTGTTAAGAAAAAAGATGCTTCTTTAAGACCTTGTCTGGATTTCAGGGAGCTGTACCGTATCACGATTCGTGACCCATATCCGCTTACTCTGATCCCGGACCTGTTTAACCAGATTGTTGGGGCTAAAGTTTTTTCTAAGTTGGATTTAAGAGGCGCATACAACCTAGTCAGGGTCAGGGAAGGGGACAAATGGAAGACGGCCTTCAATACCCCTGAGGGTCATTTTGAGAATTTGGTTATGCCCTTTGGTTTGATGAATGCTCCGGCCGTCTTCCAAAATTTTGTGAACAGCATTTTTTTATAATTTAATGAGGAAATTTGTAATGGTGTATCTAGATGACATTTTTATTTTTTCTTCTGATTTCAAGACTCATCGGGACCACCTATGTCAGGTCTTGCTGATTCTGCGGGAGAATAAATTGTACGCTAAATTGGAAAAATGTGTGTTTGCGGTTCTGGAGATTCAATTTCTTGGTTTTCTTCTCTCCGCTTCTGGTTTTCGGATGGACCCTGAGAAGGTCCGCGCTGTGCTTGATTGGCAGCTTCCTGAGAATCAGAAGGCGCTGATGCAGTTTTGGGGTTTTGCCAATTATTACAGATAGTTCATTTTGAATTATTCCTCTGTTGTTAAGCCACTCACTGATATGACTAAAAAGGGGGTGGATTTTTCCTCGTGGTCGGTAGATGCGCTTAAAGCCTTTTCTAGTATTAAATAGAGTTTTGCTTCCACACCCATTTTGGTACAACCTGATGTCCCTCTACCTTTTATTGTTGAGGTGGATGCTTCTGAGGTGGGTGTGGGTGAGGTCTTATCTCAGGGTCCCTCTCCTGCCGAATGGCGACCGTGTGCCTTTTGCTCAAGGAAACTCTACTCTGCAGAGAGAAATTACGATGTGGGAGATAGGGAGTTGTTGGCCATCAAATTAGCTTTTGAGGAATGGCGCCATTGGTTAGAGGGAGCCAGACACCCTATTACCGTGTTTACCGACCATAAGAATCTGGCCTACTTGGAATCGGCCAAATGTCTGAACCCGAGACAGGCCAGATGGTCTTTGTTCTTTTCTAGGTTTAATTTTGTTGTTACGTTCCGCCCTGGGGTTAAAAATGTGAAGGCGAATGCCCTGTCACGTTGTTTTGCGGGAGGGGGGAACTTTGAAGACCCGGGTCCCATTTTGGCTGAAGGGGTGGTCGTCTCTGCTCTTTATCCTGATTTAGAGGCTGAGGTTCAGGCAGCCCAAGCAGAGGCTCTTGATCTTTGTCCTTCTGGGAGGTTGTTTGTGCCTCTCGCTTTATGACACAAGGTTTTTAAGGAGCACCACGATACTCCTCCTTGCTGGGCACCCGAGGAGTAGAGCCACAGTGGATCTCATTGCTCAGAGATTCTGGTGGCAAGCTCTTCGTAAGACGGTTGAGGGTTTTCTGGCAGCCTGCGAGACCTGCACTCGTGCCAAGATCCCTCATTCACGGCCATCGGGTTCTCTCCTCCCGTTACCCATTCCTTCCCGTCCTTGGACGCATCTGTCCATGGACTTCATTACGGACCTGCCTCGTTCCTCGGGGAAGACTGTGATTCTGGTGGTAGTGGTTTATCAAAATGGTGCATTTCTTTCTCTTTCCTGGGTTACCCAATGCTAAGACGCTGATGCAAGCGTTTGTTGATCACATTGTTAAATTGCATGGCATTCCTTCAGACATCGTTTCTGATAGGGGCACCCAATTTGTCTCCAGATTCTGGAAGGCCTTCTGTTCTCGCTTGGGGGTTCGGTTGTCGTTCTCTTCTGCTTTTCACCCGCAGTCGAATGGTCAGACCGGACGCGTCAATCAGAATCTGGATACATATCTCCGCTGTTTTCTGGAGGATTGGTAATCATTTTTGTTCCTTGCTGAGTTTGCTTTTAACCGTCGCCAGGAGTCCTCTGATAAGTCACCATTTTTTGGTGCATATGGGTTTTATCCGCAATTTGGGACATTCTCTGGAGAGGGTTCTTCTGGTTTACCTGATGAGGAGAGATTTTCCTCATCTTTGTCATTTATTTGGCAAAAGATTCAGGGTAACCTGAAGAGGATGAGTGAGAGATATAAGCGTGTGGCGGATAAGAGACGTGTGCCTGGTCCGGACCTGAATGTGGTTGATCTGGTGTGGTTGTCTACAAAGAATATCAAACTGAAGGTTCCCTCCTGGAAGTTGGGTCCTAAGTTTATTGGGCCTTACAAGATCTTGACAGTCATCAATCCCGTTGCCTTCCGTCTTGTTCTTCCTCAGACTTGGAAGATCCATAATGTTTTTCACAAGTCCCTATTAAAACGTTATGTCCAACCCACTGTACCCTCCTCTTTGCCTCCTCCTCCGATTTTTGTTGATGGCAATCTTGAATTTCAGGTTTTTAGGATTGTGGATTCTCGCATTATCCGCGGTTCTCTTCAGTACCTCGTTCATTGGGAGGGTTATGGTCCTGATGAGAGGATGTGGGTCCCAGTGGCAGGCATTAAGGGTACTCGTCTCATCAGGGCTTTCCATAGGTCTCATCCTGAGAAGGTGGGCTCTGAGTGTCCGGAGTCCACCCGTAGAGGGAGGGGTACTGTCACCGCCAGTTCTGTGAGAAGGTCTGGCAGACGTTCTTCTCTACCTCTTGTATGACGTTCTTTGTTTTGGTTTCACTTTGTCATCTCCTTTCCTTCTGCCAGGTGTCACTTATTTAGACCAATCGTCTTCCTTTATATTCCCTCCCATACTGCCTCACTTTGCGGTTTATACTACTTTCTGGATGAAGTGTTCACTGCTGGAGGCTGCTGCTGCTTTTAGGTGTCACACAGCCTTAGGTACGTGGGCATGCAACCGTCTACAATTGAGACCCTTGCATGTGCATAGCAGTCAGGGAGAGCTCTTAGGGTTTTAAAGGGCTCGCCTATATGCTCCTTAGTTTGGGATCA
Organism: Bufo gargarizans; assembly: GCF_014858855.1. NCBI lineage: Eukaryota > Metazoa > Chordata > Amphibia > Anura > Bufonidae > Bufo > Bufo gargarizans. Next base: position 56,332,620 of record NC_058083.1, on the reverse strand, counting down.
AGCCAGTCGGTTGTTTATTTATATGTTCCAGCTATCTGCAACTTCATCCGTGACAACGCCTCTCCCTTAACCACCTTAGCCAAGCATTCCTTACGTAAGGGTTTAGCTTGGTAAGCACAACCCACGTTTCCTTGATTTAGTCTTTATAGTAGAGGATGATTTCTTTTCTCCCTGAAATATATAAGAGAGAGAAGTATCCCTACTTATCGGTGGCTAAATCCTAGGATGACACCTGGAAGGCCCTAGAAGTATCTTCACATTTGGCATTAACAGGCCAGTCCCGAACCGTTTCCCCAGTTGATGGTATACAAGTGGTTCATCAGGGGACTGATAAAAATACAAATAAATATAAGGAAAGAAAGATAATGGCAACCTAGATAATATGGCGCACCCGCATATTGAAAGGTGCCCCCATTTATAGTTCAATGGTCTGCACAGCTTGAAGCATGTGGTTAACCTTCTGGCCGATGACGCACTTCCGGTCATGGTAAACATAAGTTGTGGTCCAGCAAAATGAAAAAGAAGTAGATGATCCTCATATAAATTTACTAATATAGCTATCCGCCATCCACACATTAAAAAAAAAAATATATAAACAGGCCTAACTAGGAGGCATAGAGGCAATAGAACACAGAGTGGGGTCCGTCGCACCGGAAGTGCATCATACAGCCATTAATGAAGTGCACGGGTAAGGAAAGATATGCTAAGCTGGTGGAACGCAAAATGCGGTCCATTGAACTGGAAGAACGCTTTTAATTACAGATGAGCGAATCGAAGTTGACGAAGTGGAATTGTATTTTTTCCTAAAATGTCTGCTGCACATGTGAGGACATGGAGAAAGGAACTCTGGGAAGGCCAGATCACCCATAATGCCATGCATGCAGCCAATCAGCAGCCAGCCAGCTCTGTGATGTCACAGTCCTATAAATAGCCTCAACCATCTTGGATTCTGCCATTTTCCAGTGTACTTAGTGCAGGGAGAGACTGGGTATTAGGAACAATCCTATTACACCTTGCTGCACTGACTGGGGACCAAATTGCAATTATACAGCTCTGTAACTCCAGCAAACCGTTCTTGTTATTGGGGTGCAAGTGCTGTTTGATACAGGCATTAACAGGGTTATTACAAGGAAATATTTCTACATCTTATTTGCTCTTGTGTGGTGCAGTTATATGTCCTAAAGTATTTTTTGGCTTGTATTAGTGGAAAAAAAGGGCTTATTAGCCGTTGTGTGGTGAAGTGCAAAAATTACAGCCCTTTTTGTCGTCTATTAGTGGCAAAAGAAAAATATATTTGCCGTTCAGCTGTGCAGTTACAGTCATGTGAAAAAATTAGGACACCCTTTGAAAGCATGTGGTTTTTTGTAACATTTTTAATAAAAGGTTATTTCATCTCCGTTTCAACAATACAGAGAGATTAAAGTAATCCGACTAAACAAAGAAAACTGAAGAAAAGTCTTTTCAAGATCTTCTGTAAATGTCATTCTACAAAAATGCCTATTCTAACTGAGGAAAAAGATAGGACACCCTTGCCCCTAATAGCGAGTGTTACCTCCTTTGGCTGAAATAACTGCAGTGAGACGGTTCTTGTAGCCATCTACCAGTCTTCGACATCGGTCTGAGGAAATTTTACCCCACTCCTCAATGCAGAACTTTTTCAGCTGTGAGATGTTTGAGGGGTTTCTTGCACGTACAGCCCTTTTCAAGTCACCCCACAGCATCTCAATGGGATTCAAATCTGGACTTTGACTTGGCCATTCCAGGACTCTCCATTTCTTCTTTTTCAGCCAATCTTTGGTTGATTTACTAGTATGTTTTGGGTCATTGTCATGTTGCATGGTCCAGTTCCGCTTCAGCTTTAATTTTCTAACTGATGGTCTCACATGTTCTTCAAGCACCTTCTGATACACAGTAGAATTCATCGTGGATTCTATGATGGTGAGCTGACCAGGTCCTGCTGCAGCAAAGCAGCCCCAAACCATGACACTTCCACCTCCATGCTTCACAGTTGGTATGAGGTTCTTTTCTTGGAATGCTGTGTTTGGTTTACGCCAAACATGTCCTCTGCTGTTGTGTCCAAATAATTCAATTTTGGACTCATCTGTCCAAAGAACATTATTCCAGAAGTCCTGGTCTTTGTCAACTTTATCTCTGGCAAATGTCAGTCTGGCCTCGATGTTTCTCTTGGAAAGCAAAGGTTTCCTCCTTGCACACCTCCCATGCAAGTTAAACTTGTACAGTCTCTTTCTGATTGTAGAGGCATGTACTTCTACATCAACAGTAGCCAGAGCCTGCTGTAGTTCTCGAGATGACACTTTAGGGTTTTTGGAGACCTCTTTTAGCATCTTGCGGTCTGCTCTTGGGGTGAACTTGCTGGGGCGACCAGTCCTGGGCATGTTGGCAGTTGTTTTGAAAGCCCTCCACTTGTAGACTATCTTCCGGACAGTGGAATGGCTGATTTCAAAATCTTTTGAGATCTTTTTAAATCCCTTCCCAGACTCATAGGCTGCTACAATCTTTTTTCTGAAGTCCTCTGACAGCTCTTTTGCTCTCACCATGGTGCTCACTCTCACTTCAACAGTCAGGAGCACACCAAACTAAATGTCTGAGGTTTAAATAGGGCAAGCCTCATTCAACATGCAGAGTAACGATCTACTAATTATGTGCACCTGGTGTGATATACCTGTGTGAGATCTGAGCCAATTTAAGAGGGAATACATGTGAGGGTGTCCTATCTTTTTCCTCAGTTAGAATAGGCATTTTTGTAGAATGACATTTACAGAAGATCTTGAAAAGACTTTTCTTCAGTTTTCTTTGTTTAGTTGGATTACTTTAATCTCTCTGTATTGTTGAAACGGAGATGAAATAACCTTTTTTTAAAAATGTTACAAAAAACCACATGCTTTCAAAGGGTGTCCTAATTTTTTCACATGACTGTATATGTTCTAAAGCCTTTTGTGGAGTGTATAAATGGAAAAAAATAAGGGCCTATTTGCCCTTCAGCAGTGCAGTTATATGTTCTAAAGCCCTTTTTGCCATCTATTAGTGTCAAAAGAAAAATATATGCGGTTCAGCTGTGAAGCTTTATTGTACTACAGCCATTTACAGGGTTTATTATTTGGATAGATATGTACATTCTATAAGCCGTTCTTGAGTGAATTGTGATTGTTATATTTATTTTTTTGGGGTGTATTAATAAGAAAAAGAATACAAGAAAATTGATGGGTGATTGTAGACTTTCTTCTGTATGAACCGAATTACGTCGATTAGCGATTCATTGGTGAAATTTGCTTGTGATACATACTTTTGGGGAAAAATTGGTCGATAGCTATAACTATGGTCAAGGAAAATATATGTCCTTTACGGTCCACTTGGTAAATGTTGTTTCTGCCCAGCTACACCAGCAACTTGGCCAGGTGACGCCGCTTCCGCCTCCATGTTCTCACGTCGTTGGTCCTGCGACAATGTCTTCCTCTACCTCCTCATTCTCCACCGTGTCCTCAGCCTCCATTGCAGGGACAATTCACAGTGCTCCTCCAGCATACCACATGTGCAGGGCATGGCGGTGTCACGCTGTTCTACAACTTGTTTGCCTGGGTGAACGGAGTCACACAGGGGAGAAACAGCTCCGTGTCCTTCATCAAGAAATCTAATCCTGGCTTTCCTCGTGACAATTCAAAATTGTAACCATGGTGACCGACAACGGGAAGAACATCGGCGCTGCATCAAGGAGGGCTCAGCCATGAGCCCTGCATGGCACGTGTTTAATTTAGTCAAGCGGTTCCTGAAGTCTTCCACCCATCTGCAAGACATCCTAAAAATGGCCAGGAAACTTTGCAAGCACTTCAGCCACTTGTATACTGCAAAGCACACCTTTCTTAAACTGCAACGGCAGAACAGCATCCCCCAACATAGGCTGATATGCGACGTTTCCACCCATTGGAATTTCACCCTCCATATTTTGGACCGACTATACAAGTACGGACAGAGAAAGGCCATAAAATATTTCTGGATGATCCAAGCGAACAGTTGTACCCCCCTGTGCAATTTCGATGTCAGCCAGTGGCAGCTCATGCGTGACACCTGCCGTTTGCTCAGGCCCTTTGAGGAGCCCACGTTATTTGTCAGTCACCAGGATTACACTATGAACAACGTAATTCCACTGCTTCATGTCCTGGAACAGATGCTGGTAAATATGGCTGGTCAGGGGACTGGAGACGTGGCGGCAGAGTTTGATACATTTGTCTGTCAAGATCTCTGTTTACAGTCAGTGAACATCATTTATCGCAAGGGTATGCAAACACCTACCGACGGGGTGTTAATCCCCAGAAGTAGGTCATCGGCACGAAGGAGCAGTCATTTTCACAGCTCGAGTTATCCTCCTGGGAGATTGACCTGTGCACGTTGACTGTCTGCATTGCAAATCTTGTCTAAAAGAAAAATCCCACAGTACACCCCCTTGGAGGAAACTCTTGATCATGCACAGGCTGCTTTGCTACTTCAAAAACAATGGACTCTGTACAGCATGACACCGATGTATAATTTCTCATACACCAGACTTAAAGAGTATTCCAAGAACCTGTCTGCCCACATAGCTGCCGAGAAGCAGAAGGGTCTTACCGTTGAAGTGGTCTCAGAGCTGAACCTAAAAGCCAAATTTTCCTGCTTACCTGGACTCAAAGGAAAGGACAGAGATCCACTGGCTGTGCTCAAACAGATTTAATCCAAGCCTCCACTCACCAAGGCAAGCACAGAGGACCGGATTGTGTCGACAGGTTGGTTCTGCGGGTTGTACACAGAGGACGATCTATTGGAGGTGTCACCAGAGACATTTACTTCCCTCCCGCTCTTCCTGTATAACAGCTCAGAGACGCTCACGGCTATCGTAGGGACGTGGTTCCAAATAAACTTTGACTGTTGTTTTGGTAAGCTGGTGATCAGTTCTCAGGACTGTCATGCTTTGGTGTGGGAGGGAAACACCACACCGAGCATAAGAGGGAAGGGGGGAACAAGGAATTAGGTCTGAGAACTAGGAAATGAAGATGGACACCTCCTAGTAAAGCCATAACCAAAATCCTGACTGACTACCAGTATGAACAGACCCCAGAGGTAGGTGTGTTCATACGAAGGAATACCTAGAGTCCTATCTAGCCCTATAAGGACCCTGGTACTAATGGCAGGGACGAGACTACCTGTTCCTCCAAAAGGAAGGACGAACAGGAGTCTCCTTCAGGCCTAATACAAACAATAGGGAAAAGCAACAGACCAAACCCAAACAAAATACAAAAAGGGAAAGGAAAAACTTTGCTTCAAAGGGGCTATGGAAGCACCAGGAACTCTGCCAAGCAATCCACAACTGAAACTGAAGCTTTATACTGCACAGCACTGTGGGAGAAGCAACTATAAATAAGGAAGGTTAAATGACCACATTAGCAACACCTGAGGCAAGGGGTGTGGCCATTACCAAAAACAACACAGACGCATATTGATCCACAAGGAAAACCTGTCAGATCAAACCACGTGTTGCCAGTCTCCCCAATCTCCTGCCACCGGTCGCGGGAACGTTCGTGACAAGGACATTACTGTACCTGTTTCTAACGTGACAGGTGTCAGAAGATCTAAGAGATTGGCTGCATGTTATATTGTCTAACAACCTCTTTGGTTACTTTTGTTGTTGCTGGTAATGACCACACCTCTTGTCTCAGGTGTAGCTATGTGGTCATAACTACTCCTCTATTTAGTCTGGTTTCACCCATCATGCTATGCGGTTGATAGCTTCAGTTTGGTATTGGAAGTGCTGGTGTGTTGTCCTCTTCTGATTTCCTGCTCCTCCAATCTCTTCAGAAGTTAAGTGTTACTTCCCTTTCATATTTTATTGTTTCCCTACTGTCTTTGTTACTAGGCCTCAGGGAGACGCTGGTTCTTTCGTATTGGAAGGAACAGGTCGTCTCTAGCCTAGGGTGATTCAGGGTTTCCAGTCTCTTGGGTTCCATTCCTACCCTCAAGGTCTGTTCCTATGGATAGGTCAGGGCTAGGATTAGGGTTTCCATAGGTGATGTCCGTTTCCCTTTTCCTTAGCTTTGAGGCCTAGTTCCTTTTCCTTTCCCTCCTGTGGTCGGTGTGGTGTTCCCTCCCTCATCACTGCGTGACACTTACATGGCTAGCAGTGATGTGGACCGGGTATGACGTGTCTGGATCAGTGTCGGCCACAGAGCTTGTTTTCTCTGTGCCCGTTGAACCTCACATGGACATTTCTTATGCCATCCAAGCAGAGGACTTCAAGACTTTATGGAATGATATTCATAAATCAAAGGACGAGGTCACATTGGCGGAAGTGGACAATTTATTCCAATGTCTTTACTCGCATTTCTTCCGACACTTTAGAACCCACTTATCAGCAACCCAGCTCGTCAAGGTGACGGCATCTGTGGCATCAGCGCATTGTGAAGGAAAAGTTCCTCAGTAAAGGACTACCTAATCCGAGTGCTGGGATTCTTCATGGAGCTGGCCATCAATAACATCCAGTATTGAACACATGGACGACTCTCATCTCGGAACTTGTCCACAATGTTCGAGACCCCCGGACGTCTTACGTGTCTTAGACATGATCCCTGCAGTGCTTACTACATGTTATACACCTTCATACCGTTCTGTAACAGTGGCCGTGAGACATGCACATACTAAGGCTTATTTATGAAGATTTTTGGGTGTTGCCTGTACCGACCAGTTGCCTTCCAGCTGTGATTGTGTAGCCTGCACTGTAGGAATGAGCTGGAGTCTGCTTGTTTGCTGGACTGTCCTCTAGTTATCAGCCATTGCCCCATACATTTTATGATCAATATGCATTACCATCGTGGTTAACCCGACAGAGGTCATCAATCCATTCTTGTTGATGAAGCACTATTTTTTTTTCAGTTTGTCTTTCAAATCTTGTGGTTTTGCCCTTTCTGTGCCTGCTGTGTCCTGTTTGTGAAATAAACTTTTTTTTTCTCCCCCGTTCAAAAAATAAATAAATAAATTGTCTTGTGATTTGGTAGCCAAAAGCAGGAGTGTGTACAAAACACATAAGACATGCAGATATTCCATTCACTTGTCATCTCTGTTTTGGATGCACTCCTGTTTTTTTTACATTAGCAATACTGATGGATTACTGACCAAATGCTGACCGAGTGAAGGCGGATGCTCAACAGACAGGATACGTTTTTTGTGGGTAATTGTTCTGACGGATCAGAGGAAGGGCAAAATAATCAGTGACATCAACACAAACTTACTGCTGACACCCTCTCCACTCTGTCCGGGGCTCTACTTGTATAAGTGTTTAATAGAGCAGGTTCTGTTGACATCTATGTGGAATCCGCTGACAAATAGAGATGTCCCGAACTATTCGCCGGCGAACAGTTCCCGGCGAATATCGCATGTTCGCGTTCGCCGCGGTGGGCGAACATATGCGATGTTTGGTCCGCCTCCTATACGTCATCATTGAGCAAACTTTGACCCTGTACCTCACAGTCAGCAGACACATTCCAGCCAATCAGCATACCCTCCCTCCCAGACCCTCCCACCGCCTATCAAAAAGCAAGGACAGCATCCATCTTAGATTAATTCTGAAGCTGCAGTGTCACAAAGTTGTAATCGCAATGCGATTAATACAGGTTATATTAATCACATTGCGATTACAACTTAGAGCTGGGTTCCTAATGGTTATATTGATAGAATATAACGAAGATTGAGAATATAGTGCTATATTCGTTGTAAATTCTAGCAATACAACCATTAGAAACTCAGATCTAAGTTGTAATCGCAATGCGAATAATGCAGGTTATATTAATCGCATTGCGATTGCTAGAATTGACGAATATAGCGAATATAGCACTATATTCTCAATCTTCGTTATATACTAGCAATACAACCATTAGGAACCCAGCAGCTCTAAGTTGAATTCGCAATGCGATTAATATAACCTGCATTAATCGCATTGCGATTACAACTTTCTCAAATCCGAATAGTACATTCTAGCAGGGAGCCGTTCCCATGGTGATGGGAAGCTCCATGAGCACGGAAGTCGGCAGAAGCTCTAAGTTGAAATCGCAATACGATTAATTCAAGTTCTATAAATCGCATTGCGATTTCAACTTAGAACTTCTGCTGACTTCCGTGCTCATGGAGCGTCCCCATCACCATGGGAACGACTCCATGCTAGAATGTACTGTCGGATTTGAGAAAGTTGAAATCGCAATGCGATTAATTAAAGTTCTATAAATCGCATTGCGATTTCAACTTACCACACTCTGCGTCAACTACGTAATTTTCCATGGGAGTTTTGCCATGGATCCCCCTCCGGCATGCCACAGTCCAGGTGTTAGTCCCCTTGAAACAACTTTTCCATCACTATTGTGGCCACAAAAAGTCCCTGTGGGTTTTCAAATTCGCCTTCCTATAGAAGTCTATTGCGGTTCGCCCGGTTCGCACGTTCGCGAACATTTGCGGAAATTCGCGTTCGCCGTTTGCGAACGGAAAATTTTATGTTCGCGACATCTCTACTGACAAAGGTGGAAAAGGAGTGTAATTCTGCTTGACACTAACATCGACCTGTGAGGCTGAGTTCATACTTCAGTTATATGGTCAGTTTTGTCCCTGTAACTGCCCAAATAAGAGAAGTGTGCAGTGATTCTAAGTGCGACGCCTGTCATCTGCATGTCATACTGACTCACAGTATTATTTCACTGCCACAGCAGACTCCCTATGCGTGTTACTGCAAGGCACAGTGTTCTACACCACTATAAAGGCTCTCTGCAGCCCGGAAAGAGCATTTTTTTACGCGATTCGCTGCAAATTCGGTTCTGAGCAACTTTTTTTTTTTATTCGGCGAACCGGTCAAATATAATTTTTTTTTTTGTAAATCTCTCTTTATTGTTTCAAGTATAACAAAAGCAAAATCACAAAATGACATTCCATAAAATTGTCATGAGATGTATAATATTGCATTTACAATAGTTGCATTCTATGGACAAAATCATATCCGGAGTTCAGTAAACCTTCAGAGTACATTCAACAAAAGGTATGTAACATAAAAAGGGGGGTGGGGAGTAAGAAGAGGAAAAGGCACTTAGAGTTAAGCAATTAATTGACCCTGACAGGGCGTTGTTACCATAAGAGTACATTGGTATGTGCGACAAGTAGCAGAGAAATAATAAATCAAGGTATTTATCCCATTTAATGTGATGTGGCAGCTCCCAACTGGTCCAGAACCTCAGTATCCTTCACCTCTAGTGCTTTTTTCCAAGGAGACCAGACCTCTAAATATTTACTTCTATTACCACGTGCCCAGCCCATTAATTCCTCCATCCTATGCAGTTGGTGCATTCTGTCATACCACATTTTTAGATCTGGGGGAGTAGTGTCTTTCCATTTAGTTGGAATAAGCAGTTTCGCTGTGGCAATCATATGTGTGGGGAGATTATGCTTAGAGGGGCGGAAATCAGGGGTTGGAATCCACAGCAATACTAATTCAGGAGAGAGTGTTATGGAGGTGGCGCAGATCGTATTAATAGATCTCTCGACACCTTTCCAAAATTGCGTTAGTAGAGGGCATGACCACCATATATGAACCATGGTCCCGCCTTCCGCAAGACATCTCCAACACCGGTCGTTAGGGGAGAGACCAATGGTGGACAAGTATGCTGGGGTTCTATACCACCTTGTGACTGTTTTATAAGAATTTTCCTGAAAGCGAGTGCATGTGGAGAATCCAGTTGCATGAGATAGAATATATGAAGATTCAGAATCTGTAAAACCTCTCCCTAAATCTTTTTCCCATAGACGTATGAAATAAGGCTTAGCTCTTCTAGACATTTTTAAAAGATTATCATACGTGATAGATAGTGACCTCTTCAGGGGGTTGGGTAATATAGAAAAATTTTCTAGCCACGTTGGCTCAGAGAGCTCAAAACCTGAGTCTTTCTCAAACTTTTTGCAGGTGTTTCTAAAATCCAATTTTTGGATTGGGGAAGGAGTCTTACTACCTAGTTTGGCAAAAATGTCTTCCAAAGGCAGCACGTGATTGGATTTCATCACCTCACCTATTCTAACATCTCCTAAGGAGTGCCACCAGCTCTTAACCCTACAACCCATCTTATCAGAGAGGTAAGGAAGAACATCTAGCGGGGCTAGTTTAGATAACCTATTCCCTTTAGGAGGGGCTACTGGAGAATTACGGTGAACAAGAATCATACTTTTGGTTAGTACGTCCATCTCCGGACAAAGAGAGAGAGGAGCTTCTTGTGACCATAAGACAGCATTCCTGTGTATCCCAAGCATCGCCCTTTTGATAGCTAGAAAAGGAGTGTTTATTTTGTCATTAGTTAAGAGCGCCCATCTAGCTAATTGAATGGCTCTATGGTATAGCGCCATATCCGGTAGTGATATACCCCCTTTATATCTTTTCTGTGAGAGGATGGAATAAGCTAGTCTAGGTCTCTTAGTATTCCACAGGAAGGAAGAAAATATGCTTCTGATTTGAGAGTAATAGGAAGTAGGGATATGTATCGGAAGGGCTTGGAATAGATATAGAAATTGGGGTAGGACAAATGTAGAAAGAAGATTTTTCCTTCCAAACCACGACATAAAAGGGACTTTTAAAGAGGTGATGAAGGATCTAATTTTAGAAATTAATGGGATATAATTGAGTTTAAACAATAGGCTCAAATTGGCAGGGACATTTACACCTAAAAACTTAATTGATGATGTGGGCCATTTAAACACAGAGGAGCGTTTAAGTGAGGTTAAAACATTATTTGGTATGTTAATAGAGAGGGCTTCTGATTTAGAAAAATTGATCCTAAAATTGGACACTGCACTATATTCATCAAATAAGGACATAATGGTAGGGAGTGCTTCTTCAGGATTGGAAATTACTATTAATAGGTCATCTGCAAATGCTGCAGACCTATGGTGGTATTGACCAAGAGATATGCCTTGTATCTTGTCCGATTGCCTAAATTTAAGGAGGAGCATTTCTAGGCATAGAATGAAAAGGGGGGGTGAAAGGGGGCATCCTTGTCTGGTCCCATTTTTGATGGGGAAGGCATCCGACAGGGTCCCATTAACCAACACTTGTGCTGTGGGGCATGAATATAGCGAAAAAATGGCCGAGACAAATATCGAGGGGAAACCAAATTTTAGCAAGGTGGCTCTCATAAAATCCCAGTTTACCCTGTCGAATGCCTTCTCCGCATCAGTTCCTAATAATAGCATAGGTGTTTTTGTGACTTGGGAGTTGTGAATCAAGTGGATCAACCTCCAAATATTATGTTTCCCTTCCCTTCCCGGGACAAACCCCACTTGTTCCGGGTCGATGAGTTTGTTAAGAAGAGGGGAGATCCTATACGCTAGTAATTTAGACCACCATTTCAAGTCGCAGTTTAATAATGAGATGGGTCGGTAGCTCCCACATTCCTCAGGGTCCTTTCCCTCTTTATGTAAGATAGTTATATGGGCCCTCAAGGCCTGTGGAGCTAGAGACGCACCCTCCAACAGTGAATTACATAAATTAGTAAAGTGGGGAAGCAACCGCTCCTTGAACTTCTTGTAATAAATGATGGGGAGGCCATCTGGACCCGGACTCTTCCCTATGGGGATAGAGCCAAGCACCTTATCAACTTCGGACATGGAAAAAGGCTCAAGGAGCGACTGCTGTTCTTCATCTGAAAGAGAGGGTACCTTAAGCAAGGATAGAAATTTTTCTATGGGGCTCATGCTGGCTTTCCCAGGGGGATCCAAATCACTATTTGGAACAGGGAGATTGTATAGATTAGAGTAAAACGTCTGGAAAGATTTAGCTATAAGGGTGGTGGAAGTAACTCTCAAGGAAGGGTCGCACTTAATTGATGAGATAAAGGTTTTTTCCCTCCTCTTTTTAATTAAGTGGGCCATCATTTTGTTTCCCTTGTCTCCATGTCCATATATTTTACTCTTTAAGCATAAAAGGGACTTGGTTTCTTTAATATTGAGAAGGTCTTTAACTTTTCGTCTTAGAATTGTCAGGGCTTCTTTGTGGACTTCTGAGTTTGTTAATTTGTGTAATTTTTCTTGTGTCTGTATCTGAGATAGTAAAGAAAGTAGTTCTTTTGTCGATTTCTTTTTAACATATGAGCCCATAGCAATCAACTCTCCCCTTATATAGGCTTTGTGGGCTTCCCAAAGTATTGGCGTAGAAGTTTCAGGGGTGGCATTATATCTGAAATAGTTCTCTAGTTTGTCCCTTAAATCGTCTAAGTGGTTTTGTGATTCCAGGAGAGTGGTGTTTAACCTCCACGACCATACCTTATGTGGAAGACACTGTAAAGAGAGGGACATATTAATGGGAGCATAATCCGAAACCACTAAGTTCCCTATCTCAGTACCCTGAACACATTGTATATAGGATTAGGAATCTGGTAGAAATAAATAATCTATCCTACTGTATGAATTGTGGACATGTGAAAAGAAAGTGAAATCTTTCTCTGAACGGTGTAAAGTCCTCCAGACATCAATCAGGTGCAGTTCTGCCAAGGCAGTCATCAATCTCACTATTTGTTTTCTATTTAGGCTGGAGGGTTTAATCGTGGGGGTGTCAAGCGAGATGTTGAAGTCACCGCCTACTATTAACATACCTTCAGAGAAATCTTTAATTTTCTTGAGTGTTTTAATCAGCCATGGGACCTGGCGAGAGTTAGGGGCATAAACATTTGCTATTGTAATCTTAAAATTAAAGATGGTACCCTGGATTATAAGTAGATGACCCTCCGGGTCGATATAAGATTTAACGAGGTGGAATGGAATAGATGGGCTTATAGCTATCGATACGCCTCTAGAGGCAGATGAGTGAGTAGCATGGAACCATTGGGAGTATTTGGACTTGGGAAGAAATGGGTTTCCTGCCATAAAACTATATCAGCCTTTTGTTTATAAAGCAAGTTGATGATCTGTCTTCTTTTTTGAGGGGCATTAAGCCCATTCACATTATGGGACAAAACTTTTAAGCTAGCCATATCGCCTTAAGACCAATGACAATGTTTGCATCTCAAGCGCCTTATAGGTGTGAATAACTGGGGGAAACCAATTTTTACAAGGAACGTCAGTAGAGAACCAGGTGTAAGCATATACGAGAAGTGTGTTCTGAAGGTGAGGTGCCGGCGTTTCCTTGGACCCAGCCCCGCCACCCCTAGACAGAGTCTGAGGAGGGCAAGGCCGTCCCGCAGAAACACTCCACCCCGGCTGAGAGGGAGGGAGAACCTTTGGCATCTAGACTAGCTGCCTTGTGTAAAAATCTGATAATACACCTTAATTGTATAACGGGTGAAGGAACCTGCAAAACAGATGCAGATAAATCTGAAAAAGGTGAAAAAAGTCATTATAGGCATTTAAGACTATTGCAAATAGGATATGACACTGGAGAGAGATGGCGGATGTGAACTTAGGCCCACCCACCACCCTAAATTGGTGGTCAGCAAGTTCGGCCCAAACACATGCTTGCAAAGGTGACCTGTCAACAGTGTCATATGATAATCATAAAACGCATATATGTATAACCTTTAGACCATAACGTATGGAACCATAAAACAGCTATTACTAGAGGGTCGCCAGATGACCCCCTATGGTCATCGGGGCTAGGTGACCAAGGAATTGAAGAGGAGATGCTGAGGAATGCTTCACAGTTCCTCAAGTGATCTTCCTATTCTTTGGAGACTTTGGCTTCTTAACAACCTGCCATGTAGGAATCTCCGGCAGGCCAGGGATACCCAGGTCTTCTGGTACGGGCATCCAAGGTTGTACCTCCACAGGATCAATCTCAAGCTTTCCCCATGCATCCGCTAAGTCCTGCGGTGTTCTGATAATAATCTGTTGCCCCGCTTTGGAAGTGGCCAGGCCGAAAGGAAACAGCCACCTTACTGGAAGCTTATGCGATCTGAGCGCTTCAGTTACGGGTTTTAGCGCCCTCCTTTTTGCCAAGGTGCTGGAAGCTAGATCTTGGTAGAACTGTATGCGGGCTCCATTATATAAAGTCTCCTTCGATTCTCTTGCGGCCCTTAGTATAGAGGCAGTGTCCAGATAATTTAAAAGTCCGCAAATTATATCTCTTGGGGGACCGTTATCAGGCGGTTTTGACCTCAAGGCCCTGTGGGCTCTCTCGATTATAATCTGGGAGGCTTTTTCCTCTCCCACTAGAGAGGTGAAAATGGCCGTAACCGCTTTAGTGATCTCCCCAGGGGGAACGGTCTCAGGTACCCCCCTTATGCAGACATTCTTCCGCCTGCTTCTATTCTCCTGGTCTTCTAAGTGGAGAAGAGCAGAAGTAATATAGGAATTATGGCCTTGTAGGACCTTTCGGACGGCTTCCCCGTGGGAGACTATCGCCGCCTGCGTTTCTTCTAATGCCATGACTCTCCCCCCGATTTGTTTTACCTCCGTCTTAATGTCCGAGATGTCTTTGTGCAGGGGTTGCAATGCTTTGTATAATGTCTTCTTAAAGAAGGCTCTGGACAGCGGGAGATCCGTATTCTCTGCTCCTTCCGACATGGCGCATGAACTTTCACCATCCGAATCTTCAGTCTGCGCGGCAGCTCTGGCACCCTCTGGCGCCATCTTAGATCTGTGAGCCGGGGAGAAACTTCTCTTTTTAAGAAAACGATCCATCTCCGCTTGAGTATGACTCGGTTTCTGCATGCCTGAGGCAGAATCGCTTCTGTCTTTGTTGGTTTTCACCATGACAAGGGAATATAGCACCCGTTATGCTAAAAAGGCAGCAGCGTCTGTGAGGAGCTCTGAGACTAAGCGGCCATCTCGGCTCACGGCTAGCTCCGCCCCCCGGTCAAATATAATTTTTTTAAAATTCGCTCATCTCTACTTAAAATGCTGATCTCAATTCATATGCTCTAATTGTTACTAGCGATTGGCAGAAAGTAGAGAGGCGATCCAACCTGAGACACATGCTATAGAGAGAATGACTAAATAGCAACAGACCAAAGGTAAGCAATTATTGTGCCAGGAAAACAAAAAAGGGATAGCCCCAGGATAGCTCAGAATCATAAGAGCGCTTAGGGGGTCCCAAAAGGTTATATGTCTATATTATTAACCATTTATGGTTAGAAGCAAGGCAGGAATTCAACCTATACACTGGTAAGGATACCTAAAATGAAAGCTAATACTAAACAATACTGTAGTTTTTTAAGTACAGTTACAAAAAACATGCAAAGTCCAGAGGACTCACAGTTTTAAGGTGATGAATCCACTGGGCCTCCTTGCAGAGAATCTTCTTTTCCCAATCACCCCCATGGCGGGATTTACACACCACCTCTATCACCTGGAACTTCAACACTCTATAGTCCCCATGATGATACTTGAGAACATGTCACGCAATTAGTTTTTCCCTCTGGTTATTAATATCACCAATATGATCACCCACCCTCCGTCTTTGCTTACGTTTTGTCTTACCCACATAATTTAATGGGCATTGACACGTATATAAATAGACAACTCCATGGGTTCTGCAATTCGCTAAATACCTAATGGAGTAACTTTTACCTGTGAAAACACTGGAAAAGCTGGTAGATTTGAGAATAATGGGACAGCATATGCAATCATTTCCACATTTAAAAGTACCGCATGGTCTGTGGTTAAGCCATATACCTTCGTTTTGAGGTCATTGTTAATGGCTATGTACCAATCTGTCCTTAATAGATCTTCCTCTCCTGTATGTGATAAATGTTTAGGGGGGATACAATCCCTTGAATCAGGTTACGATAAAAGAATACCCCAAAACCTTCTCAGGATACCCAGGATTTTTTGGTTTTGAACATCATAGGTGCCAATAATCCTCATTGTATTATTCCCGTGATCTGGACATGTATTGGAGGTGAGTAAGGAATGCCTATCCTGATTAAGAGAATAATTAAAGGCTTACTTGAGGGAAAAAAACAATTGCACGTCATGTTCTCGAATATCATCATGGGGACTATAAAGTGTTGAAATTCCAGGTGATAGAGGTGGTATGTAAATTCCCCGTGGGGGTGATTGGGACAAGAGGTTTCTATGCAAGGAGGCCCAATGGATCCACTGCCTTAAAACCATGAGTCCTCTGGGCTTTAATGAACAGATCTCCTTTGCATGTTTTCTGTAACTGTACTTAACCAACTACAGTATTGTTTAGTATTAGCTTTAATTTCTGGTATCCTTACCAGTGTATAGGTTGAATTCCTGCCTTGCTTCTAACCATAAATGGTTAATAATATACACAAATATCCTTTTGGGACCCCCTGGGGCTGTATAGTCCCTTCCCTCCCCGTTTTTTGTTTTCCTGACACAATAATAGCCTAACTTCGGTCTGTTTCTATTTAGTCATTCTCTCTTATCTATAGCATGCGTCTCAGGTTGGAACGTCTCTCTACTTTCTTCCAATCGCTAGTTACAATTAGAGCATGCGATCTGAGATCAGAATTATAAGCGCTCTTCCAGTACGATGGACCGCATTTTGCGTTCCACCAGCCCAGCATATCTCTCCTTACCATTGCGCTTCATTTATGGCTGTATGACGCACTTCCGTTACGACGGACCGCACTGTACGTTCCATTGCTTCTATGCCTCATAGTTAGGCCTGTTTATATATTTTTTTAAATATGTGGTTTGGCGGATAGCTATATTAGTGAATTTATATGAGGATCATCTACTCCTTTTTTCATTTTGCTGGACCACAACTTATGTTTACCGCTACTGGAAGTGCGTCATCGGCCGGAAGTTTAACCACGTGCTTTAAGCTGTGCAGACCACGGAACTATAAATGGGGGCACCTTTCAATATGCAGGTGCACCCACATTATCTAGGTTGCCATTATCTTTTGCTCTTTATATTTATTTGTATTTTTATGAGTCCCCTGATGAGCCACTTGTATTCCGTCAAATGGGGAAAAGCGTCGGGACTGGCCTGTTAATGCCAAACGTGAAGATACTTCTATGGCCTTCCAGGGGTCATCCTAGGGCAGTGACGGCTAACCTTGGCACTCCAGCTGTGGTAAAACTACAACTCCCAAGATGCCCCCCTTGCTTGGCTGCTCTCAGAACTGTATAGAAATAAATGGAGCATGCTGGGAGTCGTAGTTTCACCACAGCTGGAGTGCCGGAGAATAGCCATCACTGTCCTAGAGTATAGCCACCGATAAGTGGGGTCGCCCCTTTTGGGGCAGGTGCTCCGCTTTCAGGCAGGGATAGCCGTAGGGCTATTTTAAGAATTTAATCATCTCCCGACTGCACTTGTAGAATTGGCATCCCTTTGGACACAATTGGGTATCAAGTAACCGTAAGTCAAAACCTAGATATTCACCTGCTATCCAGTTTATCTTTATTATACCAAGATCAGTCTTATAGGAAGGTCTCCTTATTAGTTTCTACCTCACTATATTGTTGTCATTCATTCTTTGTGGACACCAGATAATTTGTGTGGTTTATATAATCATCTAATATTTGTTGTGGGGTTTATTTATATATTTTTAAACAATAAAATAAAAGTTATATTTTAGAGGAAGATTTCCTTTCAGTGATATTTTGTATGTACACAGTGACTGCACCGGCAGAATAGTGAGTGCAGCTCTGTAGTATAATACAGGATGTAACTCAGGATCAGTACAGGATAAGTATTGTATGTACACAGTGACTGCACCAGCAGAATAGTGAGCGCAGCTCTGGAGTATAATACAGGATGTAACTCAGGATCAGTACAGGATAAGTAATGCAATGTATGTACACAGTGACTGCACCAGCAGAATAGTGAGTGCAGCTCTGCAGTATAATACAGGATGTAACTCAGGATCAGTACAGGATAAGTAATGTATGTACACAGTAACTCCATCAGCAGAATAGTGAATGCAGCTCTGGAGTATAATGCAGGATGTAACTCAGGATCAGTACAGGATAAGTAATGTAATGTATGTACACAGTGACTGCACCAGCAGAATAGTGCGTGCAGCTCTGGAGTATAATACAGGATGTAACTAAATGATTTTCCTATTTCATGACGTAAAGTCATAGTTTTATTAAAGACACGGAGGTGAGTATTGCTTTCTCCTTCTTTACTGTCCACCAATAGCAGCAAAGAGAAAAAATTTACATACAGGAAGTAACCAATGTCCCTCCCGTCTGGCCCCTATAATAGGCCGCTCTTCCTCTGGGACTTCCTCTTTCTTTGATCCTGGTGCCCACATCACGAACACCTCAACGAAACTCCGCACTGTAACTGGAACGAATAAGCCCAATGCCAACGAAGCGTATCCAACTAGCCAACCTGGCCAAACTGTGGTAGAGACCTCAACCGAAAGCACGGCATCCTAGAATGGATAGACCTTCAACCTGAAAAAGAGAACAGACCATAGGTCCAGGTGAAACAAAACACGTGACGACCAATCACGTCCGGAACCCCTCTACTGAAAACGACACATTAGGGATTAAAGGACTGAAAACAACATAAATCTTAAAAAATAACCATAAATAACGATAAATCACAACAATAATGACAATGATAATAATAATCTTAAACAGATCTATAATACAATAAGGCAAATAATAAATACCCCTGTAACAAAAAACCCGTGAGGAAACCCAAGGGCGGGAACAGGGCGGGCAATACTCGCCTCCGTGTCTTTAATAAAACTATGACTTTACGTCATGAAATAGGAAAATCATTTAGTTTTACAGCAAGACACGGAGGCTCATATTGCAAGTTCAAAGCTGATCTATAATAGAAACAAACAAATTAGCCTGAGGACGGAAATAAAATTCTCTGAACGTGGTAACATTAGACCAATCAGCCAAACGCATCACGTCCTCCAATCTGGCTCCTGAAACCGCAAAGGAGGGCAGTGAAGACAGAAGTGTCAATACCCGCTAGCGACATGACCCACTTAAGCCAACGCGCCAACGTTGGACTAGACACCCCGGTCCAAACGGATGTCGGATAGAAAGGAACAACTGAGATGTGTCGGGAGATCGATGGGCTCTAGTCCTGGATTCGTATTCCCTAAGGCAAGCCACAGGACACAAAATTGGAGAAGAAGTGTAACTGGGATAGGAGACAAACCGGATGCTAGTCCTGGTGCGACGCAAAAGGTTAAAAGTAACCCCAACCGGGGTGAAAGAACGAGCGTCAAAATCAAGGGCCCGAACAACCGAGACCCTCATGCAAGAAATAAGACAAAACAATGCTAAAAATTTAGCAGGACAATTGCCTAAGAGAAAGGGCAGAATTCCCCGGCCAAGAAGATAAAAAAGGAAAGGACCAGGGAGACGTCCCATCTAGTGGAAAAACGAGGTCGAGGAGGACGTGCCAACCGAGACCCACGCAACAGACGAGAGACCGAAGGACGTTGACCTGCAGGAACACCCTCGTAACCTAAATGGGTAGACTGAAATAGCGGACCTGAAAAGGTTAATGGTCCGATACGCCTTACCCGCCTCAAACAGTGATGTGAGAAACTGCAACAGGTGAGCTACAGGTGCCGAAACGGGATCCAAGTCCCGTCCCACGCACCAGTTAGCCCAAGTTCTCCAGGCAGCCCGGTAAGACTTTCTGGTGCCGGGAGCCCATGCGCTGTCCAGTAACTGTCGAGGTGCCTCCGAAATGCCATCGAAATCTCCAGGCGTCCGGAGATCCGGCACGCCAGCAGCCTTAGGGATCCGTCGAGGAGAAGTGGGTCGTGCAGACCCAGAGGGTTGCGCAGGAGATCCTGATGGGTCGGGAGAAAGAGAGCTATCTCCACAAGGATCCTCAGCAACGAAGGGAACCAGACCTGAGACCCCCAGAACGGAACCACCAACACCAGGTCCGCCAGAAGCCATGGAAAAGGGAGGAAAAGCATAAAGGCGGGATACCGACTAATCCTGGATAAACGCATCCACCGCCACTGCTTCCGGATCTGGACGCCAGCTGAAAAACCGGGTGAGTGGCCTGTTGAGCCGAGGGGCAAAGAGATCGACAGCCATCGGTCCCCACCTGTCCGAAATTGCTGAGAAAACTTCCGGGTCCAGCTGCCAATCGCTGCCGTCCGACAGGTAGCGCGAGTTCCAATCCGCACGAACGTTGCTCAGCCCCGGTAAGTATTCCGCCTGCACCATGATGTCCCTGGACAGGCACAACGACCAAAATTCCTTGGCCAACCGAGCCAAGGTAACCGAGTGAGTACCCCCCAATCGGTTGACATACCGGACCGCCGAGACATTGTCCATCCGCAGCCTGATGTACGCGTTGGCGATCCCGTTGGAGAAGCTCCTCACTGCAAACAAGCCGGCTAGGAGTTCCAAAGCATTGATGTGGAGGAGGGATTCCTCCTCCGACCAGGCTCCCCCCGTGGAAGCTCCATTGCAATGGGCGCCCCAGCCCTGGAGACTCGCATCTGACTTGATGGTCAGTTCCGGCAGAAATCCGAAGATCGCTCTGCCGTTCCAAGCCTCCAGATTGGCAATCCACCAGCCCAACTCCTCTCGGGCTTCCGAGTCCAAAAACCACCGCGTCCGCAAAGGAGGCACCGGTCCGAAGATGGGCGATCTTCAATCGCTGGAGAGCACGGTAGTGCAACGGAGCCGGAAACACTGCCTGGATCGATGAAGCTAACAGCCCGAAGATGCGAGCCAGGAGACGTAACGAGAGGTGGGGAATGGTGAGGGCATGTTTCAACCCCTTGCGAACCATACGCAAATTCTGCATCGGAAGACTAAGGGACTCCTGAAAGCGAATCCACCGTGAAGCCCAAGAACTCCATCCGCTGAGATGGGATGAGGCATGACTTCTCCTTGTTGAGGAGGAAACCGAGATCTGACAGCAGGTCCGCTGTCCACTGGAGATGTTCCAACAAACCCACCCTGGACTCGTGCATCAGGAGGATGTCGTCCAGGTAAATGATGAGGCATACGCCCCGAGTCCTCAACCATGACACGACTGGTCGTAGCAGCTTGGTGAACCACCAAGGAGCTGAAGACAGCCCGAATGGGAGACAAGTGAACCACCAGATCTCTCCTCTCCACCAGAACCGGAGCAGATCCCTGGAACAAGTGGCCACTGGGACCATCAGATAAGCATCTTTTAGATCCAGCTTTACCATCCAGTCCCCAGGAACTAACAGGTCCTGAAGGAGGTGGGTCCCCTCCATCCTGAAATGACGGTAGCGTACCACCGTATTCAGAGCGCGAAAGTTGATGACCGGTCTCATCTGACCCCCATTTTTCTGGACGAGGAAAATATTGCTGATCACACCCCACTCCGAAGGAGGGGCAAATTCCATCGCCTGTTTTTGCCTGAGAGAGCATAGCTCCGCGTCCACCAGAGAGCAATCTGGACGTGATAGCGGGAGGGGCGGGGGGCAAGGAACCAGGTCTGGGGACCCCGTGAGTTCTATGTGAAAGCCCCTGACCGTGGTCAATACCCATGGATCTGAGGTGATGAGACTCCAAACATGAGAAAAAAGTTGGAGTCTGCCCCCTACACAAGGTACCATAGAATCCCCCAATTGGGGGAGACTTACCCAAGGGTCTGCGATAGCTGGGGTTGCCCTCGCGCCACGGGCCTGAAAGCTTGCCCGGCCGGACAGGCGGTCTCTACTACTGCCGACCCGATGAGAGACCCGTCCGTGGAATACCCTGCGCATAAAGGCCTGCGCCTTGTCAAGCGCGGTAAGGGTACCCACGAATCGGCCCATATCCTCAATAAAGGAGTCGCCGAAAAGGAGACCCTGGGCGTCCTTACCCGCCTCTGTAAGTGCCAAATTTGCCCATTTGGGGACTATTTTAAACAAGATGGCCTTGCGCCTCTCAATTGCCAAGGAAGTATTGGCGTTACCGGCAATACAGATTGCCCTTTGGGTCTAGCCTCATAATTCTTCGGGGTCCATAGAGGAGCCCTCATTTCTAGCCGATTCGGCTAATACAAAAATCTTGGCTAGCGGGCCAAAGATATCTAGAACCTTATCCTGGCAGCTGCGTAGCGCTGAATCCAGGTCCTTTTTTGGGTTCCAGCCAGTCTTGGCCAGGAATTGTGACATTTTGGGATCTACAAAAGGGGTGTCACACACTTTGTTAGGGACTATCGGTCTGGGACACTCGGCCCTAAGTTTGTTCCGTGATTTACGGCTCAGAGGGTGACGCACCCAGTGCTCTAAATAAGCCCCCACGTGGTCGGTGGTAAACCATTCCGCCGATCGAGGGTGGTGCAAAGACTCAGGGTCGAACCTTGATTCGCCTGCAGAATCCAGCGGAGTCTCTGATCTGTTAAGATTAGATGAGGACGCTACGTCCTTGGCAGCGGAGGCCGCAGTAGCGGATACTGAGGGGCCCTGAACTGGGGGAGCAAAATCCTCCTCTGACACGTAGTCAAAATCCGCAATAGCCCCCTCGTCTGATGCTCTATCCGAGTCAGACATATCAGGTGATTGTGCTCTAGCGCACTTCCATGTTCGCGCCCGTTCTGCCTGGCGTGAAGAGGCCCTTTTTCGTGAACTATGCACGATCTCTTGGGTGGCAGGATGCGCACCAGTCAAAGTCTCCTGTGGCACAGGAGGTTCATTAAAGGTAGGCTGCGGTGTAACAATAGGGTCTTGCAAGGACATTCTAGCAGGCTGGGCGGATAGTGCCTGGGTAATGCTATGTGACAATATAGTCGACATGGAGCCTGTGGCTGCCATGATGGACTCAGACACAGAGCGCTGCAGGGCAAGCGCCTGTGCGTCCACCTCATTGCTGTCCTGACCCTCAGGGGAGGAGGGGATAACATTTGTGTGAGGATTAGGCAGAGGGTTAGACATGATACCCCAAATATAACCAAGCAATAGAAGGAACACAGGGGCTAGCACAAAATGCACCCGACAAATCGCAGGGTAAATAGCCTAAACTACGCAGTAGGAGCGCCTGGGCAGCCGACCGGAGCAGAGCGCAGGCGCCGGAATGACATACAGTGGCCGGAAGCGCAGAGGGAACCGGACGCCAAACAAAAAGCCTGCGAATCGCGGTACAAACGACACCAAAATGGCCGCCGAGATCTCGCGAGATCTCGCGGCCGGCAGAGCTACTGAAGGCGCTCACAGGAATGGCGCCGCAGAAGCGAGGGGAAGAGGCCTCGCCCCCGAACGCTGGGGGAGCGCAAGGACCGAGCAGGTAAAACGGAGGTAACACCGCAATGAGCAGTCCCCCCCCCCCCCCGCCGCGAATCGGGAACAACGCAGCAGAAAGTAATATGGAACGCAGGGAAGCGCTATATAGAAATACTAAACTAAACTCAAAGGGGAATAGAATAGAACAACCTGTAAAGACAATAAAAGGGCAGAAGCCCCCAAGGGAGCGCTGCTAGTAAGGGTTAGTCACCCTAGGTTGGAGCAGCGCACAGGATAAACATAAACACAAACCATATAGAACACACAAAATAATCTATAGGTGTACTTAGCTGTTGGCAGCAGCAAAGAAAGAGGAAGTCCCAGAGGAAGAGCGGCCTATTATAGGGGCCAGACGGAAGGGACATTGGTTACTTCCTGTATGTAAATTTTTTCTCTTTGCTGCTATTGGTGGACAGTAAAGAAGGAGAAAGCAATATGAGCCTCCGTGTCTTGCTGTAAAACTCAGGATCAGTACAGGATAAGTAATGTAATATATGTACACAGTGACTGCACCAGCAGAATAGTGAGTGCAGCTCTGGAGTATAATACAGGATGTAACTCAGGATCAGTACAGGATAAGTAATGTATGTACACAGTGACTGCACCAGCAGAATAGTGAGTGCAGCTGTACAGTATACTAAATAATTTAACTTGTAAGAAGTATAAAATAAAAATTACTTTTAACAGTAATTACTGTACTATTTTATTCATTTTACATGAGTATAAAATAGGTTTTAAGTATATAATCGGGTTTGTTTTATTATCTAACAGGGGTTTGCAGGATCAGTATGCCTATTTTGTTAAGTTTACTGATGAAGAATGCAACAAAGATTTACAAACCAAAGATTTTGACGTGATTCTGAAGGATGATAAATCTACCGGCATACGTGAGAAAGTGGTCAATAAAGAAATCTATAATGGAATTCGAATGGTGGCCGCATCCTACATAAAGATGAAGAAATATGACATACATTCCGAATCTCGCCTATTAAACCCTGATCCTGAATACTCCCCAATCAGCAAACTACTGGAGGGGACCTCCGCTAATGATTGTGTTGTATTTTTCTCCCTGAACTCCCCTTGTGTACAGACCTGCACTGATCCCAAGGGGAAGTACAACATTATCGACAAACTTAATAAACACAACCTTCCCACGAGCCGAGCCTTCGCTTACACCAAAGTGTTCGAGAAGGATAAGAATAAACCAGAGGACGAGGTTTGGAAAAACTGGGGAGTTCTCGATGGCAAAATGACTTTACTTCGGTGTAGCGGAAATAACTGCATTAAATGCTTTAATAATGGAGTAAAAGATGAAGCCTGCTATAAGGATTAGTCTAGATGATCAGATTACGTTGCTGCTTTGCTTATAACTATTACACATCTTCCCAGTAGCATATTAACTATATGATTTTCTTTTCCTTTTTAATTTTGCATTTTTTGTATACCAAATGAAATAAAGAATACCTATAAAATACTAGTATCTGAGGAGAGACGGCTGGTGGTCACGCTCAAAGTTTATATCTTTATGACAACATATAACAAGCTTAATAAATAAACTGCTGAAATTTGAATTTCAAAATCTTTGATGTTTAATTTCCATTTCACTGCACTTAGGGGGTCATTTAGTATCCAGTAATGCGCCTATATTCGGCATATTTCTGGCAGAGATTGCAGCAAAAAGGTTATTTGCGCCACAATCTGTGACTTTTCCCAACCAGGTCTAAAAAATGTGGCCATGGAGTGGCGGCAGAGGGGTCGGGCCGGCAGGCCTGTCTCATTCATCATTTTTTACACCTGTTTTTGGCGTACACAATGGTCTAAATGTAAGACAGCAAGGAAGCTGTGTTACATTTAAAACTGGCAGCACCTCTTCATAACTCCGCCAGATCCAACGGCAGCTAAAGGGGTTATTAAGACCAGCATCTAAAACCGACCGGTCTTTATAAATGACCCCCTTAACCACCTCCCATCCGCCCGTTGACTATAAACGTCCGGAAGGTGGATATCTATCTCTGAATGGACGTTCTGGAATGTCCATTCAGAGATTGCACCTGCTCGCTAATCGTGCAGCTGCAGAGCGGGTTGCTGCTGTCAGTGACAGCAGGGCAACCCAGAGAGAAGGCAGGGACAGTGCCCAGGTATCCCTGCTTTCTAGATCGCTGTATACAAAGCGCTCACTGAGCTATGTGCTTCCTGTCCCGGCCCAGCGGTCATGTGAGTGCAGGAACTGCTTTGAGACTGTACAGCGCATTATTCTGCTGTACAGCCGCTCTGAGGGTGTATTTCCCCTGTAACTGTCAGCCCCAGTTACAGGAGAAATCAATAGTGAAAAAAAGAAAAGTGAAGTTAAATGTCCCCCAAAGGTCTTGTATGAAATAAAGTGTAAAATAAAGTGTAAAATAAAAAATTTAAAATAATGCGATAAAATAAAAAATAATACATGTAAAAAAAGAAAAATTCCCCAAGTAAGGAATAAAAAAAAGTAAAAAATAGAAAAAAAGAAATAAAATAGACACATTTGGTATTGCCGTGTCTGTGACGGTCGGCTCTATAAATATATCTCATGATCCACCCAGTTCGATAACCACCATAAAAATAAATAAATAAAAACTGTGTCCAAAAAAGGCATTTTTGTCACCTTAGGCTAGGTCTACACGACGACATTTGTCGCGCGACATTTTGTTGCACCAATGTCGCGCGACAATTTTTATAATGGCAGTCTATGGTGTCGCACTGCAACATGCGACATGCTGCGACTGCGACGCGACAGTCGCAGAAAATCCATTCAAGATGGATTTTTCTGCGACTGTCGCGTCGCAGTCGCAACATGTCGCATGTTGCAGTGCGACACCATAGACTGCCATTATAAAAATTGTCGCGCGACATTGGTGCAACAAAAAGTCGCGCGACAAATGTCGTCGTGTAGACCTAGCCTTATATCACAAAAAGTGCAAGACCAAGTGATCAAAAAGGCGTATGTCCCACAAAATGGTACCAATAAAACCGTCACCTCATACCTCAAAAAATGAGCCCCTACATAAGAAAATCGCAATTATTAAAACTATAGCTCTCAGAACATGGACACATTAAAACATAAGTTTTTTGCTTCAAAAATGCTATTATTGTGTTAAAGTGAAATAAATGAAAAAACTATTTGCTTAATTGATTCATCCAGCGATTCATTCATCTATTTTAAGACCGTGTTATTTGTTGAAGTAAATAGATGTGAGTACTCCCGATTATGCAACAATGTATCATGTGACAGACACTAACATCACCAGTGTGTCACTCCAAAAATTGTGATGCTGACAGTATAATCTGTGGCATACACGTATTACATCGAGTGAAATCCTCCTATCTCCCATCTGTTACCATTCAGCAGGGCCGTTTCCTTGTTGGGACAACTAACTGTGAGTAAGTTTATATTATCCAGCCTTATCGCCTACGTGATTATAACTTATCAAACCGGTATATAAAAATTGCAGGAGTCTATCAAAATTACAGAAATATATAAGGAACCTATATTGAGCAACATATTCATTCTTATAGACTCACTTACAATGTACATGTTACACTATTTAGAGCAATGAAATGATAAACTGTTGCATAATCAGGTGTACTCACATCTTCAACAAATAACACGGTCTTACAATAGTAACTTGAGGGGTGTAGTTTCTATAATGGGGTCATTTATGGGGATATCCACTATGTAAGCCTCACAAAGTGACTTGAGACCTGAACTAATCCTTAAAAAGTTGCTTCAAAAATTCTAAGCCTTAAAAAAATGACATTTCCAAAATGATGCCAACATAAAGTAGACATATGGGGAATATTAAGTAATACATATTTTATGAGGTATCACTTTCTGCTTTAAAAGCAGAGAAATTGAAATTTCGAAAATTGCGAATTTTTAAAATTTTGTGGTAAATTTGTGATTTAAAAAAAATAAAGGTGAAATATATTGACTCCAATTTATTACTATCATGAAGTAAAATGTGTCACGAGAAAAAAAGTCTCTGAATGGCTTGGATAAGCAAAATCATTCCAAAACTATAACCACATAAATTGACATACAGTGGATATAAAAGTCTACACACCCATGTTAAAATGTCAGGTTTCTGTGATGTAAAAAAATGAGACAAAGATAAATTATTTCAGAGCTTTTTCCACCTTTAATGTGACCTATAAACTGTATAACTCAATTGAAAAACAAACTGAAATCTATTAGGTAAAGGAAAGAAAAAATAAAAAAATAAAATAATATGGTTGCATAACTGTGCACAACCTTAAACTAATAAGTTGTTGAAGCACCTTTTGATTTTATTACAGCACCCAGTCTTTTTGGGTATGAGTCTATCAGCATGGCACATTTTGACTTGGCAAGATTTGCCCACTCTTCTTTGCAAAAACACTCCAAATCTGTCAGATTGCTAGGGCATCTCCTGTGCACAGCCCTCTTCAGATCACCCCACAGATTTTCAATCGGATTCAGATCTGGGCTCTGGCTGGGCCATTCCAAAACTTTTAGCTTCTTCTGGTGAAGCCATTTCTTTGTTGATTTGGATGTATGCTTTGGGTCGTTGTCATGCTGAAAGATAAAGTTCCTCTTCAAGTTCAGCTTTCTAGCAAAAGCCTGAAGGCTTTGGATGTATGCTTTGGATATACCTGCTTCCACAAAATACTGATTATGGGGTTTGATTTACCTGCTTCCACAAAATACTGATTAAGGGGTTTGATAAACCTGCTTCCACAAAATACTGATTGAGGGCTACCATATACCTGCTTCCACAAAATACTGATTAAGGGGTTTGAAATACCTGCCTTCACAAAATACTGATTGAGGGCTGCAATATACATGCTTCCACAAAATACTGATTAAGGGGTTCAATATACCTGTTTCAACCAAATATTAATTGAGGCCTGCGATATACCTGCTTCCACAAAATACTGATTAAGGGGTTCAATATAGCTGTTTTCACCAAATATTGATTGAGTCCTGCGATATACCTGCTTCCACAAAATACTGATTAAGGGGTTCGATATACCTGTTTTCACCAAATATTGATTGAGGCCTGCGATATACCTGCTTCCACAAATACTGCTCTTCACTAGGGACTTAGGCACAGGGTCATTTTTACAAATGATAGGCAGAGGAAGAGGCAGGCCATTCCATAGGGGGGGTAGTGGTCGGGCAGGTGCACCAGGCCGGAGCCTAAGTGGGAAGTTGGAGAAGGCGCATGCGATTACTTCAAAGGGCGCACCAGAGTTGGTTGAGTGGCTCACTCACCCTTCCGCTTCTGCACCCTTCTCACTCTTTGCTGGGTGCACCCACAAATACACCACTATAGCCCCTACACTCGAGTCAGAGTAATTATATTCCCATCCATTCCCAGATCTTACCAATGCACAGCCATTCTTGACATCGGATGAGGAAGAGGAGGTAACATCAGCCGCAACCCAGCGGTCTGACGACATTACCCAGATCAGCCCAAGTAGGGAGGTCCCCGTTGTTGCTGCCTATTCCGAGATCTCAAATGTCAGTGTTGGTAAAGTTGACTGTGATGATGTGTCGATGGACTTCACGTGGGTGCCCTCAAGAGAGAAAGAAAAGGGGAGTTCAGAGGGAGAGATGGAGCAGCAGAGAGGCAGGAAAAGGAGGAAAAGCAGACAGAGCTCGCAGGGCACAGGAGGCACAAATATGAGACTTCTATTGTAGAGGAATACTTACTACTAGTTAAGTATTCCTACACAGTAATAGTCTCATATTTTTTTTATTTTTTTTAAGTGACTGGCTATGCAGCTATATAGTGTAGTGGTTAAAGTTCTGGGCTGTTATGCAGAATCCCATCACAAACCTTTTCAGAAATAGAGGTTAAATTAGATTTATATATATAAAAAAAAATTGTAATTGCAAAAAATGTATGGCACAATATATATAGTGAATATAAAAAGTCTACACACCCCTGTTAAAATGTCAGGTTTCTGTGATGTAAAAAAATGAAACAAAAATTAATAATTTCAGAACTTTTTCCACCTTTAATGTGATCTATAAACTGTACCACTCAATTGAAAAACAAACTGAAATCTTTTAGGTGGAGGGAAGAAAAAAAAAAAAAATATATATATATAGTGGTTGCGTAAGTGTGCACACCCTCTTATAACTGGGGATGTAGCTGTGTTCAGAAATAAGCAATCACATTCAAAATCATGTTAAATAGGAGTCAGCATACACCTGCCATCATTTAAAGTGCCTCTGATTAACCCTAAATAAAGTTCAGCTGCTCTAGTTGGTCTTTCCTGAAATTTTCTTAGTTGCATCACACAGCAAAAGCCATGGTCCACAGAGAGCTTCCAAAGCATCAGAGGGATCTCATTGTTAAAAGGTATCAGTCAGGAGAAGGGTACAAAATAATTTCCAAGGCATTACATATACCATGGAACACAGTGAAGACAGTCATCATCAAGTGGAGAAAATATGGCACAACAGTGACATTACCAAGAACTGGATGTCCCTCCAAAATTGATGAAAAGACAAGAAGAAAACTGGTCTGGGAGGCTACCAAGAGGCCAACAGCAACATTAAAGGAGCTGCAAGAATATCTGGTAAGTACTGGCTGTATGGTACATGTGACAACAATCTTCCGTATTCTTCATATGTCTTAGCTATGGGGTAGAGTAGCAAGACAAAAGCCTTTTCTTACAAACAAAAACATCCAAAACAGGCTACATTTTGTTAAAGCACATCTGAAGTCTCCCAAAAGCATGTGGGAAAAAGTGTTATGGTCTGATGAAACCAAGGTTGAACTTTTTGGCCATAATTCCAAAAGATATGTTTGGTGCACCATACCCACAGTGAAGCATGGTGGTGGCAGCATCATGCTTTGGGGCTGTTTTTCTTCAGCTGGAACTGGGGCCTTAGTTAATCTAGAGGGAATTATAAACAGTTCCAAATACCAGTCAATATTGGCACAAAGCCTTCAGGCTTCTGCTAGAAAGCTGAACATGAAGAGGAACTTCATCTTTCATCATGACAACGACCCAAAGCATACATCCAAATCAACAAAGGAATGGCTTCACCAGAAGAAGATTAAAGTTTTGGAATGGCCCATCCAGAGCCCAGACCTGAATCTGATTGAAAATCTGTGGGGTGATCTGAAGAGGGCTGTGCACAGGAGATGCCCTTGCAATCTCACAGATTTGGAGTGTTTTTGCAAAGAAGAGTGGGCAAATCTTGCCAAGTCAAAATGTGTCATGCTGAATGCTGATAGACTCATACCCAAAAAGAGTGAGTGCTGTAATAAAATCAAAAGGTGCTTCAATAAAGTATTAGTTTAAGGGTGTGCACACTTATGCAAACATATTATTTTATTTTTACATTTTTTCTTTCCTCTACCTAAAAGATTTCAGTTTGTTTTTCAATTGAGTTGTACAGTTTAAAGGTCACATTAAAGGTGGAAAAAGTTTTGAAATGATTTATCTTTGTCTCATGTTTTTTACATCACAGAAACCAGAAAGACATTTTAACAGGGGTGTGTAGACTTTTTATATCCACTGTAGCTCTGGGATGCCCTTCTGGGAGAAATATTTCCTACCGGGGACTTACCATTGTGGTTTGCCAATGGCCACAATTATTTTTTAAGGCCTACAAGTCCACTAGTTTATATAGCAGTAGTTGGCGGGCTAGCAGTTCCGACAAGCCATCGGTGAGCCATTGGGCAAGATTGTTATCCGGCGTCAACAAATTTTTACGCTTGAACATTTGGGCCACTGAAGCCTGCCTTCTGCCAGATGAACGCGACGACGGCACAGTGGAAGGTGGAGTGGAGGAAAAATATGAGGAGAGCGGAGAAGAAGAGGCAGGACGTGGAGCACTGGGAGTGTGGCTTTGTTAGTTCTGACAACATTGCTTCCACTGGGCTCGGTGATGGGAGGCCAGGTGCCTTCTTAAGGCGGTTGTCCCTAGAAGAGTGTTGGGCTTACCGTGACTTATGCGTTTACAGCACAGGCTGCAGATGGCTAAATAATTGTCAGCAGCTGACTAGTGTTGATCGAGCACCAAAGTGCTCGTGTGCTCGGGTTCTTGAGTAGAACACCATGCGATGCTTAGGTGCTCTACCGAGCACAATGGAAGTCAATGGCAGAACCCGAGCATCAAACCAGGCACCCCCTGCTCTGAAGAGGGTGTGGGCACTCTAATTTGGCTTAGGAGTCCCTGCTCTGACTCCATATATAGCTACAGGTATGTCCATATATGGAGTCAGTGCTTGGGGACACCCCAGTGTATTTAAATATAATTTAGCCTGTATTTCAGAAAAGTATCTGCCAGGATTTAATCTCACAACCTTCTGCATTAGAGGCAAGGCACTTAACCACTCAGCTATAATAGTTGCATAGCCAGTTATTTAAAAAAATATATATATAATTTTTTTTTAAGTGACTGGCTATGCAGCTATATAGTGTAGTGGTTGTTAAAGTTCTGAGCTGTGATGCAGAAGTTGTGAGTTCAAATCCTGTTAGTAGAAAAACTCCAGAGGGGAGAGTGTCAGTATCTAAAACATAACTTTTAATAAGATATAACAATAAAAAAACACCACTGTGATGCAATATGCTAAAAAAAAATTGGGGTCCAAGCCTGGTGCCCCAGCACTGGTAGATAAATAAAAATCCTGCTCCACCTAGGATAGGTACGAGCAGTCTTACCAGACCGATACATATGGTGGGACCAGGAGAGGTTTCAAGGGAGGCATATCCGGAGGACATCAGATGTAGGTCCACTGGATAGCCAAGGTGGCCGACGGGGTCTGTATAGATAAAGGAGCTCTGTGTACTAATATACCCTATTCAAGGGGAAGGGACCTAGTTTCATTCTACCTATCTATACAGAGCACCTGCCCCGATAGGGGCGACCCCGTCCGGATACCTAAAACTTAAAGTGATCGTGACCAGCTAGATGAGCTCCTGATGACGTCCCGACGTGGCACGTTTCTGTCCGCGTCGACTCTTCAGGGGAAATCATACAAAAGGAACGCCGCAGGGATACAGCCTGCAGTAATAGGTCAAAGATAAATGCCCCTCGGGTAGGAGGATGCATGAGTCCAAAGGACCCGCACAATTTAGGATTATCACATCCTCCTGACCCATTATCTTAGGATTATCATATTATTTGGACGCATTTAAGATTTAGGGATCAGGCCCGAGTAGGGACAGGTATCCCGACGGGGTCGCCCCTATCAAGGCAGGTGCACTGTATAGATAGGTAGAATGAAACTAGCCCCCTCCCCTTGAATAGGGTATATTAGGGCACAGAGCTCTTTCATTTATACAGACCCCGTCAACCACCTTGGCTATACAGTGGACCTACAGTGCTGCCCATAATTATTCATACCCCTGGCAAATTTTGACTTAAAGTAACTTTTATTTAACCAGCAAGTAATTTTTTGACCTTTGCAAAAGCTCATCTGGACAAAGAAGAAGACTTCTGGTCTTCTGTGTTATGGTCAGATGAAACAAAAATTATATTTTTTGGTCACAATGATGTTTAGAAGCCTTCAACCCAAAGAACACCATCCCCACTGTCAAAAATGGTGGTGGGAACCTAATGCTTTGAGGGTGTTTTTCAGCCAATGGACCAGGGAGCCTAATCACAGTAAACGTATTGATTGTAGTGGATGGCACTCCTGGGTGTGATGTTCGGTGCTCAGTGGAAGGAGTCAATCATAATATATATAAAGCAACCACGGCACTCGAAAAGTCGTTTTTCAAAATTCAATTCATTTATTTGTTGTCCATCCCAAAAGGATCTTTTTTATATATATTGCAATTGGTCAACGTTAACGTTTCAGTCCTACTAGGACCTTGATCACGGCCTGGAAATAGTTACATAGTATTTTAATTTTACATGGATACAATTTCATGGGTCAATACATAAATAGACATTATCAAAGGAAGAAACAAAATATTGTAGTATCGGTAGATGTCTAATACTTCTAGATAATCAGGTACATAATGTGACAATAAGCTGGATGGTAGTGAGGCAGAATATCTAAATAAGGTGATAGATAAGGTGATATCGTGGTCATTGTCTTCGTATGGTCTAGTGGGGTCGGTGTAGACGCCTATATATAGGGAAATTGTCAAAAGGTGTATTTCAATATGACATATTATGCAGACATATTATTACAGACAGGGTATCATCTTTTTAAGTAACATAATTATACACATAAAATATAGCTGTTAGGAAGTCAATTAGATAGTGTATTGAAGATATGGTGGAGACAATGGGTCGGATTAATAGGAATATTGACAATAGGTTTAGTCATAGTAGTATTGATCCCATATCTCGGTCCCATATAATCACACTATCTAGGCCCTAAGAAAAAACATTTCAAATTATACCTGTTGGATAAGCAATGTCTGGATATTGTTGAAGCAATAGATGAACCTTACTAACATACCTTTGTATTAATATTTATCGTTAAAAGGAGGTGAACATACAGTTAATTAATTAACAGAGCCATTGTGAAGGTAGGAAAGGTTGAGATCAAGAGTTGTGTAAGTACAAGGTAATAGTGAGAGCAGTAGGGAGAAGGTATGTGAGCAAATTAGGAGTAAATGATAATAGTCATATATGTTTAATAATAACAGAGGAGTAAGTGGTGTCCGATATATTGAGCAAAGATATTAGTGGAAATAGTAGAGCTGTAAACAGAGTACATTTAAGAAGCGCAATAAAAAGAGCAAAAGAAAGCGTAGAGATCATGAGTAGCAATCATAGGAGGCATAAAATGAGGTAAAAGACTGATATTGGCAAACATATGATGCCGGACTGATTGTTAGTCGCGAGCGGCAGGAGCATCTATAAATGGGGCAACCAAGGGTAAGTATATGCAGCAAAATAGAGTCGCAGTGTGGGGCGCATGATGGATCTGTCTTTATCTACTTTCTCATATGAAAATTCTACTGCAGAGGAAATAGTGTCACAAGTGCACACGTCAAGCAACTTTCTTCATATAATACCAGCGAATTCCGGTCACGGGATTGGAAACGTGAATCTAAGAAGTTGATTGCTACGGAACTGCACTGCACTACCTTGGCAGAATACTTTAAACAGAAGAAAATTCCGAGAGGCCTTCGGGTCCACCTTCGTCCAACTCTCTTTCCCAACAATAACGAGTACTGCAATAAATTTTAATCGATTATCAACAAATGCTCTTTAGACATCATAGTCTTAAGCATAGAATTTCTCCAAAAATCGATTATCGACTCAAAAGAAAAATTAACAGCGATTGAAACGCAACTAGTTTCCACGATTCCAGCAGAAGAGTGGGCTGATCTCAAACAGAAGACTGAACGAATTCTCAACGACCACCAGAAATACCTTGAAACAATCAAACGTAACAAATTCTTCCGCGATTCAGAAGACTACCAACTACAGCGAGTCTACAGATGGCAAAGTGCCTCGACGGGCAACGATTACTCTACCTTCACCGGCTACGCTTCATCCTCTTCAGGGAGCGAACGATCAACCGGTTACCGGAATCAGCGGTTTTTTCACAGGCGCGGATACCGCCCAGGAAGGAGAAGACCAGCCGCATACGCTGAGGAAGGGGAAGAAGCCAATCGAAACACGACAGGGATAAAGACACGATCACAGGTACGGACATTGTAGTCAATATATCATCCCGTTCATTATCCCCTGCGGAATTAAACACACTAGCCAAAGGGCTTTCTTTTTGCCCATCTGGTTCCTTCCACTCCTTCGCCTTAGAACAGGACTTACAACGGTTCTACAGATCCATCCGACTAAAGGCACATTTTGACCAACAACCCCAAGGGCCCACATACCAAACACCAAGTTCAGCTTCAGACTTATCAATAAATTCCCTCAACCTTAAAAATAAGAGCTCATTTATGCCCCCTAAAAACTACCATGCAGCCGAGGCCTTCATTGACCTCGTTAAAAAAGACATAGAGAACACCTTAAAAGAATCGAAAGATAAATCCATGTATATACCTCGTAATATCAAAAGTGAAGAACTGATTGCAATTAATACATTAAGGAAGGACAAAAGCATTATGATAAAACCTGCCGATAAAGGCGGAGCCATTGTGGTTATGGATACCACAGCCTGTATTAGTGAGATCAAAAGATAACCACCTTCTCCTGGGAACAATTGACAAGCCAACCTATACCTTCCTTCTTAATGAACATCCGGTAACTCCTGTTCTTTACACATTACCAAAGATACATAAAAATCTAACGAATCCCCCTGGCAGACCCATAGTCGCATCTACAGACTCAATTCTTTCTCCACTTTCCATCTTCTTAGAAAGAATACTCACACCACTAATCAAAAATACCCGTTCTTTCTTAATCGATACTACTCATTTTCTATCCATCATCTCCTCATTACACAATATTCCTGACAACAGCCTGTTGGTAACACTAGACGTAAACAGTCTTTACACCTCCATCACCCACGAAAAGGGCATGGAAGCAGTCTCCAGTCTTATATAAAATTCCAATTATACACCCAACGCACAAATTTTTTGCCTCACACTTCTGAGACTAGTCCTACACAACAATTAGTTTTTGTTCGGGGATGAATTTTACATCCAGAAATGGGGGACAGCAATGGGGGCTAATGTAGTGCCACCCTACGCAAACGCCTTTATGGCAAAATTTGAGGAAGACAATGTCTATTCCAATCCCCTCTTCCGACGATTCGCATTAGTTTGGCATCGATACATCGATGATATCTTTTGTATCTGGACGGGCGACAATGACTCACTCTCACACTTCATTCACCACATTAACGAACAAGATCCGGACCTCACTTTTACCTCTCATACAGACCCAAACGGAATAAGCTTCTTAGACACACTGGTACTGAAAACTCAGACGGGCTCACTAACCACTGACCTTTACCGAAAACCTACCGATCGAAATACACTATTACATTATTCCAGTTGTCACCCTCGCAACACCAAGCAATCCCTACCACGATCACAGTTTACTCGAGTAGCCAGAATAGTACCAGATCCATCTCTTCGCACACAACGCCTTCAAGAAATGGCAACCAAATTTACGAATAGAGGCTACCCCATCAAATTACTAGTGGAAGAATTGACCCTGGCTCAACAGACTTCCACACGCCCTACCAGACCTATAGCATCCGCACAAATTCCCTTTGTCACTACATATCATCCATTCGTATCAAAAATCCAAAATATAATCAAAAAACATTGGTCCATCTTGGGACGTTCATACCCTAAAATAACTGAATTCAGAAACCCAATCCGCATGTGCTACAAACGTCCCACTAATCTTAAAGACCAGTTGGTACACGCCGACATTGGCACAATCGCACCCCAAATAAGACAGACCACCTTGGCCCCCCGCAAGACAGGTACTTACCCCTGCCTGCATTGTGCACAATGCACCAATGTTATAAAAGGCAATTGGATTACACATCCCCATTCGGGCAAAATTTACCAAGCAAGAGACTTCTATACGTGTAATTCATCTTTCGTTGTCTATCTTATCAAATGCCCATGCGGCTTGGCGTACGTAGGCGAAACCACTCAATGCATCCGGGATCGCATATCAAAACACAAGTCTGACATCCGATGTAATAGAACAGAACTTCCGGTCCCACACCACTTCGCATCAAATAAACACCAAATCAACCAGCTTCAATTCCAGGTATTAGAACAAGTGCCACAAACACGACGAGGCGGCAATCTGATTGCTCGCCTCAAAGAACGTGAGGCCTTCTGGATCTTCGAGTTAAAGACCCTTTTTCCTAATGGAATGAACAGGGATTTCGATTTTCGGATTTAATACCTCCCACTCCTAATGAACAAATAGGAATTAGACTTTTTGCTTTTCAGTCACTATAATTGACATTTTTTGCCTCCCATTACCTTCAAACAGTACAGCCATTGTTGAGTTAAATAAGGCAATATGTTTTTCTATGTTTTTGTGTGGGTTTATATACTTATACATACGTAACCATTTGCGTGTGTGTATGTATATATATATATACACACACCTATACAGGTCTAATTATGTGTCTATATGTTAAGTCTTACATGCTCATAGGTCGGTTTATTATTATCTTTTCTAACTTCTATTTTTTCCATTTTACAGACAAAATGACCCCCATAGCCTCATCCATACAGGTAGTATACCATCACATAATCATAGAGCCATATCTAGTCATATATTGAATTACTTTGTATATTTACTTAAGTAGAGACCTATATTATATTACCGCAACGTCAGTAGCAAATTTTTATACATTATATCCAATACATAGTGAACTCTAGTCCTTAATATCTGTGCAGTACACTGCCAATACCCGACTCCTTAAGATCCGATAATGTCTCTCACGCGCATGCGCGAGCCGCGCTGCCGCTCTCGCGATGTGTTGCGCAGCGCTCTGCCAATACCCGATCTCTCAAGCCTCGATAATGCTCCTTGTGCGCATGCGCGAGCCGCGCTATTGCTCTCGCGATATCTCGGCATGACCGAGAAAGCACGGACCTCCCCCAGCTCCATTTAAAGCCGTGTACACCACTAATCCCGGCGAGTCCTCCCGGTTCCTCATGATCTCCAGCATCAGGTTGGTAACTAGCAGATCCATCATGCGCCCACACTGCGACTCTATTTTGCTGCATATACTTACCCTTGGTTGCCCCATTTATAGATGCTCCTGCCGCTCGCGACTAACAATCAGTCCGGCATCATATGTTTGCCAATATCAGTCTTTTACCTCATGTTATGCCTCCTATGATTGCTACTCATGATCTCTACGCTTTCTTTTGCTCTTTTTATTGCGCTTCTTAAATGTACTCTGTTTAAAGCTCTACTATTTCCACTAATATCTTTGCTCAATATATCGGACACCACTTACTCCTCTGTTATTATTAAACATATATGACTATTATCATTTACTCCTAATTTGCTCACATACCTTCTCCCTACTGCTCTCACTATTACCTTGTACTTACACAACTCTTGATCTGAACCTTTCCTACCTTCACAATGGCTCTGTTCATTAATTAACTGTATGTTCACCTCCTTTTAACGATAAATATTAATACAAAGGTATTTTAGTAAGGTTCATCTATTGCTTCAACAATATCCAGACATTGCTTATCCAACAGGTATAATATGAAATGTTTTTTCTTAGGGCCTAGATAGTGTGATTATATGGGACCGAGATATGGGATCAATACTACTATGACTAAACCTATTGTCAATATTCCTATTAATCCGACCCATTGTCTCCACCATATCTTCAATACACTATCTAATTGACTTCCTAACAGCTATACTTTATGTGTATAATTATGTTACTTAAAAAGATGATACCCTGTCTGTAATAATATGTCTGCATAATATGTCATATTGAAATACACCTTTTGACAATTTCCCTATATATAGGCGTCTACACCGACCCCACTAGACCATACGAAGACAATGACCACGATATCACCTTATCTATCACCTTATTTAGATATTCTGCCTCACTTCCATCCAGCTTATTGTCACATTATGTACCTGATTATCTAGAAGTATTAGACATCTACCGATACTACAATATTTTGTTTCTTCCTTTGATAATGTCTATTTATGTATTGTCCAATGAAATTGTATCCATGTAAAATTAAAATACTATGTAACTATTTCCAGGCCGTGATCAAGGTCCTAGTAGGACTGAAACGTTAACGTTGGCCAATTGCAATATATATATAAAAAAGATCCTTTTGGGATGGACAACAAATAAATGAATTGAATTTTGAAAAACGACTTCTCGAGTGCCGTGGTTGCTTTATATATATATTATAATCACAGTAAACGGCACCATGAAAAAAGAGCAATACATAAGGATTCTCAATGACAAAATCAGGCAGTCTGCAGAGAAACTTGGCCTTGGGCACCAGTGGACATTTCGGCATGACAATGACCCAAAACACACAGCAAAAGTGGTGAAGAAATGGTTAGCAGACAACAACATTAACGTTTTGGAGTGGCCCAGCCAGAGTCCAGACTTGAATCCAATTGAGAATCTGTGGAGGGAGCTAAAGATCAGGGTGATGGCAAGAAGACCCTCCAACCTGAAAGATTTGGAGCTCATTGCTAAAGATGAATGGGCAAAAATACCTGTGGAGACCTGCAAAAAGCTGGTCTGCAATTATAGGCAGTGTTTGATTGCTGTAATAGCCAATAAAGGCTTTTCTATTGATTATTGAGAAGGGTATGAATAATTTTGGACTGGACACTTTTTGCTCAAATGTAAATAAAAGCTGAGAAATGTTTTTATTTCCCACAATAATGCATCTTGTACATCGTCGTATTGTCTTTTGGGAGACACCTATGTCATTTCTCGTCTGGTTGAATAAAAGTAACTTTAAGTCAAAATTTGCCAGGGGTATGAATAATTATGGGCAGCACTGTACCTCTGATATCCTCCGGATTTGCCTCCCTTAAAACCTCTCCTGGTCCCACCATACATATTGGTCTGGTAAGACTGCTCGTACCTATCCTAGGTGGGGCAGGATTTTTCTTTATCTACCAGTGCTGGGGTACCAGGCTTGGACACCTCATTTTTTGGGGATATTGCATCACAGTGGTGTTTTTTATTGTTATTTCTTAGTAAAAGTTATGTTTTAGATACTGACACTCTCCCATCTGGGGCTTTTCTACTACTTGTATATTGGAGTGCTTTATTGAGCTTTACACATTTAGAGCTCTATTTGTTGATACTATTTCAAATAATGTCACAAACTTTTTCAGAAATAGAGGCTAAACTTAAATTTAAACATATATATATATTTTAGTTTTTAGCCATAATATATTTACACATATTATTATATATTTAGAATATATTATATATTATAATATATGTAAATACTGTATTTTTCGCCCCATAAGACGCACTTTCCCCCCCCAAAAAAATGGGGGAAAAATGCCCCTGCGTCTTATGGGGCGAATGCTGACAGTTTAACATTGCAGTCTGCGAGGTACGAGCCAGAGGGGGAGGGACTGGGAGGAGCTGGGGGCCGGCAATAGCGGCGGAGCGGTGCAGTCACTGTACTATAGCCCCGCCGCTCCAGTGCTGCACAAATATAAAATGTCTTATTCAATTAAAAGTGATTACACATGCCCCCTCACTCCTACTAGTACCGTACATCCTAACCGCTTCAGTAGAATGCCGGCAAGCAGGCCGGGCGGTCGGCAGCGTAACTCACTGATGTCACGTGCCTGTGCCGCCTACTTTATAAATGAAGCAGGCAGCGCAGGCAAGTGACGTCAGTGAGTGACGCGCCGGCCGTCCGGCCTGCCTGCCGGCATTCTACTGAAGCTATTAGGATGTACGGTACTAATAGGAGTGAGGGGGCATGTGTAATCACTTTTAATTGAATACGACATTTTATATTTGTATACTGGAGCGGCGGGGGGGATCTGTGGATAACATCCGTGGATGGCACAGTTAAGGGGTGGGGGTCTGTGGATGGCACTGTTATGGGCTGGGGGGGGTCTGTGGATGGCACTGTTATGGGGTGGGGGGGTCTGTGGATGGCACATATTTAACAGTGCCATCCACAGATCCCCCCCTGTAACAGTGCCAGCCACAGATCCCCCCTGTAACAGTGCAAACCACAGATCCCCCCTGTAACAGTGTCCGTCATCCACAGATCCCCCCATAACAGTGTCCATCATCCACAGATCCCCCCTGTAACAGTGTCCGTCATCCACAGATCCCCCCTGTAACAGTGTCCGTCATCGACAGATCCCCCCATAACAGTGTCCGTCATACACAGATCCCCCCATAACAGTGTCCGTCATACACAGATCCCCCCATAACAGTGTCCGTCATCCACAGATCCCCAGTAATAGTGCCATCCACAGACCACCATTAGTTCCAAACCCACTAAAAGCACACCTTTTGGTTAAAAATATTTATTTTCTTATTTTCCTCCCCAAAAACCTAGGTAGTAGTTTCCCACATATTATGCATTCATATATATCAAAAAAATGATTATATATATATATATATATATATATATATATATATATTTAAAACACCCCTGTTAAAATGTCAGGTTTCTGTGATGTAAAAATTTAGATAAAGATAAGCCATTTCAGAACTTTTTCCACCTTTAATGTGACCTATAAACTGTACAACTCAATTGAAAAACAAACTGAAATCTTTTAGGTAGAGGGAAGAAAAAATATAAAAATTTAATAATATGGTTGCATACAGTAAGTGTGCACACCCTTAAAGGGAGTCTGTCACCTCCATATAGCCATATACAGTGC
Organism: Bufo gargarizans; assembly: GCF_014858855.1. Lineage (NCBI taxonomy): Eukaryota > Metazoa > Chordata > Amphibia > Anura > Bufonidae > Bufo > Bufo gargarizans. Next base: position 56,291,131 of record NC_058083.1, on the reverse strand, counting down.
TTACATGGCTCTGTAGCAAACCTATACAGGATTGTAATGGTAACCTTTGTCTTTGTCTTTAGACTTGCACCAGCAGGAAAAACAAAGTTTAATTCATATCCAAATGAGCACTCGCAAGTGCCCAAGGAGGAGTTCAGTGTGTAGGTGCCCAGGCTGCTCTGCCTTCTTTTCACTTTACTCCTCCCCAGCCTCTTCCTTTGCCCACCCTCCAAGTCTGGACCTATTGATGAGGCAAGAGACTTGCAGGGCGGGCAAAGGCAGAGGCTGGGGAGGAGTAAAGTGAAAAGAAGGCAGAGCAGCCTGGGCACCTACACACAGGGCCGGCCTTAGGTGTTCAGGCGCCCTGTGCGAGCTAACCTTGTGGCGCCCCCCCCCCAAAAAAAAAAACACTGCTTGTTGCTGGCATCATGGCATAGGCTGGCTGACTATCCAACCAAGTAGTTACCAGCCCACACACCCCAAAGGCCGGTGTAATGTTATACTTCCCTACTTCGTGAGATTTCCCTACCCTCGTCACTTCCGGTCGCACCGGACAAGACGTGAGGAGGTGTGCAGCGCCGCGCAGGCGCACATTGACAGGTTAGGGAAATTTCACAGCAGAGTGCGCATGCGCCAGGAGCCTCGCCGGCGGTTAGGGTAGGGAAAAACTATGGGCCAATGTGCAGGCGCAGTGATCGGATGGATGTTCTCAGCTGAACACCGGCCGACACTGCGCATGCACCGGGAGCCTCACCAGCGGTTAGGGAAGGGAAAAATTACGTACGGGCCAGTGCTTTTCCCTACCCTAACCGCTGGTGAGGCTCCCAGCGCATGCGCAGTGTCGGCCGGTGTCCAGCTGAGAAAATTAGTTTCCAATGTATTCCAAGTATTAATAACTAAACAATTAAATAATAAACATATTGCATTGTCTACTTACCACCAGGACAATAAGATGATCTGGACTCTGGCTGCAATCTGGCTCTGGGGACTCCATTGTCACTCTCTTCTCCCCCCCCCCCCTCCCTTGTCACTCTCTCCACCCCCTTCCCTTGTCACTCTCATTATTCCCCCCCTCTCCCTTGTCACTCTCATTATTCCACCCCCCCTCCCTTGTCACTCTCATTATTCCACCCCCCCCTCCCTTGTCACTCATTATTCCCCCCCTCTCCCTTGTCACTCTCATTATCCCCCCCCCTCTCCCTTGTCACTCTCATTATTCCACCCCCCCCCCTCCCTTGTCACTCTCATTATTCCACCCCCCCTCCCTTGTCACTCTCATTATTCCCCCCTCTCCCTTGTCACTCTCATTATTCCCCCCTCTCCCTTGTAACTCTCATTATTCCACCCCCTCCCTTGTCACTCTCATTATTCCACCCCCCTCCCTTGTCACTCTCATTATTCCACCCCCCTCCCTTGTCACTCATTATTCCCCCCCTCTCCCTTGTCACTCTCATTATTCCACCCCCCTCCCTTGTCACTCTCATTATTCCACCCCCCTCCCTTGTCACTCTCATTATTCCACCCCCTCCCTTGTCACTCTCATTATTCCACCCCCCTCCCTTGTCACTCATTATTCCCCCCCTCTCCCTTGTCACTCTCATTATTCCACCCCCCCTCCCTTGTCACTCTCATTATTCCACCCTCCTCCCTTGTCACTCTCATTATTCCACCCCCCCTCCCTTGTCACTCTCATTATTCCTCCCCTCTCCCTTGTCACTCTCATTATTCCCCCCCTCCCTTGTCACTTTCCTTATTCCACCCCCCCTCCCTTGTCACTCTCATTATTCCACCCCCCCCTCCCTTGCCACTCTCATTATTCCCCCCCTCTCCCTTGTCACTCTCATTATTCCACCCCCCCTCCCTTGTCACTCTCATTATTCCACCCCCCCTCCCTTGTCACTCTCATTATTCCACCCCCCCTCCCTTGTCACTCTCATTATTCCACCCCCCCTCCCTTGTCACTCTCATTATTCCACCCCCCTCCCTTGTCACTCTCATTATTCCCCCCCTCTCCCTTGTCACTCTCATTATTCCACCCCCCTCCCTTGTCACTCTCATTATTCCCCCCCTCTCCCTTGTCACTCTCATTATTCCACCCCCCTCCCTTGTCACTCTCATTATTCCACCCCCTCTCCCTTGTCACTCTCATTATTCCACCCCCCCCTCCCTTGTCACTCTCATTATTCCCCCCCTCCCTCCCCCTTGTCACTCTCATTATTTCCCCCCCTCCCTCCCCCCTTGTCACTCTCATTATTTCCCCCCCCTCCCTCCCCCCTTGTCACTCTCATTATTTCCCCCCCTCCCCCCCTTGTCACTCTCATTATTTCCCCCCTTGTCACTCTCATTATCTCCCCCCTTGTCACTCTCATTATTTCCCCTCCCTCCCCCTTTGTCACTCTCATTATTTCCCCTCCCTCCCCCCTTGTCACTCTCATTATTTCCCCTCCCCCCTCCCCCCTTTTCACTCTCATTATTTCCTCCCCCCTCCCCCCTCCCCCCTTGTCACTCTCATTCTACTCCCACCTCCTCCTCTAGTGTAGCGTGGCCGAGCTCTGTTCGATCCGCGGTACAGGAGCATTTGTTTCCTGTACCCGGCCGAACTGACAGGAAGTGCACACTTAGTGTGCACTTCCTGTCAGTCCGGCCGGGTACAGGAAACAAAAGCTCCTGTACCGCGGATCGAACAGAGCTCGGCCATGCTACATTAACAGCACACAGCAGGCGCAGGCAGGATTCTTTAGAGCGGCAAGCGTTCAGCCTCAGCCGCTCAGGCGGCGCAGCATGAGGGGCGCCGCCGGCCGCCCGAACTTATATAAGCAACTTTTTTTTTAAACCGCAACGGGCGCCGGGCGCCCCCTGCTGCATACAGGGGAGGGGGAGATGGAGGGAGTGGGGGCCCGCCCCGAGGGAGAACACAAGTGCCGCCTCGCCTGCCGCATATTACATTGCGAGCTGTCGGCCGCCCGGCGCCCCTGTTGCTATGGCGCCCTGTGCGGCCGCACAGCCCGCACACCCCAAAGGCCGGCCCTGCCTACACACTGAACGCCACCTGTGGGCACTTGCGAGTGCTCATTTGCATATGAATTAAACGTCGTTTTTCCTGCTGGTGCAAGTCTAAAGAAGAGAACAAAGGTTACCATTACAATCCTGTATAGGTGTGCTACAGAGCCATTTAAGCACTGTATATGGCCATATGGAGGTGACAGACTCCCTTTAAACTAATACTTTGTTGAAGCACCTTCTGATTTTATTACAGCACTCAGTCTTTTGGGGTATGAGTCTATCAGCATGGCACATTTTGACTTGGCAAGATTTGCCCACTCTTCTTTGCAAAAACACTCCAAATCTGTCAGATTGCGAGGGCATCTCCTGGGCACAGCCCTCTTCAGATCACCCCACAGATTTTTAATCGGATTCAGGTCTGGGCTCTGGCTGGACCATTCCAAAACTTTAATCTTCTTCTGGTGAAGCCATTCCTTTGTTGATTTGGATGTATGCTTTGGGTCATTGACATGCTGAAAGATGAAGTTCCTCTTCGTGTTCAGCTTTCTAGCAGAAGCCTGAAGGTTTTGTGCCAATATTGACTGGTATTTGGAACTGTTCATAATTCCCTCTAGCTTAACTAAGGCCCCAGGTCCAGCTGAAGAAAAACAGCCCAAAAGCATGATGCTGCCATCACCATGCTTCACTGTGGGTACGGTGTGCCAAACATGTCTTTTGGAATTATGGCCAAAAAGTTCAACCTTGGTTTCTTCAGACCATAACACCTTTTCCCACATGCTTTTGGGAGACTTCAGATGTGTTTTTGCAAAATGCAGCCTGGCTTGGATGTTTTTCTTCATAAGAAAAGGCTTTCGTCTTGCCACTCTACCCATAGCTAAGACATATGAAGAATACGGGAGATTGTTGTCACATGTACCACACAGCCAGTACTTACCAGATATTCCTGCAGCTCCTTTAATGTTGCTGTAGACCTCTTGGTAGCCTCCCAGACCAGTTTTCTTCTTGTCTTTGCATCAATTTTGGAGGGACATCCAGTTCTTGGTAATGTCACTGTTGTGCCATATTTTCTCCACTTAATGATGACTGTCTCCACTGTGTTCCATGGTATATCTAATGCCTTGGAAATTATTTTGTACCCTTCTCCAGACTGATACCTTCTAACAATGAGATGCTTTGGAAGCTCTCTGTGGACCACGGCTTTTGCTGTGGCATGCGACTAAGAAAATTTCAGCTTTATTTGCGGTTAATCAGAGGCACTTTAAATGATATGATATAATATAAATTAAGGCCTCATGCACACGACCGTTGTGTGCATCCGCGGCCGTTGTTCCGTTTTCCATTTTTTTTCGCGGACCCATTGACTTTCAATGGGTCCGTGGAAAAATCGGAAAATGCACCGTTTTGCAGCCGAGACCGTGATCCGTGTATCCTGTCCGTCAAAAAAATATGACCTGTCCTATTTTTTTGACGGACAACGGTTCACGGACCCATTCAAGTCAATGGGTCCATGAAAGAACACGGATGCACACAAGATTGGCATCCGTGTCCGTGATCCGTGGCCGTAGGTTACTTTCATACAGACGGATCCGAAGATCCGTCTGCATAAAAGCTTTTTCAGATCTAAGTTTTCACTTCGTGAAAACTCATATCCGACAGTATATTCTAACACAGAGGTGTTCCCATGGTGATGGGGACGCTTCTAGTTAGAATACACTACAAACTGTGTACAAGACTGCCCCCTGCTGCCTGGCAGCACCCGATCTCTTACAGGGGGATATGATAGTACAATTAACCCCTTCAGGTGTGGCACCTGAAAGGGTTAATTGTACTATGATATCCCCCTGTAAGAGATCAGGGCTGCCAGGCAGCAGGGGGCAGACCTCCCCCTCCCCAGTTTGAATATCATTGGTGGCCAGTGCGGCCCCCCCCCCTCTATTGTAATAATAGGTTGGTGGCAAAGTGTGCGCCCCCCGCCCCCCCCCCCTCCTCCCTCTATTGTAATTATTCGTTGGTGGCACAGTGTGTGCCCCCCATCGGCCCCCCTCCCTCTATAGCATTAACAACATTGGTGGCCAGTGTGTGGCCTCCCATCTCCCCCCCCCCCCGATCATTGGTGGCAGCGGAGTTCCGATCGGAGTCCCAGTTTAATCGCTGGGGCTCCGATCGGTAACCATGGCAACCAGGGCGCTACTGCAGCCCTGGTTGCCATGGTTACTTAGCAATAGTACAATAGTAGAAGATTCATACTTATCTGCTGGCTGCTGCGATGTTCGTGTCCGGCCGGGAGCTCCACCTAGTGGTAAGTGACAGGTCTGTGCGGCGCATTGCTTAATGAACTGTCACTTACCAGTAGGAGGAGCTCCCGGCCGGTCACAGACATCGCAGCAGCCAGCAGGTAAGTATGAATCTTCTACTATTGTACTATTGCTAAGTAACCATGGCAACCAGGGCTGCAGTAGCGTCCTGGTTGCCATGGTTACCGATCGGCGCCCCAGCGATTAAACTGGGACTCCGATCGGAACTCCGCGGCCACCACTGATCGGGGGGGGGGGGAGATGGGAGGCCGCACACTGGCCACCAATGTTGTTAATGCTATAGAGGGAGGGGGGGCCGATGGGGGGTGCACACTGTGCCACCAACGAATAATTACAATAGAGGGAGGAAGGGGGGGCCGCACTGGCCACCAATGATATTCAAACTGGGGGGGGGTCTGCCCCCTGCTGCCTGGCAGCCCTGATCTCTTACAGGGGGATATGATAGTACAATTAACCCCTTCAGGTGCGGCACCTGAGGGGTTAATTGTGCTGATCACGGCCCCCTGTAAGAGATCGGGTGCTGCCAGGCAGCAGGGGGCAGTCATGTACACAGTTTGTAGTATATTCTAACTAGAAGCGTCCCCATCACCATGGGAACCCCTCTGTGTTAGAATATACTGTCGTAAATGAGTTTTTTCACGATGTAACTCATATCCGACAGTATATTCTAACATAGAGGCGTTCCCATGGTGATGGGGACGCTTCAAGTTAAAATATACCATCGGATTGGGGAAAACTCCAATCCGATAGTATAAAAGGGACTCCAGACTTTACATTGAAAGTCAATGGGGACGGATCCGTTTGAAATGGCACCATATTGTGTCAACGTCAAACGGATCCGTCCCCATTGACATGCATTGTAATTCAGGACGGATCCGTTTGGCTCCGCACGGCCAGGCGGACACCAAAACGACTTTTTTTTCATGTCCGTGGATCCTCCAAAAATCAAGGAAGACCCACGGACGAAAAAACGGTCACGGATCACGGACCTAGGGACCCCGTTTTTGCGGACCGTGAAAAAAAAGTCCGTGTGCATGAGGCCTAAGGCTGAGCACTCATCATCTGTAGGACAATATAGCAGAGCAAATACCTGTGTGATTCAAACACCTGAGTTATTTTTTTATTTAAAAAATATATAGACATAAATAAGACCAATAGAAAAAATCATAAAAAATGAATGTTCATGAGTAGCGATGCTGAGTAAAATTGCATGTAGCGACAATGAGCAAAATAAAGTGCGATTGTGCTGAATCACTGGCTCAATATATATAGAGCAATAGTATAGTGTCCAATGTTGGTTGTCAGATCCTGGGACATAGAGGCTGGATTGTTTCTACAATAGTGGTTAATGAATGTCACATAACAATCACTGTTGTATCTTCTCCCATATATTAAAAGCAATTATATTGTATCAAGGAATAGATGTAAATAATGCTGACCGTAATGTTATAGTTGCACTCAACGGTGTACTATGACAACAGCATATAATAAAGAAAAAAAAAAGAATATATATATATAATAGTAATATGCTGTGCGATCTGTTCTCACGGTGGCGTCCCACGTGGCTGCAGTATCTAAAACAGCAATATCTTACTGTGAGTTGTCAGCTGGAGCTGCTGGAACGGGTGGTCGCTTGACTGGGCGGACTTTAGTTTCGTTATCCCGCTTTCACTTTGTAAAAAGTCGCTGACCAATGATCGTATGATGACTCTAAATGGCGTGCAAAGCTGGAGAGTCAGATCGCAGCATTCCTTGTTTGTCAAATGGGAGGTAAGGCTTGTCTTTATTGTATAAGACCTTGCATGCAAATGTATCCAAAGATGAAGTCGATGCAAGGGTATACATCCATCAGCTGATGTGCGGGTCTCCTATTAACCATACGCATTTCGGGGTCTATACCTGGCCCCTTTTTCTTTTTTTCTTTATTATATGCTGGTGTCATAGTACACCATTGAGTGCAACTATAACATTACGGTCAGCATTATTTACATCTATTCCTTGATACAATATAATTGCTTTTAATATATGGGAGAAGATACAACAGTGATTGTTATGTGAGATTCATTAACCACTATTGTAGAAAAAATCCAGCCTCTATGTCCCAGGATCTGACAACCAACATTGGACACTATACTATTGCTCTATATATATTGAGCCAGTGATTCAGCACAATCGCACTTTATTTTGCTCATTGTCGCTACATGCAATTTTACTCAGCATCGCTACTCATGAACATTCATTTTTTATGATTTTTTTCTATTGGTCTTATTTATGTCTATATAGTTTTAAAAAATAACTCAGGTGTTTGAATCACACAGGTATTTGCTCTGCTATATTGTCCTACAGATGATGAGTGCACAGCCTTAATTTATATTATATTCTATTAATACTTTTTGACCGGGTGAGTCAATAGGGCTTTGCAGCACCCACTCCAGAGTTACTGACAGGGTGAGCCACCATTTTCCTTCACTTTAAATGATGGCAGGTGTATGGTGACTCCTATTTAACAGGATTCTGAATGTGATTGCTTAATTCTGAACACAGCTACATCCCCAGTTATAAGAGGGTGTGCACACTTATGCAACCACATTATTTTAGTTTAGTTTTTTTTCTTCCCTCCACCTAAAAGATTTCAGTTTGTTTTTCAATTGAGTTGTACAGTTTATAGATCACATTAAAGGTGGAAAAAGTTCTGAAATGATTTATCTTTGTCTCATTTTTTTAGATCACAGAAACCTGACATTTTAACAGGGGTGTGTAGACTTTTCATATCCAATGTGTGTGTGTGTGTGTATATTTTTTTTTTTTTGTAATTACACATTTATTTTGTGCCATAAATGTTTTACAATTACAAAAAGAAATGTAGAATATATAAATCTAATTTAACCTCTATTTCTGAAAAGGTTTGTGATGGGATTTCAACTCACCGCTTTTGCATAACAGCCCAGAACTTTAACCACTACACTACACTACATAGCCAGTCATCAGTATTCCTTTACAGTAGAAGTGTTATATATTTTTTTGTAACTGGCTATGCAGCTATTATAGTGGAGTGGTTAAGTGCCTTGGCTCTAATGCAGAATGTCATGAGTTTGAATCCCAGCAGAAATTTTCTGAAATATAGTCTAAATTATATTAAAATACATTGGGGTGTCCCCAAGCATATGATTCCATATATAAACATACAGTGCTGCCCATAATTTTTCATACCCCTGGCAAATTTTGACTTAAAGTTACTTTTATTCAACCAGCAAGTAATTTTTTGACCTTTGCAAAAGCTCATCTGGACAAAGAAGAAGACTTCTGGTCTTCTGTGTTATGGTCAGATGAAACAAAAATTGAATTGTTTGGTCACAATGATGTTTCCTCCATTTGGCGTAAAAAAGGAGAAGCCTTCACCCCAAAGAACACCATCACCACTGTCAAACATGGTGGTGGGAACCTAATGCTTTGGGGGTGTTTTTCAGCCAATGGACCAGGGAGCCTAAACACAGTAAACGGCACCATGAAAAAAGAGCAATAGATGAGGATTCTCAACGACAACATCAGGCGTCTGCAGAGAAACGTGGCCTTGGGCACCAGTGGACATTTCAGCATGACAATGACCAAAACACACAGCAAAAGTGGTGAAGAAATGGTTAGCAGACAACGACATTAACGTTTTGGAGTGGCCCAGCCAGAGTCCAGACTTGAATCCAATTGAGTATCTGTGGAGGGAGCTAAAGATCAGGGTGATGGCAAGAAGACCCTCCAACCTGAAAGATTTGGAGCTCATTGCTAAAGATGAATGGGCAAAAATACCTGTGGAGACCTGCAAAAAGCTGGTCTGCAATTATAGGAAGCGTCTGATTGCTGTAATAGCCAATAACTGCTTTTCTATTGATTATTGAGAAGGGTATGAATGATTTTGGACTGGACACTTTTTGTTCAAATGTAAATAAAAGCTGAGAAATGTTTTTATTTTCCCCCACAATAATGCATCTTGTACATCATCTTATTATCTTTTGGGAGACACCTATGTCATTTCCCGTCAAAAAATTACGTGCTGGTTGAATAAAAGTAACTTTAAGTCAAAATTTGCCAGGGGTATGAATAATTATGGGCAGCACTGTAGCTGTATATGGAGTTAGATCAGGGACTCCTAAGCCGCAGACTCACTGTGAGGGATTCCCGCACTGTACAGTGATCTTCTCCATAGAAATAGAAGCTAAATTAGATTTAAATACACTGACTCAAGCACACGCGGTGTTCGGCAGAACTCCGCGATGTGCCGAGCATAGCGATTCTCGAGCCGAACTGGTGCCATGTGCCGGCATCCTGGGAGCGCCAGAAGTGACCGTGCATGGTGGATGGCTTGCACCAGATACATTTGCAGTCTGCTTTTTGCCTCCTGTGCCCTGCGAGCTCTGCCTGCTTCTCCTCCTTCTCCTGCCTCTCTGCTGCTCCTTCTCTCCCTCTGAACTCCCCTCCTCTTCCTCTCTTGAGGGCACCCACGTGAAGTCCATCGACACGTCATCACTGTCCTCTTTACCACCACTGACATTTGAGAGTAGTTGTTGCTGAGTAGGCAGCAACAATGGGGACCTCCCTCTTCGGGCTGATCTGGGTACTGTCATCAGACCGCTGGGTGGCGGCCGATGCTACCTTCTCTTCCTCATACAATGTAAAGAATGGCTGTGCATCAGTAAGGTCTGGGAATGGATGGGAAAATAATTCCTCTGACTCGAGCGGAGGGGCTATGGTGGTGGTGTATTTGTGGGTGCACACAGCAAAGAGTGAGGATGGTGCCGAAGCGGAAGGATGAGTGAGCCACACAACCAACTCTGGTGCGCCCTTTGAAGTAATCGCATGTGCCTTCTCCAACTTCCCACTTTGGCTCCGGCCTGGTGCACCTGCTCGACCCCTACCACCTGTATGGATTGGCCTGCCTCTTCCTCTGCCTGTCATTTGTAAAAATGACCCTGTGCCTAAGTCCCTAGAGAAGAGCAGTATTTGTGGAAGCAGGTATATCACAGGCCTCAATCAATATTTGATAAAAACAGGTTTCCCCTGACGTCCTCGGCAGCACATGAAGGAGTTAACAGAGTCCTATTCTCGCCCCAGGACCGCCCACCTAGATAACAAAACAAGATAATTGATTAATTAACAATCCTATAGGTCCCTATAAAGCACCCCCTCTGGCAAACCTCCAATGTGTTTTTTTCATGTCCTTATTCTGGACAGGTTTCAAAGCCCACCTCATCTGGAAGCCCTCATGCCTGCGGGGTGTCCCAGGCTTAGGCTCAGAGTCCAGCAAGCCATGGGGGTGCCTTGGCGCTGCTCTGTGGAATTCTCCTTTCCTGCCACCTTATGTGTTGCCGCTCTAAAGGAATTAACCAGGTTCGGGTGTGCAGCGGGGCCTGCAAATATGCCGCACCAGCGCTTCACTTCATTGGGCGGCAATGGCGGCGCTTGCAAACTTCAGTGGAACGCATCGTGGAACGCAGCGTCGGCTGTGTCTGACGTCATCAGCGGGCGCCCGCCCCCGGGATTCTGGCGGCAAATTCAAAAGATCTCCTGTATTTAAGGTGGTATAGTCCATGCTCTTACTGCCCTTGTGCCTTGGCAGCCGAGCTCTATTTATTTTTACTGATTACAGCCAGTTTGTTCTGGCTTTATTTTATGTGGTACCTTAAGTCTCTATACATTTTTATATATTTAATCTGTTCCTCTTCCCAGATGTCCAGCCATTTCAGTAAAGGAGGAAAAAGATCCAGGAAGCACAGGCACAGGCTGTGCCAATCCTGCGACTAGCCTCTCCCTGATGACCACCAGGACGATTATTGTGGAAGCTGTGGATTAGAGGCGTTTTCCCATTCCCCGGAATCCTCACCCAGGCGTGTGAAGAGACAAAAGAAAAAGCAGCCCTTATGTATTACTTGTATTAAACCGCTTCCTGAGGGTTATACGTCTAACATTTGCGCAGCCTGTACCCAGCCGGAGGTCGTCTCTGAAGATAATACTAAAAAGTTAATCTCATTACTCGAATCCTTTCTGTCTCAATCTAAGAGACAGAAGACGCATAAGAGGAAACGGGTTGACCCTAGCCCTTCTACGTCTGCCAAGAGGTCTTCTCACTCGGAAGGGGAGGTGTCCTCTGGTTCTAGCTCAGATCCAGAACCAGCCACAGAGGAGAACTTTTTGTTCAGGAAGGAGGATATTAACCGTCTCATCAAGGATGTGAAGCATATAATTGAATCCAAGACGGAGACGCGTGCCGACCAAGATGAGGGGAGCCTGTTTTACTTTCCTGGTGCAGGTCTTTCCCAGTCATCCGGTGCTTGAATCTATCATCCAGAAAGAATGGAAACATCCATTAAGGAAGATGGATTCAGGAAGAAGAGCTAAGGCTATGTACAGAATAGACCCTGCTGAATGTGAGAAGTGGGGGGCACCTTCCAAGGTCGATCCTGCAGTGGCCAGACTAGCGAAGAGGTCCTTTTTTCCGTCTGACGACTCTACGTTGTTAAAGGATCCCATGGATAAAAAGGCAGATAATCTCCTAAAGCGGCTTCATTCTTATATAGCCTCCCTGAAGAAGGCGTCCATGGCCGCAGTGCCTGTAGCCCGTGCCCTGAGAGTGTGGTTGAGTCAACTAGGAAGGGATATTTAGGATGGCGTTGATAGAGAAGATTTACTTCAGCAACTTCCTTCTTTGAAGATCGCGGCGGAGTTCCTTTGTGACTTTCCCGTGGATACCCTGAAAGGCTTAGCCAAAAATATGGCTCTCTCCAACTCTATCAGGAGGTCAATCTGGTTAAAATTGTGGTCGGGTGATGTCCCCTCCAAGAACAACCTTTGCTCTCTTCCATTTGAACCAGGGCGTCTGTTCGGCTCTCAGCTAGACACTCTATTGGAAACCAATAAAGAAGATAAAGCACTGGAATTTCCCCTTTCCAGGCGCAGATTTCAACCCAGAAGCTTTCGGCCCTTTAGAAGACAGCGCTTTCAAAGATCCGATTTTCGCGGTCGTTCGGACAGGAAAGGATCTGACCGAAGATATTTTGCCAGAACATCGGATAAGAGTAGGAAGAGACCAGAGGATAAACCCACCAAAGAGGACTTCTGACGCCAGAAGCAAAGGGGTAGGAGGTCGGCTTACTCGATTGTACGCAGCATGGCAAGGAATTTCCTCATACAGTTCGGCCTTGAGGATCGTAAGAGAAGGTTACTCACTGGAGTTTATCCGCCGTCCAAGAGACCGTTTTCTCTTAAATCAAAGAGAAGACCCTCGGGTCATAGACCTCGTAAGGGAATTCGTTCAAAAGGGTGCTTTGAAACCTGTACCAAAATATCAAGAAGGAACAGAAGTGTATTCCAAGAGTGTTTCCAGTCCCCAAGTCAGAGGGAAAGTGGCGCCTAATCATAGACCTCCGCTACGTGAATCAATTTATCAAACAAATTCATTTCAAAATGGAAAACATAAGATCTATCACGTCTCTGCTTCAAGAAGGTCACTTCTTGGCATCCATCGACCTGAGAGACGCTTATCTCCATGTCCCAATAGAGAACTCGTCCAGACGCTTTCTGAGGATTGCAATTGCCATGGGAGGAAAAATAAAACACCTTCAATTCAAAGCCCTGCCCTTCGGCCTCTCATCAGCACCCAGAATTTTCACGAAATTGGCCGTGATTGCTGTTGCAAGTTTACGCCTACAAGCCTTACAGGTGTTTCCGTACCTGGACGACTGGCTTGTAGTGGCACCCACCAGGGACTTACTGAATTATCATCTCCTGAAAGTCATCAAGCTGCTTCAGTCTCTGGGTTTCTTGATCAATTGGGACAAATCCGACATCCAGCCAGCAACATCCAAAACGTTTCTAGGCTTCAGGATAGACATTTGCACCATGATCCTGTATCTCCCGACCTCCAGGATAGGCTCTGTCACATCAGCAATAAAGACCTTAATTGCGGGCCAAAGACCTACAGTCCACAGGGTGATGAAAACCCTGGGTCATATGACATCGGTAATAGATGCAGGTCCATGTGCTCAGGCCCACATACGGGAATTACAGCAGGACTTGCTTCAGGTCTGGAAGCACAACCACAATCTTTCAGCCCGTGTCAGGTTGAGACCTTCCACAATCACGGAGCTGAAATGGTGGTTAAGAGGAAGGAATTTATCCAGGGGCAGACCCTTCCAGTTAACACCTACGGTGACTGTTACAACGGATGCCTCTTCACGGGGCTGGGGAGCCCATCTCGGAAACAGTTGGGTTCAAGGTTCTTGGTCCTGCACAGAACGACAGCTGTCCTCGAACTTCAGAGAGTTGAAGGCAATCAAGCTGGCGTTACAACACTTTCGGACAGATTTGGAAGACCAATCAGTCCTAATTCAAACGGACAATCTCCCTGCAGTTTTTTTACATAAACAAACAGGGAGGCACCCGGAGCCTTCTACTCCTTGCATTATGCAAGAAGATCTTTGCATGGGCAGAGAGGCACTTACAGAATCTAAGGGCGGCACACATCAAAGGCTCATTGAATACTCAGGCGGATCTTCTGAGTCGGAGGAAGATCAGACAAACCGAGTGGAAGATTCTATTAGAGAAACCTCAAGCTATATTGATTGCTCCTTTTTGGCCACACAGGCCATGGTTCCCACTTCTACTCCAGTTATCCAAAGGAGTCTACTGGAAGTTTCCATCTCATCCCGACTTACTAGTTCAGAACGGCCTGTTTCATCAACATCTGAACAAACTTCATCTCACAGCTTGGAGACTGAGAGGTCCAGACTAGAAGAGAAAGGTCTATCTGTCCCTGTCATCAATACTCTACTCTCCTGCCGGAAAACTTCTACAAATATCAAGTATGAAAAGATATGGAGGAAATTTTCATCCTGGATGTCAGAGAATGAATGTTCAGATATTACAGTCCCTGTTATCCTCCGGTTCCTGCAAGATGGATTCCAGAAGGGTCTTACTCCGAACACTTTGAAAGTGCACATAACAGCCATTAATGCGATGACAGAGAGCAGATTCGGACATCATCCCTTAATTAATCGTTTCTTCAAGGCCATTAAGAAGCTTAGACCGGTGGTGAGACACCCTATGCCTGTTTGGGATCTGTCATTGGTCCTCAGAAGATTGACTGAACCCCCCTTTGAGCCCTTAGTAGACGCAGAACTTAAATGGCTCTCCTGCAAAGTTCTCTTTCTTATTGCCATCACTTCGGCTAAGAGACTCTGGGAATTTGTCATGGTCTTACCTTCTCACTGTTCTCCTTCGTTTGACATGTGCTGGCGGCCATCTTGGTTTCTGGGTTTCTTGTAGCCTCCCACCCTGCGGCTCCTCCTTCCCACTGGGAGGAGCTGGATGCCTAGCTCATATATATAGAAGGTCTGTGGCTTCAGTTCCTTGCTTGGTCCTCCTGTGTGCACATGCTTCAAAGACTGCTGCTGCTTCTGGTTCCTGATCCTGGCCTCGTCTGACTACCCCGTTGGTTCCCGATCCTGGCTTCGTCTGACTACCCCGTTGGTTCCTGATCCTGGCTACGTCTGACTACCCTCCTGGTTCCTGACCTCCGTCTACGCAAGACCCTGCTTCGGTTTAGCCATCCGTTTGGACTTTAGCTACGGCTTGATTTTCAATAAAACCTTCTTATTCCACCTATCTCTGTTGTACGTCTGGTTCATGGTTCCATGACAGAATTGCAAGCACTATCGGTTAAGACGCCGTATTTAAGAATCCTGCCGAATGGAGTTCTGCTGCGCACTCTACCTTCCTTTGTGCCAAAAGTTCCTTCTTCTGCTAACGTCAACCGAGAAGCGTTTCTACCAGTTTTTTTTCCCAGACCCCTCAGATAAAGAACAAGCTCGCTGGCACACCTTGGATGTCAAGAGGGCGGTTGAAATCTACCTTCGGAGAACGGAGAATTTTAGACTAGATGAAAATCTGTTTTTGCTATACTCCGGTCCTAATAAAGGTCACAAGGCATCTAAGAGTTCCCTGGCAAGATGGATCAAGTCTATCATCTTGGAGGCATACACCATAAAGGGCATCTCTCCTCCTTCTCCGATTAGAGCCCACTCAACTAGGGCCACAGCAACATCTTGGGCTGAGATCTGTAGAGCAGCATCATGGTCTACGCCATCTACCTTCATGAAGCACTACCGGCTGGACATAGAAAATAAGAGCTCAGCCTTTGGCACTGCGGTGTTGAGTGCAGCCGTTCAGTAATTCCCTCCCTTTAGTATCTATGCATATCCCTTCATGTGCTGCCGAGGACGTCAGGGGAAAGTGAAAATTATTACCTGGAATTTTGCTTTCCATGAGTCCGAAGGCAGCACATGAAGGGGTTAACAGAGTCCTATTCTCGCCCCAGGACCGCCCACCTAGATAACAAAACAAGATAATTGATTAATTAACAATCCTATAGGTCCCTATAAAGCACCCCCTCTAGCAAACCTTCAATGTGTATAAAAAATAGATTCAGGCAAAATGCAAAACAAAAGGATTTATTAGGGAGGGTATGTATGTGCTGCCTTCGGACTCATGGAAAGCAAAATTCCAGGTAATAATTTTCACTATATCGAACCCCTTAATCAGTATTTTGTGGAAGCAGGTATATCGTAGCCCTCAATCAGTATTTTGTGTAAGCAGTTTTATCAAACCCCTTAATCAGTATTTTGTGAAAGCAGGTATATCGCAAGTCTAAATCAAAATTTGGTGGAAACAGGTATATCGAACCGCTTAATCAGTATTTGTCACGGAAAGGTGTACAGGAAACAAGACAATGCAAAATGAATATATGACTCACTGGATCCAAAGCTAAGAAACAAAAGGGAGACCCCTGCATAAGACCTGGCACTCTCCCTGACTGCTCAGCCTATGCGAACACCCCAATGGTGGATGATCGCATATCCTCGTACCTCGACTATATGACACCTGAACACCCTACAATAGTGAGGGGACACGACCACCGGCTCCCTACACTAGACACGGAGGGAGTCAGGGTCACCTGGGATCCAGCAAACAGAAAATCACAAATTAATGTACAGCACTTATCTTGTAGAAGACTGGGCAATCGGATCAGCATGTGCACACACTCCAGGAAGTTGTATAAACCTTACACTACTGCATTATGGGGAGGAATTTAAAGGGATGCAATCAGTCCAACTACAAGACAGCTGAGAGAGGCTAACGAGATGAGGAACTGAAAACCAAAACAAAGGAAGCTCAAGGAGGAGGTTCTGAAAGGCATCTGTCAGAGCTTCTCAGATGTCTGGTTGTGACAGTACCCCTCCCTCTACGAGTGGACTCCGGACACTCAGAGCCCACCTTCTCAGGATGAGACCTATGGAAAGGCCTGATGAGACGAGTGGCCTTAATGTCCATCACTGGGACCCACATCCTCTCCTCAGGACCATAACCCTCCCAATGAACGAGGTACTGGAGAGAACCGCGGACAACACGAGAATCCACAATCCTAGAGACCTGAAATTCAAGATTCCCATCAACCATAATCGGAGGAGGAGGCAAAGGCGAGGGTACAATGGGTTGAACATAAGGTTTTAATAAGGACTTATGAAAAACATTATGGATCTTCCAAGTCTGAGGAAGATCAAGACGGTAGGCAACAGGATTGACGACAGACAGGATTTTGTAAGGCCCAATAAACTTAGGACCCAACTTCCAGGAGGGAACCTTCAATTTAATATTCTTGGTAGACAACCACACCAGATCACCAACATTCAGGTCCGGATCAGGCACACGTCTCTTATCTGCCACACGCTTATATCTCTCACTCATGCTCTTTAGATTATCCTGAATCTTTTGCCAAATAGATGACAAAGACGAGGAGAATCTGTCCTCATCAGGTGAACCAGAAGACCCCTCTACCGAGAAAGTCCCAAACTGCGGATGAAACCCATATGCACCAAAAAATGGTGACTTATCAGAGGACTCCTGACGACGGTTATTTAAAGAAAACTCAGCAAGGGACAAAAAAGAACACCAATCCTCCTGATTCTCCTCCACAAAACAGCGCAGATATGTCTCCAGATTCTGATTGATGCGCTCTGTCTGGCCATTCGACTGCGGGTGGAAAGCAGAAGAGAATGACAACCGAACCCCCAAGCGAGAACAAAAAGCCTTCCAGAATCTGGAAACAAACTGCGTGCCCCTATCAGAGACTATGTCTAAAGGAATACCATGCAACTTGACAACGTGATCAATAAATGCCTGCGCCAGCGTCTTAGCATTGGGCAAACCAGGAAAAGGGATGAAATGCACCATCTTGCTAAAACGGTCCACCACCACCAGAATCACAGTCTTCCCCGAGGAACGAGGCAGGTCCGTTATGAAGTCCATGGACAGATGTGTCCAAGGACGGGAAGGAATGGGTAAGGGAAGGAGAGGACCTGAGGGCCGTGAATGAGGGACTTTGGCACGAACGCAAGTCTCGCAGGCTGCCACAAAACCCTCAACCGACTTACGAAGCGCAGGCCACCAGAATCTCCGAGCGATGAGATTCACTGTGGCTCTTACCCCCGGGTGCCCAGCAAGGACCGTATCGTGGTGTTCCTTAAAAATCTTGTGTCTTAAAGCGAGAGGCACAAACAACCTCCCAGGAGGACAAAGATCAGGAGCCTCTGACTGGGCTGCCTGCACCTCTGCCTCCAATTCAGGAAAAAGAGCAGAGACCACCACACCTTCAGCCAAAATGGGACCCGGGTCTTCAAAATTCCCACCTCCCGGAAAACAACGTGACAGGGCATCTGCCTTCACATTCTTAACCCCAGGGCGGAACGTAACAACAAAATTAAACCTTGAAAAGAACAAAGACCATCTGGCCTGTCTCGGGTTCAGACGCTTGGCTGACTCCAAGTAGGCCAGATTTTTGTGGTCAGTAAAGACGGTAATAGGGTGTCTGGCTCCCTCTAGCCAATGGCGCCATTCCTCAAAAGCCAACTTGATGGCCAACAATTCCCTATCTCCCACATCGTAATTTCTCTCTGCAGAGGAGAGTTTCTTCGAGAAGAAGGCACACGGTCGCCATTTGGCAGGAGAGGAACCCTGAGACAAGACCGCACCCACACCCACCTCAGAAGCATCAACCTCAACTATGAAGGGTAGAGAAATATCAGGTTGTACCAAGATGGGAGCGGAAGCAAAACTCTCCTTGATTTTAGAAAAGGCCTTACGCGCCTCTACCGACCAGGAAGCAAAAATCTACCCCCTTTCTGGTCATATCAGTGAGTGGTTTAACAATAGAGGAATAATTCAAAATAAACTTCCTGTAATAATTGGCAAAGCCCAAAAAACGCATCAGCGCCTTCTGGTTCTTAGGAAGCTCCCACTCAAGCACAGCGCGGACCTTCTCGGGGTCCATGCGAAAACCAGAAGCGGAGAGAAGAAACCCCAGAAATTGAATTTCTGGAACCGCAAACACACATTTTTCCAGTTTTGCGTATAATTTATTCTCCCGCAGAATGAGCAAGACCTGACGTAAGTGTTCATTATGAGTTTTGAAATCAGGAGAAAAAATCAAAATGTCATCCAAATACGCTAATACAAATTTTCCCATTAAATGATAAAAAATGCTTTTCACGAAATGCTGAAAAACGGCTGGGGCATTCATCAAACCAAAAGGCATAACCAAATTCTCAAAATGGCCCTCAGGGGTATTGAAGGCCGTCTTCCATTCGTCTCCTTCTCTGACCCTGACCAGGTTGTATGCCCCTCTTAGATCTAATTTGGAAAAGACTTTAGCCCCAACAATCTGGTTAAACAGGTCCGGGATCAGAGGAAGCGGATAAGGGTCACGAATAGTGATACTGTTCAGCTCCCTGAAATCCAGACAAGGTCTTAAAGAACCATCTTTTTTTTTAACAAAGAAAAAGCCAGCAGAAACAGGTGACTTCGAGGGTCGTATGTGTCCTTTTCTCAGACTCTCAGAGATATAAGCACGCATAGCGACCCTTTCAGGTTGGGAAAGATTGTATAAACGAGATTTAGGCAGCTTGGCGCCTGGGATGAGATTAATAGGACAATCGTACTCCCTGTGCGGGGGCAAATCCTGAACTCCACTCTCAGAGAAGACATCCGAAAATTCAGAGAGAAAAGGTGGTACAGTCTTAGTAGAAACCTCAGAAATAGATGTCGTGAGGCAATTCTCTCTGCAAAAGTCACTCCAACCATTAATTTGCCTCGCTTGCCAATCAATGGTGGGGTTATGTTTAGTGAGCCAGGGTAGCCCCAACACAAGAGGAGTAGGTAATCCACTAAGGACGAAACATGACACATCCTCAACATGAGCATCACTCACAATTAAACGGATATTGTGAACTATGCCCTTTAATGATTTCTGAGAAAGTGGAGCGGAATCAATAGCAAAAACAGGAATATCCTTTCCCAAGGTGCATACCTGGAAACCATGAGTTATCGCAAAATGATTATCAATGAGATTGACAGCTGCTCCACTATCTACAAAAATCTCACAAAAATGTTCTTGCTCTCTAGCGCCACCCTGGCAGGCAGGACAAAACGGGAACTACAAGCAAACAGAAAACCTTCAATTTCCGCCTCAACCCTGCCAATAGTAACAGATGGAACATTTTTAAAAGATTTTTTCCTTTTTGTTTCTTTTTAACTCACAGAAAACTGCCTGAATCTCCTAGAGGGACAAACATTTGCCAAATGATTTATACCTCCACAACAAAAACAAACCTTCCCATGCGGGCTGAATCCTCTATTGTCAGAGGCAAACAACCCCAGCTGCATGGGCTCCTGCTCAAAAGGGGCTGACAACGACTGAGACCCCTGCACACAGAATGAGACCGCTGCACTGTCCTGGAACTGAGTATGACAGGAAGGAGAGATCTCTCCTCTCTCTCTAAGACGCCTGTCAATACGAACGGCCTGAGACATAGCAGCATCCAAGGAGATAGGCCTCTCATGAAAGGCAAATGCATCTTTCAATCCCTCTGAAAGACCATGGCAAAATTGACTTCGGAGTGCAGCATCATTCCAACCAGTATCAGCTGCCCATCTCCGAAATTCTGAGCAGTATATCTCTGCGGATTGTTTACCCTGGCATAACAGACGTAGACTAGACTCAGCCAAAGCAACACGATCCGGATCATCATATATCTGACCCAGGGCTAAAAAGAATTCATCCACTGAACGGAGGGGCCGTGCCCCCACCGGCAGCGAAAAGGCCCACGACTGAGCGTTACCCCTGAGCAGCGATATAATGATCCCCACCCTCCGTTCCTCATCACCAGAGGAATGGGGAAGAAGGCGAAAATGGAGTTTGCAAGCCTCTCTGAAACGCACAAAATTCTCACTACCCCCGGAGAAGGTATCTGGGAGCGAGATCTTAGGCTCCGAACAAACTCCATGAACGCAAGCTGAACCGGTCACTAGAAACTGAGAAAGAGTCTTACGGAGATCAGCTACCTCCAATGAAAGACCCTGGAAACGTTCAGTCAAAAGTGAAACCGGATCCATGCTTGAGACGGTTTTGGCGGTTTATAATGTCACGAAAAGGTGTACAGGAAACAAGACAATGCAAAATGAATATATGACTCACTGGATCCAAAGCTAAGAAACAAAAAGGGAGACCCCTGCACCAGACCTGGCACTCTCCCTGACTGCTCAGCCTATGCGAACACCCCAATGGTGGATGATCGCATATCCTCGTACCTCGACTATATGACACCTGAACACCCTACAACAGTGAGGGGACACGACCACCGGCTCCCTACACTAGACACGGAGGGAGTCAGGGTCACCTGGGATCCAGCAAACAGAAAATCACAAATTAATGTACAGCACTTATCTTGTAGAAGACTGGGCAATCGGATCAGCATGCGCACACACTCCAGGAAGTTGTATAAACCTTACACTACTGCATTATGGGGAGGAATTTAAAGGGATGCAATCAGTCCAACTACAAGACAGCTGAGAGAGGCTAACGAGATGAGGAACTGAAAACCAAAACAAAGGAAGCTCAAGGAGGAGGTTCTGAAAGGCATCTGTCAGAGCTTCTCAGATGTCTGGTTGTGACAGTATTTTGTTGAAGCAGGTACATCAAACCCCTGTAATCAGTATTTTGTTAAAGCAGGTATATAAAACCCCTTAATCAATATTTTGTGGAAGCAGGCATATTGCAGCCCTCAATCAGTATTTTGTGAAAGCAGGTATATTGCAGCCCTCAATCAATATTTGGTGGAAACAGGTATATAAAACCCCTTAATCAGTATTTTGTGGAAGCAGTTATTTCAAACCCCTTAATCGGTATTTTGTGGAAGCAGGTATATCACAGGCCTCAACCAATATTTGTTGGAAACAGGTATATCAAACCCCTTAATCGGTTTTTTGTGGAAACAGGTATATCATAGCTCTCAATCAGTATTTTGTGGAAGCAGGTATATCAAACCCCTTAATCAGTATTTTGTGGAAGCAGGTATATTGCAGCCCTCAATCAGCATTTTGTAGAAGCAGGTACAGTACAGACCAAAAGTTTGGACACACCTTCTCATTCAAAGAGTTTTCTTTATTTTCATGACTATGAAAATTGTAGATTCACACTGAAGGCATCAAAACTATGAATTAAGACATGTGGAATTATATACATAACAAAAAAGTGTGAAACAACTGAAAATATGTCATATTCTAGGTTCTTTAAAGTAGCCACCTTTTGCTTTGATTACTGCTTTGCACACTCTTGGCATTCTCTTGATGAGCTTCAAGAGGTAGTCACCTGAAATGGTTTTCACTTCACAGGTGGCCCTGTCAGGTTTAATAAGTGGGATTTCTTGCCTTATAAATGGGGTTGGGACCATCAGTTGCATTGTGGAGAAGTCAGGTGGATACACAGCTGATAGTTCTGCTGAATAGACTGTTAGAATTTGTATTATGGCAAGAAAAAAGCAGCTAAGTAAAGAAAAACGAGTGGCCATCATTACTTTAAGAAATGAAGGTCAGTCGTCCGAAAAATTGGGAAAACTTTGAAAGTGTCCCCAAGTGCAGTCACAAAAACCATCAAGCGCTACAAAGAAACTGGCTCACATGCGGACCGCCCCAGGAAAGGAAGACCAAGAGTCACCTCTGCTGCGGAGGATACGTTCATCCGAGTCACCAGCCTCAGAAATCACAGGTTAACAGCAGCTCAGATTAGAGACCAGGTCAATGCCACACAGAGTTCTAGCAGCAGACACATCTCTAGAACAACTGTTAAGAGGAGACTGTGTGAATCAGGCCTTCATGGTAGAATATCTGCTAGGAAACCACTGCTAAGGACAGGCAACAAGCAGAAGAGACTTGTTTGGGCTAAAGAACACAAGGAATGGACATTAGACCAGTGGAAATCTGTGCTTTGGTCTGATGAGTCCAAATTTTAGATCTTTGGTTCCAACCACCGTGTCTTTGTGCGACGCAGAAAAGGTGAACGGATGGACTCTACATGCCTGGTTCCCACCGTGAAGCATGGAGGAGGAGGTGTGATGGTGTGGGGGTGCTTTGCTGGTGACACTGTGGGGATTTATTCAAAATTGAAGGCATACTGAACCAGCATGGCTACCACAGCATCTTGCAGCGGCATGCTATTCCATCCGGTTTGCGTTTAGTTGGACCATCATTTATTTTTCAACAGGACAATGACCCCAAACACACTTCCAGGCTGTGTAAGGGCTATTTGACCATGAAGGAGAGTGATGGGGTGCTGCGCCAGATGACCTGGCCTCCACAGTCACCGGACCTGAACCCAATCGAGATGGTTTGGGGTGAGCTGGACCGCAGCATGAAGGCAAAAGGGCCAACAAGTGCAAAGCATCTCTGGGAACTCCTTTAAGATTGTTGGAAGACCAGTTCAGGTGACTTCCTCTTGAAGCTCATCAAGAGAATGCCAAGAGTGTGCAAAGCAGTAGTCAAAGCAAAAGGTGGCTACTTTGATGAACCTAGAATATGACATATTTTCAGTTGTTTCACACTTTTTTGTTATGTATATAATTCCACATGTGTTAATTCATAGTTTTGATGCCTTCAGTGTGAATCTACAATTTTCATAGTCATGAAAATAAAGAAAACTCGGGGGGCGTGGCCTGCTGCCGTCTGAGATGGCTGCTCGGTGAAGGAGCTCCGCAATACCATCCCTGATAAAGCGTCTTACAGCACTTTGGCAAAAGAGGAGCAGAATTATAGATCAACTTCCCAAGTTCCCTATCATCTTAGGGACATGATGACCAGGAAAAAAAGTCTCGCCCGGGTCTCAGACGGCTGACCAACTTCTTCTCGGCTCAAGAGCCTGATGGCGGCTTCCTGCCAGTACGGCATGCCATTTCACCAGCTCGTCTAGAAGGAGGAGACGTCTCTACTCACACAAGCAGGGGAAGCGCTTCTCGTCCATCACCTAGTTATGATGATCCAGAGACGAGGGACAAGCAAGTACGCACGCCGCAAAGATACAACCCAAGAGGCGGTGAACGCAGAGACGATTCTGGGCTTGAGCAGGGGGCCGCCATGACATCCACATTGCCGGTGAGTGACACCATAGCCGGCTCTATGAAAGGCGGTACTCCTTCCCCAGATATGGCCCGATCACCATCCTTAGTCACAGCTGTAAGCTCGGGGGCTGCGATGATAGACCCCCTTCAAAGCTTTGTTTGCACAGACCAAACAGTTTCAGAAAGCTCACTGAAAGCGATGATGACGGCGGTACACCAATCCCTCACATTACAGCAGGTAGCATCCACCATTACCTCTGCTGTGGACGACCTAGGTTCCAGAGTGAATCATATAGAATACAAGATGGGGGAATTAACCAACTCCCATAATACTCTCATCGATGCGCACTACTCTCTAGAAGATGAAGTGGCGGGGTTAAAGGCTAAAATGGCAGACCTAGAGGACAGGAACAGACGCAATAACCTGAAATTCAGAGGGATCTCTGATACTATTACCCCAGCTAACTTGCAACAGCACTTGGGAGAAATGCTTAAATTAGTGTTCCCGGACAAAGATCCTCAACTTCTTCTGATTGACAGAGTTCACCATCTGCCTAAACCGAAGCATCTTCCAGCTTCAGTGCCTAGAGATGTTATTGCACATTTTCACTTTTACTGCATAAAAGAAGAATTAGTCGCATACATCAAAAAAAATCGCAATCTTCCAGATCCATTTCAGGACATTCAAATATTCGCAGATCTTTCACAAGTGACATTGCAAGCGAGAAAACAACTTTCCCCAACTACCAGAGTCCTGAGAGATCTACAGATTCCATACAAGTGGGGGTTCCCGATGAAGCTTCTGATTCACAAAGATGGGAAAACAGTTATTATCAAGAACCCAGAAGAGGGTGAAGCGTTACTTAAAGCCTGGAATATTGGAAGACCGACGTCGCCGACTCCAGTTAAGAAGAAAACTAATACCCATATAACCCCAGATTGGTCCTCGGTGGGAGACTGATCCTAAATATTCGGCCTAGAGTGGTCGGTTGTTCCCTTTAGCCATGTCGCTATCTACAAAAGGGATGGAGGAGTAGGGCCGGACTGTTCCCCAGCCCCCCCCCCCCCCCCCCCCCCCCGATTTCTCTGGTCCAGGTTTTTTTTTTTTTCAAATAACCTCCTCCAGACCAGTCATAACAAGTTCTGGTTGCTAACCTTAGTTTACTACACAGGTTGATGTAATCCTAATGTTGTATTTTCTTTATCTTTTTGTCTCCCTTTTTCTTTTTCTTTGTCTTTTCCTTTTTCTAGATGGTCACATGATATTACCTCTCTCTCCTACACAATCTAGAGATGTAAAGATCATATTATGTCTACAACCTCAAGGTATTCTCCTATTTGATGGCAGTTAAGGTAATATCTATTAATGCCAAAGGGCTCAATTCCCCCTATAAGAGATCCTCGTTGTGGAAAGATGTTCGCTCCTCACAGACTGATATAGTTTGTGTTCAGGAAACACATTTTGTGAGTGACAGACATCCAGATTTCTCTAACAAGGATTTCTCTATGGTTTTGCTTGCTAACTCTACTAAGAAGAAAGCAGGGGTGGCAATTGCAATAAGAAGCTCACTGGGCTTTCAGGCTGAAAAAGTGCTATGTGACGAGGGTGGGAGATATATTATTCTTGTAGGCCTAATTGGCTCAGTAGCAATGACCCTTGTCAATATATACGCTCCCAATAAATCCCCGGTTAGGTTTTTAAACAAGATCCTAAAAAAACCCCGTAAGGTACAAAAGGGATGTTTAATGATTTGTGGGGACTTCAATATTGTTCCAGACAGGTCCATGGACTCCTCCAGCTCGAATAGAGTATCGGCTCCCTCGTTGGGACAGTGGCTAAGGGAAAACCAGTTGTTTGATACGTTTCGCTGTTTAAATGCGAACTCAAAAGAATATAGCTTCTACTCTGCTAGACACAGATCGTTCTCCCGAATTGATTTGTTTCTCTCAGACAGATCCCTTTTATCTAAGATCTCTAGTTCCTCGATAGGGAAAACATCTTGGTCAGACCATGCACCAATTTCCTGTTCTATCTCCCAGGTTCTACCTGTTAATACGCAAAAAATTTGGAGAAATAATACTTTTCTTCTCCGTCATCCCATTTATAATACACGTACAAAAGCAGCTATAACAGAATACTTCTCCCACAGGAGATATTAGCACGTTTACTCTCTGGCAAGCTCACAAAGCAACCATTAGGGGGTAATTGCTTAAACAGAGCTCTCACTTCAAAAAAGCTAGGGAAGCCAAATTGACAACTCTCCTGGAAGAGGAGGCTAAACTAGAAGAACTAATAAGATTAGATCCATCTTTAATACTCCATAAAAAATTAATGTCCCTAAGACATGAAATTCACTCTACTCTCCAAATGGATTATGATCGTCAACTAACCTCTATGCGTTTGTCATACTACAAATCCTACAATAAACCTAGTAGATTAATGGCGAGGAAAGTAAAACCATTAGCTCAGAAAATTAATATTCCCTATATACTAGCCCCAGATAAGATATCTAAAATCACCCATCCAAATAAAATAGCAGAGGCATTTAAACAATACTACTCGAAGTTATATAACCTGAACGAGGACTCCTCCACATCCCAACCATCCGCAGGACACATTGCCTCTTTTCTTCAAAAAGTTAAACTGCCCTCTCTAAGCTCTAAACAACTGGCGGAATTAAATTCCCCAATTTCTACTTCCGAAGTTGAGGTTACTATCAAATCTCTTAAAGCTAACAAATCACCCGGCCCAGATGGATTTTCCAACGAATATTACCAGATATTCTCCTCTATTTTACAGCCTCATCTAGTGAAACTTTTTAATAAAATATTAACCGGGGAACGATTTCCATCTAAAATTTTGCAAGCTACAATTGTTACTATACCAAAACCAGGGCAAACATCAGATTCTCCTGCAAATTTCCGCCCGATTTCCCTTCTTAACTGTGACATAAAGCTATATGCCAAACTGCTTGCTCATAGGCTTTTGAAAATCTTGCCTATGTTAATTCATAGTGATCAAGTGGGCTTTACAAAGGGCAGAGAGGCACCAGATGGTACTTGGAGGACACTGGGTCTTTTGCAGAAAGCTGGGATTATGGCGACGCCTTCTCTGCTTCTTACTTTGGACGCGGAGAAGGCGTTAGACCGAATTCATTGGGGATTTGCGTCAGCAGTGTTAGACAAGTTTGGGTTTAATGGCCATATAAAGAATGCAGTTCTAGCTCTTTATACTACCCCCTCAGCTAAGGTATTGGTAAATGGGTCCTTATCCTCCCCTTTTTCAATTACAAATGGTACACGCCAGGGCTGTCCCCTTTCACCTTTCCTCTTTTTAATGGTAATGGAGCCCTTCGCGGAAATGATACGGATGTCAGATAAGATACGGGGTATCCCAGCAGGCAATCGTCAGCATAAAATAGGGCTGTTTGCCGATGACGTCATTCTCTCCGTAACTGACCCCATACCTTTCTTACGGGCTGCTACACAGATTATTAAAGAATTTGGAGAAGTATCGTACTATAAGGTTAATGAGTCCAAATTCCAGATTTTAGCTATCAAGGTCCCTCCATCTCTGAGAACGGTGTTAGAAAATGAATTCCCTTTTCAATGGGCAGCAGACTCTATTACCTATCTAGGTGTCCAAATTTGCTTCCCTCTCTCTAGGTTAGTCAAAGGTAATTACGATGCGCTATACAGTTCTCTTCAAACCGACTTGACAAGATACTCCAAAATAGCACTGTCCTGGCTAGGGCGAGTAGTAATATATAAAATGATGGTACTCCCAAAGATCCTATATCTGTTTCGTACACTTCCTATTCCCATCCCTGCTTCAGTCATTGCTAAATTTAAGTCTCAAATGTAGGGATGAGCGAACTCGAACTGTATAGTTCGGGTTCGTACCGAATTTTGGGGTGTCCGTGACACGGACCCGAACCCGGACATTTTCGTAAAAGTCCGGGTTCGGGTTCGGTGTTCGTCGCTTTCTTCGCGCTTTTGTGACGCTTTCTTGGCGCTTTTTGAAAGGCTGCAAAG
The DNA here is from genome assembly GCF_014858855.1 of Bufo gargarizans. NCBI lineage: Eukaryota > Metazoa > Chordata > Amphibia > Anura > Bufonidae > Bufo > Bufo gargarizans. The sequence goes on along the minus strand of NC_058083.1, from coordinate 56,263,311 downwards.
CAGCCAATCAACAAGCGTCATACTACTTGCCCCAAGAGGCCATCACAGCCATGCCTACTATTGGCATGGCTGTGATTGGCCAGAGCACCATGTGACCCAGCCTCTATTTAAGCTGGAGTCACATAGCGCCGCCCGTCACTCTGCTCTGATTAGCGTAGGGAGAGGTTGCGGCTGCGACAGTAGGGCGAGATTAGGCAGATTAACTCCTCCAAAGGACTTGATTAACTGATCGATCTGCAGCTGTGGATCATTGAGCTGCTGATCCTCAATTGCTCACTGTTTTTAGGCTGCCCAGACCGTTTGTCAGTCACATTTTTCTGGGGTGATCGGCGGCCATTTTGTGTCTTGTGGTGCGCCAGCACAAGCTGCGACCAAGTGCATTTAACCCTCAATGGTGTGGTTGTTTTTTGGCTAAAGCCTACATCAGGGTGAAGCTGTCACACCAAGTGCATTTAACCAGCAATAGTCTGTTCATTTTTTGGCCATATACAAAATCAGGGACAAGCTGCGCCTGTCACCAAGTGCATTTAACCCTCAATGGTGTGGTTGTTTTTTGGCTAAAGCCTACATCAGGGTGAAGCTGTCACACCAAGTGCATTTAACCAGCAATAGTCTGTTCATTTTTTGGCCATATACAAAATCAGGGGCAAGCTGCGCCTGTCACCAAGTGCATTTAACCCTCAATGGTGTGGTTGTTTTTTGGCTAAAGCCTACATCAGGGTGAAGCTGTCACACCAAGTGCATTTAACCAGCAATAGTCTGTTCATTTTTTGGCCATATACAAAATCAGGGGCAAGCTGCGCCTGTCACCAAGTGCATTTAACCCTCAATGGTGTGGTTGTTTTTTGGCTAAAGCCTACATCAGGGTGAAGCTGTCACACCAAGTGCATTTAACCAGCAATAGTCTGTTCATTTTTTGGCCATATACAAAATCAGGGGCAAGCTGCGCCTGTCACCAAGTGCATTTAACCCTCAATGGTGTGGTTGTTTTTTGGCTAAAGCCTACATCAGGGTGAAGCTGTCACACCAAGTGCATTTAACCAGCAATAGTCTGTTCATTTTTTGGCCATATACAAAATCAGGGGCAAGCTGCGCCTGTCACCAAGTGCATTTAACCCTCAATGGTGTGGTTGTTTTCTGGCTAAAGCCTACATCAGGGTGAAGCTGTCACACCAAGTGCATTTAACCAGCAATAGTCTGTTTATTTTTTGGCCATATACTACATCAGGGGCAAGCTGCGCCCGTCACCAAGTGCATTTAACCCTCAGTAGTGTGGTTGGTCAAGCTGTGACACCAAGTGCATTTAACCAGCAATAGTCTGTTCATTTTTTGGCCATATACTACATCAGGGGCAAGCTGCGCCCGTCACCAAGTGCATTTAACCAGCAATAGTGTGGTTATTTTTTGGCCATATCCCAGTCTAATTCTGTCACTAAATCCATACCGGTCACCCAGCGCCTAAATACTAGGCCTCAAATTTATATCCCGCTAAATCTCTCGTTACCGCTGTCCTGTTGTAGCTGGGAAAGTTATTTAGTGTCCGTCAAAGCACATTTTTTGTTCTGGGTTGAAGTACAATTCCCAATTTAGCAATTTCATAATTTAGTGGTTTCTGCTATATCAGAGCTATTTGAAATCTATCCCTAAAAGGGTATATAATATTCAAGGTGCACATTGGGTCATTCAGAATAACTTCACACACACCCGCTACTGTGTATTTTCAAGTCTAATTCTGTCACTAAACCCATACCTGTCACCCAGCGCCTAAATACTAGGCCTCAAATTTATATCCTGCTAAATCTCTCGTTACCGCTGTCCTGTTGTAGCTGGGAAAGTTATTTAGTGTCCGTCAAAGCACATTTTTTGTTCTGGGTTGAAGTACAATTCCCAATTTAGCAATTTCATAATTTAGTGGTTTCTGCTATATCAGAGCTATTTGAAATCTATCCCTAAAAGGGTATATAATATTCAAGGTGCACATTGGGTCATTCAGAATAACTTCACACACACCCGCTACTGTGTATTTTCAAGTCTAATTCTGTCACTAAACCCATACCTGTCACCCAGCGCCTAAATACTAGGCCTCAAATTTATATCCTGCTAAATCTCTCGTTACCGCTGTCCTGTTGTAGCTGGGAAAGTTATTTAGTGTCCGTCAAAGCACATTTTTTCTTCTGGGTTGAAATACAATTCCCAATTTAGCAATTTCATAATTTAGTGGTTTCTGCTATATCAGAGCTATTTGAAATCTATCCCTAAAAGGGTAGATCATATTGAAGGTGCACATAGGGTCATTCAGAATAACTTCACACACACCCGCTACTGTGTATTTCCAAGTCTAATTCTGTCACTAAACCCATACCTGTCACCCAGCGCCTAAATACTAGGCCTCAAATTTATATCCCGCTAAATCTCTCGTTACCGCTGTCCTGTTGTAGCTGGGAAAGTTATTTAGTGTCCGTCAAAGCACATTTTTTGTTCTGGGTTGAAGTACAATTCCCAATTTAGCAATTTCATAATTTAGTGGTTTCTGCTATATCAGAGCTATTTGAAATCTATCCCTAAAAGGGTATATAATATTCAAGGTGCACATTGGGTCATTCAGAATAACTTCACACACACCCGCTACTGTGTATTTTCAAGTCTAATTCTGTCACTAAACCCATACCTGTCACCCAGCGCCTAAATACTAGGCCTCAAATTTATATCCTGCTAAATCTCTCGTTACCGCTGTCCTGTTGTAGCTGGGAAAGTTATTTAGTGTCCGTCAAAGCACATTTTTTGTTCTGGGTTGAAGTACAATTCCCAATTTAGCAATTTCATAATTTAGTGGTTTCTGCTATATCAGAGCTATTTGAAATCTATCCCTAAAAGGGTATATAATATTCAAGGTGCACATTGGGTCATTCAGAATAACTTCACACACACCCGCTACTGTGTATTTTCAAGTCTAATTCTGTCACTAAACCCATACCTGTCACCCAGCGCCTAAATACTAGGCCTCAAATTTATATCCTGCTAAATCTCTCGTTACCGCTGTCCTGTTGTAGCTGGGAAAGTTATTTAGTGTCCGTCAAAGCACATTTTTTCTTCTGGGTTGAAATACAATTCCCAATTTAGCAATTTCATAATTTAGTGGTTTCTGCTATATCAGAGCTATTTGAAATCTATCCCTAAAAGGGTAGATCATATTGAAGGTGCACATAGGGTCATTCAGAATAACTTCACACACACCCGCTACTGTGTATTTCCAAGTCTAATTCTGTCACTAAACCCATACCTGTCACCCAGCGCCTAAATACTAGGCCTCAAATTTATATCCCGCTAAATCTCTCGTTACCGCTGTCCTGTTGTAGCTGGGAAAGTTATTTAGTGTCCGTCAAAGCACATTTTTTGTTCTGGGTTGAAGTACAATTCCCAATTTAGCAATTTCATAATTTAGTGGTTTCTGCTATATCAGAGCTATTTGAAATCTATCCCTAAAAGGGTATATAATATTCAAGGTGCACATTGGGTCATTCAGAATAACTTCACACACACCCGCTACTGTGTATTTCCAAGTCTAATTCTGTCACTAAACCCATACCTGTCACCCAGCGCCTAAATACTAGGCCTCAAATTTATATCCTGCTAAATCTCTCGTTACCGCTGTACTGTTGTTGCTTGGAAAGATATTTAGTGTCCGTCAAAGCACATTTTTTGTTCTGGGTTGAAGTACAATTCCCAATTTAACAATTTCATAATTTAGTGGTTTCTGCTATATCAGAGCTATTTGAAATCTATCCCTAAAAGGGTATATAATATTCAAGGTGCACATTGGGTCATTCAGAATAACTTCACACACACCCGCTACTGTGTATTTTCAAGTCTAATTCTGTCACTAAACCCATACCTGTCACCCAGCGCCTAAATACTAGGCCTCAAATTTATATCCTGCTAAATCTCTCGTTACCGCTGTACTGTTGTTGCTGGGCAAGATATTTAGTGTCCGTCAAAGCACATTTTTTGTTCTGGGTTGAAATACAATTCCCAATTTAGCAATTTCATAATTTAGTGGTTTCTGCTATATCAGAGCTATTTGAAATCTATCCCTAAAAGGGTATATAATATTCAAGGTGCACATTGGGTCATTCAGAATAACTTCACACACACCCGCTACTGTGTATTTCCAAGTCTAATTCTGGCACTAAACCCATACCTGTCACCCAGCGCCTAAATACTAGGCCTCAAATTTATATCCCGCTAAATCTGTCCTTAGTGCTGTAGCTGGGCGAGTTATTTAGTGTCCGTTCAAGCACATTTCTTGTTCTGGGTTGAAATACAATTCCCAATTTAGCAATTTCATAATTTAGTGGTTTCTGCTATATCAGAGCTATTTGAAATCTATCCCTAAAAGGGTATATAATATTCAAGGTGCACATTGGGTCATTCAGAATAACTTCACACACACCCGCTACTGTGTATTTCCAAGTCTAATTCTGGCACTAAACCCATACCTGTCACCCAGCGCCTAAATACTAGGTCTCAAATTTATATCCCGCTAAATCTGTCCCTAGTGCTGTAGCTGGGCGAGTTATTTAGTGTCCGTTCAAGCACATTTCTTGTTCTGGGTTGAAATACAATTCCCAATTTAGCAATTTCATAATTTAGTGGTTTCTGCTATATCAGAGCTATTTGAAATCTATCCCTAAAAGGGTATATAATATTTAGTGTTGAGCGCGAATATTCGAATTGCGAATTTTTTTCTCGAATATCGCAATTTCGAGATTTCGCGAATATTTAGAATATCGTTCTATATATTCGCGAATTCGAATATTCGTTTTTTTTTTATTATTATATTTTTTTCTTTCCCACTTCTCTAAAGTTGTTCTTACCTGTCCTTTGGATTCCTGGCTTCCTGGCTGCGTTTTCAACTTACTGCTATATTCCATATTAGCTAAATTACAATCTAATCTATATGTGTATTTTACTAAATTTCGCAAATTGCGATGCGAGTAATATAATACGAAATAATCGCATGAAGATTTCAACTTAGCACTGCTATATTCCATATTCTAGCCTAATATGGAATATAGCTGTGCTAAGTTAGCACTGCTCTATTCCACACTAGGCTAGAATATGGAATATAGCAGTGCTAAGTTGAAATCTTCATGCGATTATTTCGTATTATATTACTCGCATCGCAATTTCGACTTTTGCAAATGTTCTTAATATTGCTCTAACTTCGTCTCTTAGAATATTACGAATATTCTAAAAGACGAAGTTAGAGCAATATTACGAAATTTCGTAAAATACACATATAGATTGTAATTTAGCTAATATAGTGCTATAATCCCTTTTTTTCCCTCTAATTTTTTTTTGCCTCTTCTGAACTTAAGTTTTGTAAAATATGTACACTATTAAAAAATATTACTATAGCAGTATATTAGCTTAAATACAATCTATGTGTATTTTACGAAATTTCGTAATATTGCTCTAACTTCGTCTTTTAGAATATTCGTAATATTCTAAGAGACGAAGTTAGAGCAATATTAAGAACATTTGCAAAAGTCGAAATTGCGATGCGAGTAATGTAATACGAAATAATCGCATGAAGATTTCAACTTAGCACTGCTATATTCCATATTCTAGCCTAGTGTGGAATAGAGCAGTGCTAATTTAGCACAGCTATATTCCATATTAGGCTAGAATATGGAATATAGCAGTGCTAAGTTGAAATCTTCATGCGATTATTTCGTATTACATTACTCGCATCGCAATTTCGGCTTTTGAAAATGTTCTTAATATTGCTCTAACTTCGTCTCTTAGAATATTACGAATATTCTAAAAGACGAAGTTAGAGCAATATTACGAAATTTCGTAAAATACACATAGATTGTATTTAAGCTAATATACTGCTATAGTAATATTTTTTAATAGTGTACATATTTTACAAAACTTAAGTTCAGAAGAGGCAAAAAAAAATTAGAGGAAAAAAAGGGATTATAGCACTATATTAGCTAAATTACAATCTATATGTGTATTTTACGAAATTTCGTAATATTGCTCTAACTTCGTCTTTTAGAATATTCGTGATATTCTAAGAGACGAAGTTAGAGCAAATCACGAAATTTCGTAAAATACGCATATTAGCCTAGCCATAGTCAATTAGCATAGGAATGTTGCCTTATACTATCAAGATAAATAATCGCAATACGCGAAAAAAAAAAAATTCGGATATTATTCGCGATAATTGAAATAATTACGAATATTCGATTTCGACGAATATAACACGAATATTCATTCGAATATTCGCGAAATATCGCGAAATCGAATATGGCACCTCCCGCTCATCACTAATAATATTCAAGGTGCACATTGGGTCATTCAGAATAACTTCACACACACCCGCTACTGTGTATTTCCAAGTCTAATTCTGGCACTAAATCCATACCGGTCACCCAGCGCCTAAATACTAGGCCTCAAATTTATATCCAGCTAAATCTGTCCTTAGTGCTGTAGCTGGGCGAGTTATTTAGTGTCCGTTCAAGCACATTTCTTGTTCTGGGTTGAAATACAATTCCCAATTTAGCAATTTCATAATTTAGTGGTTTCTGCTATATCAGAGCTATTTGAAATCTATCCCTAAAAGGGTATATAATATTCAAGGTGCACATTGGGTCATTCAGAATAACTTCACACACACACGCTTCTGTGCATTTCCAAGTCTAATTCTGTCACTAAATCCATACCGGTCACCCAGCGCCTAAATACTAGGCCTCAAATTTATATCCCGCTGAATTTGAATACAATACATTGGGCCAAATAATATATTTGTTGTTGTGGTGAACCATAACAATGAGAAAAACATCTAGTAAGGGACGCGGACGTGGACATGGTCGTGGTGGTGTTAGTGGACCCTCTGGTGCTGGGAGAGGACGTGGCCGTTCTGCCACATCCACACGTCCTAGTGTACCAACTACCTCAGGTCCCAGTAGCCGCCAGAATTTACAGCGATATATGGTGGGGCCCAATGCCGTTCTAAGGATGGTAAGGCCTGAGCAGGTACAGGCATTAGTCAATTGGGTGGCCGACAGTGGATCAAGCACGTTCACATTATCTCCCACCCAGTCTTCTGCAGAAAGCGCACAGATGGCGCCTGAAAACCAACCCCATCAGTCTGTCACATCACCCCCATGCATACCAGGGAAACTGTCTCAGCCTCAAGTTATGCAGCAGTCTCTTATGCTGTTTGAAGACTCCGCTGGCAGGGTTTCCCAAGGGCATCCACCTAGCCCTTCCCCAGCGGTGAAAGACATAGAATGCACTGACGCACAACCACTTATGTTTCCTGATGATGAGGACATGGGAATACCACCTCAGCATGTCTCTGATGATGACGAAACACAGGTGCCAACTGCTGCGTCTTTCTGCAGTGTGCAGACTGAACAGGAGGTCAGGGATCAAGACTGGGTGGAAGACGATGCAGGGGACGATGAGGTCCTAGACCCCACATGGAATGAAGGTCGTGCCACTGACTTTCACAGTTCGGAGGAAGAGGCAGTGGTGAGACCGAGCCAACAGCGTAGCAAAAGAGGGAGCAGTGGGCAAAAGCAGAACACCCGCCGCCAAGAGACTCCGCCTGCTACTGACCGCCGCCATCTGGGACCGAGCACCCCAAAGGCAGCTTCAAGGAGTTCCCTGGCATGGCACTTCTTCAAACAATGTGCTGACGACAAGACCCGAGTGGTTTGCACGCTGTGCCATCAGAGCCTGAAGCGAGGCATTAACGTTCTGAACCTGAGCACAACCTGCATGACCAGGCACCTGCATGCAAAGCATGAACTGCAGTGGAGTAAACACCTTAAAACCAAGGAAGTCACTCAGGCTCCCCCTGCTACCTCTTCTGCTGCTGCCGCCTCGGCCTATTCTGCTGCTGCCGCCTCGGCCTCTTCCTCCGCCTCTGGAGGAACGTTGGCACCTGCTGCCCAGCAAACAGGGGATGTACCACCAACACCACCACCACCACCTCCGTCACCAAGCGTCTCAACCATGTCACACGCCAGCGTTCAGCTCTCCATCTCACAAACATTTGATAGAAAGCGTAAATTCCCACCTAGCCACCCTCGATCCCTGGCCCTGAATGCCAGCATTTCTAAACTACTGGCCTATGAAATGCTGTCATTTAGGCTGGTGGACACAGACAGCTTCAAACAGCTCATGTCGCTTGCTGTCCCACAGTATGTTGTTCCCAGCCGGCACTACTTCTCCAAGAGAGCCGTGCCTTCCCTGCACAACCAAGTATCCGATAAAATCAAGTGTGCACTGCGCAACGCCATCTGTGGCAAGGTCCACCTAACCACAGATACGTGGACCAGTAAGCACGGCCAGGGACGCTATATCTCCCTAACTGCACACTGGGTAAATGTAGTGGCAGCTGGGCCCCAGGCGGAGAGCTGTTTGGCGCACGTCCTTCCGCCGCCAAGGATCGCAGGGCAACATTCTTTGCCTCCTGTTGCCACCTCCTCCTTCTCGGCTTCCTCCTCCTCTTCTTCCACCTGCTCATCCAGTCAGCCACACACCTTCACCACCAACTTCAGCACAGCCCGGGGTAAACGTCAGCAGGCCATTCTGAAACTCATATGTTTGGGGGACAGGCCCCACACCGCACAGGAGTTGTGGCGGGGTATAGAACAACAGACCGACGAGTGGTTGCTGCCGGTGAGCCTCAAGCCCGGCCTGGTGGTGTGTGATAATGGGCGAAATCTCGTTGCAGCTCTGGGACTAGCCAATTTGACGCACATCCCTTGCTTGGCGCATGTGCTGAATTTGGTGGTGCAGAAGTTCATTCACAACTACCCCGACATGTCAGAGCTGCTGCATAAAGTGCGGGCCGTCTGTTCGCGCTTCCGGCGTTCACATCCTGCTGCTGCTCGCCTGTCTGCGCTACAGCGTAACTTCGGCCTTCCCGCTCACCGCCTCATATGCGACGTGCCCACCAGGTGGAACTCCACCTTGCACATGCTGGACAGACTGTGCGAGCAGCAGCAGGCCATAGTGGAGTTTCAGCTGCAGCACGCACGGGTCAGTCGCACTACAGAACAGCACCACTTCACCACCAATGACTGGGCCTCCATGCGAGACCTGTGTGCCCTGTTGCGCTGTTTCGAGTACTCCACCAACATGGCCAGTGGCGATGACACCGTTATCAGCGTTACAATACCACTTCTATGTCTCCTTGAGAAAACACTTAGGGCGATGATGGAAGAGGAGGTGGCCCAGGAGGAGGAGGAGGAGGAGGAGGAAGAGGGGTCATTTTTAGCACTTTCAGGCCAGTCTCTTCGAAGTGACTCAGAGGGAGGTTTTTGGCAACAGCAGAGGCCAGGTACAAATGTGGCCAGCCAGGGCCCACTACTGGAGGACGAGGAGGACGAGGATGAGGAGGAGGTGGAGGAGGATGAGGATGAAGCATGGTCACAGCGGGGTGGCACCCAACGCAGCTCGGGTCCATCACTGGTGCGTGGCTGGGGGGAAAGGCAGGACGATGACGATACGCCTCCCACAGAGGACAGCTTGTCCTTATCCCTGGGCAGCCTGGCACACATGAGCGACTACATGCTGCAGTGCCTGCGCAACGACAGCAGAGTTGCCCACATTTTAACCTGTGCGGACTACTGGGTTGCCACCCTGCTGGATCCACGCTACAAAGACAATGTGCCCACCTTACTTCCTGCACTGGAGCGTGATAGGAAGATGCGCGAGTACAAGCGCACGTTGGTAGACGCGCTACTGAGAGCATTCCCAAATGTCACAGGGGAACAAGTGGAAGCCCAAGGCCAAGGCAGAGGAGGAGCAAGAGGTCGCCAAGGCAGCTGTGTCACGGCCAGCTCCTCTGAGGGCAGGGTTAGCATGGCAGAGATGTGGAAAACTTTTGTCAACACGCCACAGCTAACTGCACCACCACCTGATACGCAACGTGTTAGCAGGAGGCAACATTTCACTAACATGGTGGAACAGTACGTGTGCACACCCCTCCACGTACTGACTGATGGTTCGGCCCCATTCAACTTCTGGGTCTCTAAATTGTCCACGTGGCCAGAGCTAGCCTTTTATGCCTTGGAGGTGCTGGCCTGCCTGGCAGCCAGCGTTTTGTCTGAACGTGTATTCAGCACGGCAGGGGGCGTCATTACAGACAAACGCAGCCGCCTGTCTACAGCCAATGTGGACAAGCTGACGTTCATAAAAATGAACCAGGCATGGATCCCACAGGACCTGTCCGTCCCTTGTCCAGATTAGACATTAACTACCTCCCCATAACCATATATTATTGGACTCCAGGGCACTTCCTCATTCAATCCTATTTTTATTTTCATTTTACCATTATATTGCGATGCTACCCAAAGTTGAATGAACCTCTCCTCTGCCTGTGTGCTAGGCCTAAATATATGCCAATGGACTGTTGCAGTGGTGGCTGACATGAAGCCTGATTCTCTGCTATGACATGCAGACTAATTCTCTGCTGACATGAAGCCAGATTGTCTGTTACGGGACCTCTCTCCTCTGCCTGGGTGCTGGGCCTAAATTTATGACAATGGACTGTTGCAGTGGTGGCTGACGTGAAGCCTCATTCTCTGCTATGACATGCAGACTGATTCTCTGCTGACATGAAGCCAGATTGTCTGTTACGGGACCTCTCTGCTCTGCCTGTGTGCTAGGCCTAAATATATGCCAATGGACTGTTGCAGTGGTGGCTGACGTGAAGCCTCATTCTCTGCTATGACATGCAGACTGATTCTCTGCTGTCATGAAGCCAGATTGTCTGTTACGGGACCTCTCTGCTCTGCCTGTGTGCTAGGCCTAAATATATGCCAATGGACTGTTGCAGTGGTGGGTGACGTGAAGCCTCATTCTCTGCTATGACATGCAGACTGATTCTCTGCTGACATGAAGCCAGATCCTCTTTTACGGGACCTCTCTCCTCTGCCTGGGTGCTGGGCCTAAATTTATGACAATGGACTGTTGCAGTGGTGGCTGACGTGAAGCCTCATTCTCTGCTATGACATGCAGACTGATTCTCTGCTGACATGAAGCCAGATCCTCTGTTACGGGACCTCTCTCCTCTGCCTGGGTGCTGGGCCTAAATTTATGACAATGGACTGTTGCAGTGGTGGCTGACGTGAAGCCTGATTCTCTGCTATGACATGCAGACTGATTCTCTGCTGTCATGAAGCCAGATTGTCTGTTACGGGACCTCTCTGCTCTGCCTGTGTGCTAGGCCTAAATATATGCCAATGGACTGTTGCAGTGGTGGGTGACGTGAAGCCTGATTCTCTGCTATGATATGAAGACTGATTCTCTGCTGACATGAAGCCAGATTGTCTGTTACGGGACCTTTCTCCTCTGCCTGGGTTCTGGGCCTAAATTTATGAAAATTGACTCTTACAGTGGTGGGTGACGTGAAGCCTGATTCTCTGCTATGATATGAAGACTGATTCTCTGCTGACATGAAGCCAGATTGTCTGTTACGGGACCTTTCTCCTCTGCCTGGGTTCTGGGCCTAAATTTATGAAAATTGACTCTTACAGTGGTGGGTGACGTGAAGCCTGATTCTCTGCTATGATATGAAGACTGATTCTCTGCTGACATGAAGCCAGATTGTCTGTTACGGGACCTTTCTCCTCTGCCTGGGTTCTGGGCCTAAATTTATGAAAATTGACTCTTACAGTGGTGGGTGACGTGAAGCCTGATTCTCTGCTATGATATGAAGACTGATTCTCTGCTGACATGAAGCCAGATTCTCTGTTACGGGACCTCTCTCCTCTGCCTGGGTGCTGGGCCTAAATTTATGACAATGGACTGTTGCAGTGGTGGCTGACGTGAAGCCTGATTCTCTGCTATGACATGCAGACTGATTCTCTGCTGACATGAAGCCAGATCCTCTGTTACGGGACCTCTCTCCTCTGCCTGTGTGTGTGCTGGGCCTAAATATATGCCAATGGACTGTTGCAGTGGTGGCTGACGTGAAGCCTCATTCTCTGCTATGACATGCAGACTAATTCTCTGCTGACATGAAGCCAGATTCTCTGTTACGGGACCTCTCTCCTCTGCCTGTGTGTGTGCTGGGCCTAAATATATGCCAATGGACTGTTGCAGTGGTGGCTGACGTGAAGCCTCATTCTCTGCTATGACATGCAGACTATTTCTCTGCTGACATGAAGACAGATTCTCTGTTACGGGACCTCCCTCCTCTGCCTGGGTGCTGGGCCTAAATATATGCCAATGGACTGTTGCAGTGGTGGCTGACGTGAAGCCTCATTCTCTGCTATGACATGCAGACTGATTCTCTGCTGACATGAAGCCAGATTGTCTGTTACGGGACCTCTCTCCTCTGCCTGGGTGCTGGGTAGTGTTGAGCGCGAATATTCGAAAAGCAAATTTTTTTCGCGAATATCGCAACTTCGCGATTTCGCGAATATTTCGAATATAGTGCTATATATTCGTAAAAACGAATATTCGTTTTTTGTTTCCCCCCCCCCCCCCCACAAAATTACAGTACACATATAATTGATTGTTTCCCAAAGGTCCAACAGCTCAGATCTTACTCACATTGCCTAGAAAGTGATTGAGGCGCGAATCTTCGTAAGGCGATTTTATTAGCGCACATGCGAATATCGGCACGTCCCAGAACAGAGGCAAAGGGCTTTGCATTCATACATTAGTGAATTGAGTTGCGAATCTTCGTAAGGCGATTTTATTAGCGCACATGCGAATATCTACACTTGTCCCAGAACAGAGGCAAAGGGCTTTGCATTCATACATTAGTGATTGAATTGAGCTGCGAATCTTCGTAAGGCGATTTTATTAACGCAAATGCAAATATCTACACTTGTCCCCAGAACAGAGAGGCAAAGGCCTGTGCATTCATATAGTATAGCACCATATTCGCGAATACGTAGAACTTCGTAAAATTCGATTAACGAAAATTCGTATTTTTTATTTTACTTTCCACCTTACAGATTACATTGATCTGTACTCTGTCAACTACTGTCATCACCCCCCACTGTATCTCGATTGATTCCCAAAAGTCTCACATTCCCTAGAAAGTGATTGAGGTGCGAATCTTCGTAAGGCGATTTTATTAGCGCACATGCGAATATCTACACTTGTCCCAGAACAGAGGCAAAGGGCATTGCATTCATACATTAGTGATTGAATTGAGTTGCGAATCTTCGTAAGGCGATTTCATTAGCGCACATGTGAATTTTGCATAAAATATATGTATTATGCGATGCGAAAATTCGAATTATCGCATATGCGAAATAATAACGAATTTGAATAATCGCGAATATTTTACGAATATTCTTTCGAATATTCACAAAATTTCGCGAATTCGAATATGGGACATGCCGCTCAACACTAGTGCTGGGCCTAAATTTATGACAATGGACTGTTGCAGTGGTGGGTGACGTGAAGCCTGATTCTGTGCTATGACATGCAGACTGATTCTCTGCTGACATGAAGCCAGATTGTCTGTTACGGGACCTCTCTCCTCTGCCTGGGTGCTGGGCCTAAATATATGCCAATGGACTGTTGCAGTGGTGGCTGACGTGAAGCCTCATTCTCTGCTATGACATGCAGACTAATTCTCTGCTGACATGAAGCCAGATTGTCTGTTACGGGACCTCTCTCCTCTGCCTGGGTGCCGGGGCCTAAATATCTGAGAATGGACTGTTCCAGTGGTGGGTGACGGGAAGCCAGATTCTCTGCTATGGAACCTCTCTCCAATTGATTTTGGTTAATTTTTATTTATTTAATTTTTATTTTAATTCATTTCCCTATCCACATTTGTTTGCAGGGGATTTACCTACATGTTGCTGCCTTTTGCAGCCCTCTAGCTCTTTCCTGGGCTGTTTTACAGCCTTTTTAGTGCCGAAAAGTTCGGGTCCCCATTGACTTCAATGGGGTTCGGGTTCGGGACGAAGTTCGGATCGGGTTCGGATCCCGAACCCGAACATTTCCGGGATGTTCGGCCGAACTTCTCGAACCCGAACATCCAGGTGTTCGCTCAACTCTACTCAAATGCTTTCCTTTATTTGGAATAGAGGCCCTCACAGAATAGCGGCCTCTATACTCTACAGCCATAGATCTCATGGAGGCCTAGGAGTCCCGAATCTTCAGGGATATTACAACTCTTTTATTTTCAAGCAGCTAAAACTTTGGTTCAGCCAAGAACAATATCCAAGCTGGAAACAGATAGAGGTAGATCTTAACAAAGGGAAATCTCTCCACTCTCTTCTTTTCTTATATGCTATAGACAGGAACTTTCCGCTACCCACAGCACTGACAATGAAGGCATCTATTCAAACATGGAAATTACTGTTACGACAGGTGGATCCTGCGACACCGTTGAAAACTATACAGATCCCCATAGAGATTTTGCAATATTATATCTCAGACTTCTCGGTGAGTGGCTGGTGGAAAGCTGGGATACAGGTACTAAACGATTTCTATGCTGATAATGTCATTAAGTCATTTGCGAGCTTGCAAACCTCATTTGACCTACCGGACTCTTATGGCTACCATTACACCAGAGTAGTCCACTTTTTAGCTAAAGGGCCTAAAAGAGAGGTTAAACTCCCAGTGGTTCTTCTCAAAACCATGCTTTGTTCACAAGGAGTTCCACGGGTTCCCACAAGTACATTATATAAAATTGTGATAAAAGATGAACGCTTAACAAAGAAAGCACATTTCCTGAATTGGGAAAGATCTTAAGCTCTCATTTCCTTTGGCCAAATGGCAAAATGCGATCAGAACTACCTATAAAGCTACTAAATGTTCTAACCTGTTAGAATGTCATCTCAAACTTCTCACACGTTGGTACTTCACCCCGGTCAAACTTACTAGATTTTACCCCAACGTTGAGAATACATGTTGGCGTTGTCAAACGATGCCTGGCAACTTGATGCACATATTTTGGGAATGCGTTGGACTCCTTCCCTTCTGGGTTGAGGGTAAAAGACTAATAGAAGATGTCATAGGCCTCAGTTTTACAATGTCTCCAGCTATGGCACTCTTATCATTAGACATTGATTTGATTCCCTCACAGTTTAGAATTTTAACCTGTCATATTCTGCTATCGGCCAAAATCCTGATTGCTAAACATTGGAAATCATCTAAGATTCCTTCCTTGAGTGATCTAACAGAAAGAATTTCCACGCATGTTATCTTTGAACATCTATGGGCTCAGAGATCTGGTAGGTTGGAGTATTTCCATGCCTCTTGGTCCCCTTGGCTTGCAAAATTCCCTATGCCCCATTAATCAAGCTTCCCCAACCGGATTTTTGATTGATACCTTAATTCGGCATGGTATGGTTTAACTTTCGTAGAAAACTATATGACCATCGATTTCTTTTCATTTCTTTCCTTTTTTCCATTTTCTTTTTCCCTATTCCCTTATTCCTGATTTCCCTTCCTGGTAACTAAATGTACTAACGTTTTGGTTCTTTCCCTTTTTATTGTCCTAAGTTCTACGTTGGCAGCACCCGTGCGAGTGCCGTAGGACTTCCTACATTATAAAAATTGTCAAGCAATCAAAGTGGTGGCTGCATCCACTAAGCTTTGAACTCAAGTGTTTGTATCACTATTTGAGTGGTTGTGTCCACAATATACTTGTTGCCATTGTATTATGCTTATTTGACAATAAAAATTTTCTTGAGAAAAAAAGAAAATAAAGAAAACTCTTTGAATGAGGTGTGTCCAAACCTTTGGTCTGTACTGTATATCAAACCTTTTAATCAGTATTTTGTGGAAGCAGGTATATCGCAGCCCTCAATCAGTATTTTGTGGAAGCTGGTATATCAATCCCCTTAATCAGTTTTTTTGTGGAAGCAGGTATATTGCAGCCCTTAATCAGTATTTTGTGGAAGTAGGTATATCAAACCCCTTAATCAGTATTTTGTGGAAGCAGGTATATCACAGCCGTCAATCAGTATTTTGTTGAAGCAGGCATATCAAACCCCTTATTCAGTATTTTGTGGAAGCAGGTATATCGTAGGCCTCAATCAATATTTGTTGGAAACAGGTATATCAAACCCCTTAGTCAGTATTTTGTGGAAGCAGGTAAATTACAGCCCTCAATCATAATTTTGTGGAAGCAGGTATATCAAACCCCTTAATCAGTATTTTGTGGAACCGGTTATATTGCAGCCGTCAATCAGTATTTTGTGGAAGCAGGTATATCAAACCCATTAATCAATGTTTTGTGGAAGCAGGTAAACCGCATTCCTTAATCAATATTTGGTGGAAACAGGTATATCGAACCCCATAGTCAGTATTTTGTGGAAGCATGTATATCTCAGCCCTCAATCAGTATTTTGTGGAAGCAGGTATATCAAATCCCTTAATCAGTATTTTGTGGAAGCAGGTATATTGTAAGCCTCATTCAATATTTGGTGGAAACAGGTATATCGAACCCCTTAGTCGATATTTTGTGGAAGCATGTATATCACAGGCCTCAATCAATATTTGGTGTAAACAGTTATATCAAACCCCTTAATCAGTATATTGTGGAAGCATGTATATTACAGCCCTCAATCATAATTTTGTGGAAGAAGGTATATCAAACCCCTTAATCAGTATTTTGTGGAAGCAGGTATATCGCAGCCCTCAATCAGTATTTTGTGGAAGCAGGTATATTGAACCCGTTACACAGTATTTTGTGGAAGCAGTTATATCGCAGGCCTAAATCAGAATTTTGTGGAAGCAGGTTGTCACGATCAGTGTGGGGGAAAACGACCACACTGAACACATGAGGGAAGGGGAACATTAACTGGGCCTGGAAACTAGGGAAGGAACAGGACACCTCCTAAACAACCCTGATTCGAGCCCTAACTACCTATCAATATTAATAGACCTTGAAGGTAGGAATATTCATATGCAGGATACCTAGGCCCTTATTTCCCTATAATGCCCTTGAATAAGGTTCGGACTAGGGTTGAGCAAACCCGAACTGTAAAGTTCGTGTTCGTACCGAACTTTAGAATTTTTGGACCCCGGATCCGAACCCGAACTTTTCAGTAAAAGTTTGGGTTCGAATTTAGTGTTCGTCGAGTTGATGACGCTTTTTGAAAGGCTGCAGAGCAGCCAATTAACAAGCGTTTAACTTGTGTGCCCTTAGAAGCCATCACAGCCATGCCTACTAATGGCATGGCTGTGATTGGCCATTGCAGCAAGTGACCAAGCCTCTATATAAGCTGGAGTCACGTAGCGCTGCACGTCACTCTGCTCTTACTAGTGTAGAGATAGGATGCTGCTGCTGTGAAGGAGAGAATAGGAAATAATCTGTTATCAGAAGTGCTTGTTAACTCAGCGATCTACAGCGATTTTGTTTTGTGGGTGCAGTGCACCATTTTTTTTACCCTGCCCTGAGCCCAGTGACACAGAAAAATAACTTTTATCCGTCTGTTAGTTAGGTGGGTGTTGGCAGCCATTTTGTGCAAGTTCAGTGCACCAGCACAGCATATGTGCATTTGTGACAGTCAAATACAAGGTTTAAATACTGCAGTTATATTCAGGGTTTAAAAAAAATAAATAAACTTTTTTGCAAGACCCTACATCTGTGGCCTTTGCTGAATTTGTCACAGTGAAATGCAAGCTTTAAATACTGTCATTATATACTGGGTTTAAAAAAACGCCCATTTTAGGCAAGATAATAAATTTGCGGCCTTCGCTGCATTTCTGGCAGTCCAATTGAAGTGTTAGATACTGCTGTTATATTTTGTGTTTAAAAAAACACCCATTTTGGGCAAGATAATACATTTGCGGCCTTTGCTGCATTTCTGGCAGTCCAATACAAGTGTTAGATACTGCTGTTATATTCTGGGTTTAAAAAAAACCCACCCATTTTGGCAATACCCTACATCTGGGGCCTTTGCTGCATTTGTCACAGTGAAATACAAGCTTTAACCACCTCCGGACCGCCTAACGCACATGTGCGTTCCGGAGGTGGCAGGGCTGCGCACAGTCACGCATATACGCGTCATCTCGCGATACGCGAGATTTCCTGTGAACGCGCGCACACAGGCGCGCGCGCTCACAGGAACTGAAGGTAAGCGAGTGGATCTCCAGCCTGCCAGCGGCGATCGCTCGCTGGCAGGCTGGAGATCCGAATTTTTTAACCCCTAACAGGTATATTAGACGCTGTTTTCATAACAGCTTCTAATATACCTCCTACCTGGTCCTCTGGTGGTCCCTTTTGTTTGGATCGACCACCAGAGGACTCAGGTAGGTCAGTACAGTCGCACCAAACACCACACTACACTACACCCCACCCCCCCGTCACTTATTAACCCCTTATAAACCCCTGATCACCCATGATCACCCCATATAAACTCCCTGATCACCCCCCTGTCATTGATCACCGCCCTGTCATTGATCACCCCCCTGTCAGGCTCCGTTCAGACGTCCGCATGATTTTTACGGATCCGATCCATGTATCCATGGATCCGTAAAAATCATGCGGAAGTCTGAATGGAGCCTTACAGGGGGGTGATCAATGACAGGCGGGTGATCACCCATATACACTCCCTGATCACCCCCTGTCATTGATCACCCCCCTGTCACTGATCACCCCCCCTGTAAGGCTCCATTCAGACGTCCGCATGATTTTTACGGATCCGATCCATGTATCCATGGATCCGTAAAAATCATGCGGACGTCTGAATGGAGCCTTACAGGGGGGGTGATCAGTGACAGGGGGGTGATCACCCTGATTACCCTGATCACCCCCTGTCATTGATAACCCCCCTGTCAGGCTCCATTCAGACGTCCGCATGATTTTTACGGATCCGATCCATGTATCCATGGATCCGTAAAAATCATGCGGACGTCTGAATGGAGCCTTACAGGGGGGGTGATCAGTGACAGGGGGGTGATCACCCTGATTACCCCCTGTCATTGATAACCCCCCTGTAAGGCTCCATTCAGACGTCCGCATGCGTTCTGTGGATCCGATCCATGTATCCATGGATCCGTAAAAAATCATGCGGATGTCTGAATGGAGCCTTACAGGGGGGGTGATCAGTGACAGGGGGGTGATCACCCTGATTACCCTGATCACCCGCCTGTCATTGATAACCCCCCTGTAAGGCTCCATTCAGACGTCCGCATGCGTTCTGTGGATCCGATCCATGTATCCATGGATCTGTAAAAAATCATGCGGATGTCTGAATGGAGCCTTACAGGGGGGGTGATCAGTGACAGGGGGGTGATCACCCTGATTACCCTGATCACCCCCTGTCATTGATAACCCCCCTGTAAGGCTCCATTCAGACGTCCGCATGCGTTCTGTGGATCCGATCCATGTATCCATGGATCCGTAAAAAATCATGCGGATGTCTGAATGGAGCCTTACAGGGGGGGTGATCAGTGACAGGGGGGTGATCACCCTGATTACCCTGATCACCCCCTGTCATTGATAACCCCCCTGTAAGGCTCCATTCAGACGTCCGCATGCGTTCTGTGGATCCGATACATGTATCCATGGATCCGTAAAAAATCATGCGGATGTCTGAATGGAGCCTTACAGGGGGGGTGATCAATGACAGGGGGGTGATCAGGGAGTCTATATGGGTGATCACCCCCCTGTCATTGATCACCCCCCTGTCATTGATCACTCCCCCCCCTGGTAAGGCTCCATTCAGCCATTTTTTTTGGCACAAGTCAGTGGAAATTTTTTGTCTGTTTTTGTTTTCGTTTTTTCTTACAAAGTCTCATATTCCACTAACTTGTGTCAAAAAATAAAATCTCCCATGAACTCACCATACCCCTCACGGAATCCAAATGCGTAAACATTTTTAGACATTTATATTCCAGACTTCTTCTCACGCTTTAGGGCCCCTAAAAAGCCAGGGCAGTATAAGTACCCCACATGTGACCCCATTTCGGAAAGAAGACACCCCAAGGTATTCCGTGAGGGGCATATTGAGTCCATGAAAGATTGAAATTTTTGTCCTAAGTTAGCGGAAAGTGAGACTTTGTGAGAAAAAAAACAAAAAAAAATCAATATCCGCTAACTTATGCAAAAAAAAAAAAAATTCTAGGAACTCGCCATGCCCCTCATTGAATACCTCGGGGTGTCTTCTTTCCAAAGTGGGGTCACATGTGGGGTATTTATACTGCCCTGGATTTTTAGGGGCCCTAAAGCATGAGAAGAAGTCTGGGATCCAAATGTCTAAAAATGCCCTCCTAAAAGGAATTTGGGCCCCTTTGCGCATCTAGGCTGCAAAAAAGTGTGACACATCTGGTATCGCCGTACTCAGGAGAAGTTGGGGAATGTGTTTTGGGGTGTCATTTTACATATACCCATGCTGGGTGAGAAAAATATCTTGGTCAAATGCCAACTTTGTATAAAAAAATGGGAAAAGTTGTCTTTTGCCAAGATATTTCTCTCACCCAGCATGGTTATATGTAAAATGACCCCCCAAAACACATTCCCCAACTTCTCCTGAGTACGGCGATACCAGATGTGTCACACTTTTTTGCAGCCAAGGTGGGCAAAGGGGCACCTTTCAGATTTCGCAGGCCATTTTTTACACATTTTGATTTCAAGGTACTTCTTACACATTTGGGCCCCTAAATTGCCAGGGCAGTATAACTATGCCACAAGTGACCCCATTTTGGAAAGAAGACACCCCAAGGTATTCCGTGGGGGGCACGGCGAGTTCCTAGAATTTTTTATTTTTTGTCACAATTTAGCGGAAAATGCTGATTTTTCT
Source organism: Bufo gargarizans (assembly GCF_014858855.1). NCBI lineage: Eukaryota > Metazoa > Chordata > Amphibia > Anura > Bufonidae > Bufo > Bufo gargarizans. The sequence goes on along the minus strand of NC_058083.1, from coordinate 56,242,558 downwards.
TTTTTTTTTCTTTTTTCCTTACAAAGTCTCATATTCCACTAACTTGCGACAAAAAATAAAAAATTCTAGGAACTCGCCATGCCCCTCACGGAATACCTTGGGGTGTCTTCTTTCCAAAATGGGGTCACTTGTGGGGTAGTTATACTGCCCTGGCAATTTAGGGGCCCAAATGTGTGAGAAGAACTTTGCAATCAAAATGTGTAAAAAATGCCCTGCAAAATCCGAAAGGTGCACTTTGGAATATGTGCCCCTTTGCCCACCTTGGCAGCAAAAAAGTGTGACACCTCTGGTATCGCCGTACTCAGGAGAAGTTGGGCAATGTGTTTTGGGGTGTCATTTTACATATACCCATGCTGGGTGAGAAAAATATCTTGGTCAAATGCCAACTTTGTATAAAAAAATTGGAAAAGTTGTCTTTTGCCAAGATATTTCTCTCACCCAGCATGGGTATATGTAAAATGACAGCCCAAAACACATTCCCCAACTTCTCCTGAGTACGGCGATACCAGATGTGTGACACTTTTTTGATGCCAAGGTGGGCAAAGGGGCACATATAACAAAGTGCACCTTTCGGATTTCACCGGTCATTTTTTACAGATTTTGATTGCAAAGTACTTCTCACACATTTGGGCCCCTAAATTGCCAGGGCAGTATAACTACGCCACAAGTGACCCCATTTTGGAAAGAAGACACCCCAAGGTATTCTGTGAGGGGCATGGCGAGTTCCTAGAATTTTTTATTTTTTGTCGCAAGTTAGTGGAATATGAGACTTTGTAAGGAAAAAAGAGAAAAAAAAAAAATCATAATTTTCCGCTAACTTGTGACAAAAAATAAAAAATTCTAGGAACTCGCAGTGCCCCTCACGGAATACCTTGGGGTGTCTTCTTTCCAAAATGGGGTCACTTGTGGCGTAGTTATACTGCCCTGGCAATTTAGGGGCCCAAATGTGTGAGAAGAACTTTGCAATCAAAATGTGTAAAAAATGCCCTGCAAAATCCGAAAGGTGCACTTTGGAATATGTGCCCCTTTGCCCACCTTGGCAGCAAAAAAGTGTGACACATCTGGTATCGCCGTACTCAGGAGAAGTTGGGCAATGTGTTTTGGGGTGTCATTTTACATATACCCATGCTGGGTGAGAAAAATATCTTGGTCAAATGCCAACTTTGTATAAAAAAATGGGAAAAGTTGTCTTTTGCCAAGATATTTCTCTCACCCAGCATGGGTATATGTAAAATGACACCCCAAAACACATTCCCCAACTTCTCCTGAGTACGGCGATACCACATGTGTGACACTTTTTTGCTGCCAAGGTGGGCAAAGGGGCGCATATTCCAAAGTGCACCTTTCGGATTTCACCGGTCATTTCTTACACATTTTGATTGCAAAGTTCTTCTCACACATTTGGGCCCCTAAATTGCCAGGGCAGTATAACTACGCCACAAGTGACCCCATTTTGGAAAGAAGACACCCCAAGGTATTCTGTGAGGGGCATGGTGAGTTCCTAGAATTTTTTATTTTTTGTTGCAAGTTAGTGGAATATGAGACTTTGTAAGAAAAAAATAAAAATAAAAAATCATCATCATTTTCCGCTAACTTGTGACAAAAAATAAAAAGTTCTATGAACTCACTATGCCCATCAGCGAATACCTTAGGGTGTCTACTTTCCGAAATGGGGTCATTTGTGGGGTTTTTCTACTGTTTGGGCATTGTAGAACCTCAGGAAACATGACAGGTGCTCAGAAAATCAGAGCCGTTTCAAAAAGCGGAAATTCACATTTTTGTACCATAGTTTGTAAATGCTATAACTTTTACCCAAACCATTTTTTTTTTGCCCAAACATTTTTTTTTTATCAAAGACATGTAGAACTATAAATTTAGCGAAAAATTTATATATGGATGTCGTTTTTTTGCAAAATTTCACAGCTGAAAGTGAAAAATGTCATTTTTTTGCAAAAAAATCGTTACATTTTGATTAATAACAAAAAAAGTAAAAATGTCAGCAGCAATAAAATACCACCAAATGAAAGCTCCATTAGTGAGAAGAAAAGGAGGTAAAATTCATTTGGGTGGTAAGTTGCATGACCGAGCGATAAACGGTGAAAGTAGTGTAGTGCCGAAGTGTAAAAAGTGGCCTGGTCATGAAGGGGGTTTCACCTAGCGGGGCTGAAGTGGTTAAATACTGCAATTATATACTGGTTTTAAAAAAACACCCATTTTGGGCAAGATAATACATTTGCGGCCTTTGTTGCATTTGTGACAGTGAAATACAAACATTAAATACTGCAATTATATACTGGTTTTAAAAAAAAAAACACCCATTTTGGGCAAGATACCGTATTTTTCGCTCCATAAGATGCACTCCCCCCCCCCCCCCCCAAAAAAATGGGGGAAAAATTCCCCTGCATCTTATGGGGCGAATGCTGACATTTTTACATCGCAGGCTGCGATGTATGAGCGAGAGGGGAGGGACTGGGAGGAGGAGCTGGGGGTCGGCAATTGCAGCGGGGCTGGTGCAGTCACTGTACTCCGGCCCCGCCGCTCCAGTGCTGCACTATACAAATATAAAATGTCTCATTCAATTAAAAGTGATTAAACATGCCCCCCCCCCCCACTTTTAATATTACCGTACACCCTAACAGCTTCTGTAGAATGCAGGCAGGCAGTGTCACAACCAGACAGCTGAGAAGCTCTGACAGAAGCCTTTCAGAACCTCCCCCTTGAGTTTCTGTGTTGTGCTAATCTCGTTAGCCTCTCTCAGCTGTCTTGCAGTTGGACTAATTGCATCCCTTTAAATTCCGCCCCATAATGCATTATGGGGCGGCTTATACAACTTCCTGGATTGTGTGTGCATGCTATCCTGTTTCCCAGCCTGCTACTAAGTTAAGTGCTGTTCATATTTCTGTTATTTTCTGTTTGCTGGATCCCAGGTGACCCTGACTTCCTCCGTGTCTGGTGTAGGGAGCCGGTGGTCGTGTCCCCTCACTATTGTAGGGTGTTCAGGTGTTATATAGTCGAGGTACGTGGATATGCAACCATTCACCTTTCGGATCTTTGCATAGGCTGAGCAGCCAGGGAAAGTGCCAGGTCTGGTGCAGGGGTCTCCCTTTTGGTTCCTTAGCTTTGTATCCAGTGAGTCATATATGCATGTTACATTGTCTTGTTTCCTGTACACCGTCCGTGACAGGCAGGCTGGACGGGCGGCAGCGTAACTCCCTTAAGTCACGTGCCTGCGCCGCCTACTTTATGAATGAAGCAGGCGGCGCAGGCACGTGATGTCACTGAGTGACGCGCCGGCCGGCCGCCCGGCCTGCCTGCGTTGTACAGAAGCTGTTAGGGTGTACGGTAATATTAGGAGTGAGTGGGCATGTTTAATCACTTTTAATTGAATGGGACATTTTATATTTGTATACTGCAGCACTGGAGCGGTGGGGGGGAATCTGTGGATGATAGTTTTATGGGGGACATCTGTGGATGGCACTGTTAAGGGGTGGGGGTCTGTGGATGGCACTGTTATGGGGTGGGGGGTCTGTGGATGGCACATATATAACAGTGCCATCCACAGATCCCCCATAACAGTGCTATCCACAGATCCCCCATAACATTGCAATCCACAGTTCCCCCATAACAGTGCCATCCACATATCCCTGATAACAGTGCCATCCACAGATCCCACATAACAGTGTCAGCCACAGATCCCCCTGTAACAGTATCCTTCACAGATTCCCCCCCTATAATAGTGTCCGTCACAGATCCCCCATAACAGTGCGTCATCCACAGATCCCCCCATAATAGTGGGTCATCCACAGATCCCCCATAATAGTGCGTCATCCACAGATCCACACATAACAGTGTCCTTCACAGATCCCCCATAATAGTGCCATCCATAGATCCCCAGTAATAGTGCCATCCACAGACCACCATTAGTTCCAAACCCACCAAAAGCACACCTTTTGGTTAAAACTAATTTTTTCTTATTTTCCTCCCCAAAAACCTAGGTGCGTCTTATGGGCCGGTGTGTCTTATAGGGCAAAAAATACGGTAATACATTTGCGGCCTTTGCTGCATTTCTGACCATGAAATACAAGCTTTAAATACTGCAATTATATACTGGGTTTAAAAAAAAACACCCATTTTGGGCAAGATAATAAATTAGCGGCCTTTGCTGCATTTCTGGCAGTCCAATACAAGTGTGAGATACTGCTGTTATATTTTGGTTTTAAAAAAACACCCATTTTGGGCAAGATAATACATTTGCGGCTTTTGTTGCATTTGTGACAGTCAAATACTAGTGTTAGATACTGCTGTTATATTCTGGTTTAAAAAAAAAACATAAATTTTGGGAAAGATAATACATTTGCGGCCTTTGCTGCATTTCTGAGAGTCAAATACTAGCGTTAGATACTGCTGTTATATTCTAGTTTAAAAAAAAACACAATTTTTTTGTAAGACCCTACATCTGGGGCCTTTGCTGCATTTGACACAGTCAAATATAAGCATTAGATACTGCTGTTATATTCTGGTTTTAAAAAACACCCATTTTGTGCAAGATAATACATTTGCGGCCTTTACTGCATTTGTGACAGTCACATACAAACTTTAAATACTGCTATTATATTCTGGGTTTAAAAAAACACTTATTTTTTTTTAAAGACCCCCTCACAGTCAAATACTAGCGTTAGATACTGCTGTTATATTGTTGGTTGACAAATTGTCATTTTTTGGGACTGTGAAGTAATTGTATAAAAATCACCTGTCACACTGTTTTGTGACCTCAAGAAAATTTTCCTCTTTATGACACCAGCACTGCCTTACTTCCAGTGAAATTAATAGTTGACTATTGGAGGTTACATTGTCGCCTGACATAAACCGTCTGTTAGTTTGGTGGGAGAACGCAAAGAATGAGGAGAGCATAAAATAAGGGACATGGCCCCGGTCGTGGTGCTGCTGGTGGAGCTCCTGTTGCAGGTAGAGGACGTGGTCGATCTGTGCCAGCTACACGCACAAGTGAAACAACATCATCATGTGCGAGTAGGCGACAGAACCTTTAGTGTTATTTGGTAGGGCCGAATGCGGCTCTACGAATGGTGAGGCCAAAACAAGTACAGGCGATAGTAGATTGGGTGGCTGACAGTGCCTCCAGTTCCTTCACATTTTCTTCCACCCAGTCTCCTGCTGAAAGATCAGAGTTGGCACCCTCAGCCGATGTCCATCAGTCCTTCACCCTCTTGCAAATCAGCCAAGCAGTTTGAGCACCAAGTCATGGAGCAGTCTCTTCTGCTTTTTTTCTTCTGCTTTTTCATGACTCTGCTAGCAGAGTTTCCCAGGGCCATCCACATAGCCCTGCCCCAGAAGTGGAAGAGATTGAGTGCACCGAAGCCCAACGACTTATGTTTCAGGATGACTACATGGGAGGACCACCGCAGCACGTCTCGGATGATGATGAAACACAGGTGCCAACTGCTGGGGCTTTCAAAAGTGTGCAGACCGACAAGGAAGGCAGGAGTGAAGACTGGGTGGAGGATGATGTGGAGGACGATGAGGTCCTCAACCCCACATGTAATCAAGGTCATGCAAGTGACCTGTGTAGTTCGGAGGAAGAAGCGGTGGTCGCACAGAGCCACCAGCACAGCAGAAGAGGGAGCAGGGTGCAAAAACGGAGCGGCCGTCCCCTAGACAGTACGCCTGCTACTGCCCCCTGCAGCAAGGGACCAAGCACACCAAAGCCAGCTCCAAGGAGTTACCTGGCGTGGCAGTTCTTCAGACAATGTGCTAACGACAAGACATGAGTGGTTTGCACGCTGTGCAATCAGAGCCTAAAGCGAGGCATAAACGTTCTCAACCTGAGCACAACCTGCATGACCAGGCATTTAAGTGCAAAGCACGAGCTGCAGTGGAGTAGACACCTCAAAAACAAAGAAAAGTCTCTGGCTCCTCATACTTCCTCTTCTGCTGCTCGGCCTCTTCATCCACCTCTGGAGTAACCTGGCACCTGCCACCCGCAAACAGAGGATCTGCCAGCAACGCAACAGCCTGGGTCACCAAGCATCTCCACAATGTCCCTTGAAAGCGTACAACTCTCTATCTCTCAAACACTGGAGCGAAAGAGGAAGTACCCCCCTACCCACCTGCGATCCCTGGCCCTCAATGCCAGCATTTCAAAATTACTGACCTTTGAAATGCTGTCATTCCGTCAGGTGGAGACGGAGAGTTTTAAAAGCATTATGGCGGTGGCTGTCCCACAGTATGTCGTGCCCATCCGCCACTAGAGATGGCCTCGCAGTTCACCTGGCGGTCGTTTCGCGGTAATCTTTGCGTGTTCGCGATTTGACGAGAAATTTGCGCCCGCCATATTCTTTTACATTGTGAAGAACTTTGACCCATGACACATCCATCAGGTGGTACACGACAGCCAAATGAGACATTTCAGCACATGGACATACCCCCTACCTTATAAATAAACCTGATCTGGCCGCCATTTTACATTCAGTGTTTTGCCAGTGTAGGGAGAGGTTGCTGTGTGGAGCAGGGACAGGCTGTTAGGAGCACCAAACGCTAGCTAATAGGGCCACAAAAGTCATTTTAAGGACTAGTATAGGTGAGCTATAGTGATGAGCGGGAGGTGCAATATTCGATTTCGCGATATTTCGCGAATATTCGATTGAATATTCGTATTATATTAGTCGAAATTGAATATTCGTAATTATCTCATTTATCGCGATTAATATGCGATTTAAATAATCGCGTATTGCGATTTTAACTTAAGGCTAGTACTTTCCTATTGGTTTCAATGGTTTGATATCTAGAATTAGCGAAGATGACGAATATATTCGTCATATTCCACAAAACGAAGATAACAAAGTATTCTGCATCTTCGTTTTTAGCTATCTATTCATCAACTTCGCTAATTCTAGCAATCAAATAGGAAAGTTGACTATAGAGACAGCTAAGTTTAATTCGCTATGCGATTATATTACTTAGCTTTTTTTTAAAATAAATAGAATAATTATAATACCTGATAATTATTATAATTATTCTATTTATAAAAAAAAGCAGCAAAGTAATATAATCGCATAGCGAATTAAACTTAGCTGTCTCTATAGTAAACTTTCCTATTTGATTGCTAGAATTAGCGAAGTTGATGAATAGGTAGCTAAAAACGAAGATGGAGAATACTTTGTTATCTTCGTTTTGTGGAATATGACGAATACATTCGTCATATTCGCTAATTCTACCAAGCCATTGAAGCCAACCATAGTATACCAGGTCCAAGTTGAAATCGCAATGCGATAAATATAACTCGAAGTAATCGCATGGCGATTTCAACTTAGCACTGCTATATTCCATATTAGGCTAGAATTAACGAATATGGAATATAGCAGTGTTAAGTTGAAATCGCAATTCGATTATTATAACTTGAATTAATCGAATTGCGATTTCAACGTAATTCTCAAATCCGACAGTACATTCTAGTATATGGAGACGTTCCCATGGTGATGGGGATGCTCCATGAGCACGGAAGTCGGCAGAAGCGGCAACGGGCACTGACTGGAGCAGCCAGGAAGCCAGGAATCCAAAGGACAGGTAAGAACAACTTTAGGGAAGTGGGAAAGAAAAAAATATAACAATTAAAAAACAAAAATGAATATTCGATTTTGCAAATATATAGAACTATATTCTAAATATTCGCGAAATCTCGAAGTCACGATATTCGAGAAAAAAATTCGCAATTTGAATATCCGCGCTCAACACTAGTGAGCTATCGATATGTGTGATACACAGAGGGTTGTGATATACTTATAATATACCTTTATAATGAGTTAAAAACAAATAGATCTATATAGTGATCACCTGGAAGTCAGGGGTCTAGGGGCTAGGGGCTTACTAGGGCCATTTTTATTTAGGGTAAGGTTCCGGACGGGGTCGCTCTTATCAGGGCGTGTGGTCTGTGGTTAGGCTATCAGGGCCAGAATAGCACCCCCCTGTAGGGCAATATCAGGGACAATTCTTTGCCGTCCCTGTCCTTCAATACCACATCATCATCTAGCCCAGGGATAGATGTTTTTTGCTTTCCCTCCAGGATTCATGGATGTGCACTGGAACCCCCCGGATTGTGGTAGGACATATGGTTTCTGATTTGGTGCCGCTGATTACCTGATTTAGTGCCGCCGAGCACTTGTTATTGCCGACCACATCTATGCTTTTTGCTTAACTTTAATAATTGAATTTATTTTCATTTTGAGGGATATCTTTTTCATTCACACGTCCGCAAAATGGGTCTGCATCCGTTCCGCAATTTTGCGGAACAGGTGCAGACCCATTCATTTTCAATGGGGCCGGAGTGTGCTGTCCGCATTTGCTGATCCACATCCGCATTTGCGGATCCGCACTTCCGCATCTGTGCTTCCGTTTCCACAAACAAATAGAACATGTCCTATTCTTGTCCGCAATTGCAGACAAGATTAGGCATTTTCTATTATAGTGCCGGCGATGTGCGGTCCACAAATTGCGGAATGCACATTGCCGGTGTCCGTGTTTTGCGTATCCGCAAAACACTTATGAACGTGTGAATGGACCCTCATAGTAACATTATTAAAGGTTACGTTTTATCTTTATGTATATTCTAATGGATTGCCTTCCTTGTACAATGTTATAATATACTTTCTATGTTAGACAGTATATTATAGTGCATTTGTATTGTGCGGCAGTTGTGTGCGGTTCTGCTGCGATACTGCAGGTATAGAGAGGGACAAGCGTTATTGAAACAAATAATTTCTACTGGTGTGATATACCAGTCGTCCCCCAAAAAAACTGATTAAAGCGGGGTGTTATATACCAATATACTTTCTTTATAGTGCATTTGGGTACTGTATAGTGCATTTGCGCATGCGGGTATGCCGATATTTCGCATTGAAAAAAATAATGAATGGAGATCGCAAATTCGAATAATACATCTAGTATGTCACTGTCCATGTTGTGGGACTATTTGTGCACCTCTAGTAATTATTTATTGGCTGCAGATATGAGCTGAAGGTTTTTCAGGTTCACCTGCCATTAAAATGAATAGGACATGCTGCGAACTTGCGATTCATGATCATTTGATCGCGATCGCGTTCGCAAACTGTCCCGGCAGATGTTCGTCCATCACTAGCCGCCACTTCTTTTTCAGGTGAGTCATCCCTTCCCTGCACAACCAAGTGGGGGACAAAATCAGGTTTGCACTGCGCAACACCATCTGTGGCAAGGTCCACCTAACTACGGATACGTGGACCAGTAAGCACGGTCAGTGACGTTATATCTCCCTAACAGCACACTGGGTAAAGGCAGTGGCGGCTGGGCCTGAGGCGGATAGCAGTTTGGTGCATGTCCTTCCACCACCGAGGATTGCTGGGTGCTTTTCTTTGCCTCCTGTTGCTTCCTCCTCGTTCTCCGCTTCCTCATCCGGTCAGCTTAATACCTTCACCACCATCTTCAGCAGAGCCAGGGGTAAACGACAGCAGGCAGTTTTAAAACCTATCTGTTTTGGGTACAAACCCCACACCGAGCAGGAGCTGTGGACGGTCATGGAAAAACAGACCGATGATTGATTGGTGCCACTGAGCCTCAAGCACGGCCTGGTTGTGTGCGATAATGTGCAAAATCTCATTGGAGCTCTGGGACTAACCGGTTTGATGAACATCCTTTGCCTGGTGCATGTCCTGAATTTGGTGGTGCAGAGGTTCCTTTAAAGTTACCCCGATATGTCAGAGCTGTTGCATAAAGTGCGGGCCGTCTGTGCGCGCTTTCGGCGTTCTCACCCTGCTGCTTACCTGTCAGCATTGCAGCGTAACTTCGGCCTTCCCGCTCACCGCCTCATATGCGACGTGCCCACAAGGTGGAACTCCACATTGCACATGCTGGCCAGACTGTGCGAGCAGCAGCAGGCGAAACTGGAGTTTCAGCTGCAGCACGCACGGGTGAGTAGCTCTGCGGAACAGCACCACTTCACCACCAATTAGTGGGGCTCCATGCGAGACCTGTGTGACTTGTTGGGCTGTTTAGAGTACTCCACCAACATGGCTAGTGCCATTGACGCCGTTCTCAGCGTTACTGTCCCACTACTATGCCTCCTTGAAAAAATGCTTCGGACGATGATGGAAGAGGATGTGGTACAGGAGGAGGAGGAGGAAGAGGGATCATTTCATAGGGTGGTTTCAGGCCAGTCATTCACAAGTGGCTCCGAGGGTGGGTTCCTGCACCCACAAATGCCAGGTGCACAATTGTCCAGCCAGGGCACAGTTCTGGAGGATGACGATATGAAGGATGAGGAGGAGGAAATGGAGAAGGAGGAACCTTGTTCACAGCAGGGTGGCACCCAAACCAGCTCATGGCCATCACTGGTGTGTGGCTGGGGGGATACAGAGGGCACAGAAGATAAATCTCCTAAACAGGACAGCTTGTCGTTGCCTCTGGGCAGCCTGACACATATGATCAATTACATGCTGCAGTGTCTCCGCAGCGACCGCCGAGTTGGCCACATTCTAACTTGTGCTGATAACTGGGTGGCCACGCTACTGGATGTCCTTAGTACCTTGGGCAGAGTAGAGAGGTATACCAAAATTGTTAGCTACCTTCTCCGCCTCTTCTGCCTACATCGCCACGTCTGCCTTGTCTGCCTATTCTGCTTACACCGCCACATCCGCCTCCTCCTCCACTCAGATCTCCACCCCCGGCTCAAGATTATTATGTCTTATATTGGCAGAGTACAGAGGTAAAGCAGCCGCACCCAGCCATTATAATACTCTAGTGCACTTTGTGTGTTCTCTTTGCTATTTCCCAATGTTTTGGGGCCTCCACGAACAAAAAAAATAAATAATAATTTTTAAGAAAAATGAAAAACAAAATAAAAATTGTTGGCTACCCCCTCCGCCTCTTTGGCCTACACCGCCACATCCGCCTTGTCCGCCTCTTCTGCTTACACCGCCACTTCAGCCTTCTCCCCCACTCGAACCTCCACCTCCTGTGTCAAGATTATCATGTTTTCTATTGGGGGGTAGAGAAGTCTACTTGCCGCACCCCACAAAATGGCTAATGGTCACACATAGAATTGACAGACATATATAAAAAAAAGAAAAGAAATGAAAAAGACCCAACAAAAACAGTGTTGGCTTCCTACTCTGCCTTCTCTGCCTTTTCCACCTACACCGCCACGTCCACAGCCTCCTCAACTTCATACTCCACTTGGACCTCCGCTTCATGGTTTTTATTTTTATGTATTTTATGTTATTTTAAGTAATTTCACTATCTACATTTGTTTGCAGGGCAATTGTACTGCTCCTACACCAATTTTGGTTCCATTTGCAGCCCTCTAGCCCTTTCTATGACTTATTTACAGCCCTTTTTCAGCCCCAAAGTACGGGTCGCCATTGACTTTAATGAGCTTCAGTGTTCTGGGGCAAGTTCGGGTCAAGTTCGAAACCCTAACCCGTCAAACCTGAACATCCACGGGTTTGCTCATACCTAACTGTAATCTTAAGTTCCCAATAATCAATGCATTGTCTTCGACCTTTTATGTACAACCCCTTCCTTTCCAGCCTCCACAGGAGACAAGGAAAACCTGATAAATCTCTTACACAAACTGCCAGCAATACAAAATTGTATTTCAAAACCTGGCACTCAGCACCCACAAATTGAAAATGTGCTCCTTGGGCAGATGGGAAACAGGCACCAAACTGATAGGCCAATCATATTCCCTATGGGGAGGCAACTTGTCATTTTATGAGACAGAGAAGACATTTGAAATGGAGCAATACAGGATTGAAGGTGAAAAAGGAATTAAGAGAATGTGACATACAGGAGAAATGGCATCCGAGTTGCTGCTTGAAAGTATCATCTAGACTTCAGTCAACTACTGGGTTGTGCTCACATAACCAGGGAAATGGAAGCACGACCACAGCAGGTAAAGACTCCAAGACATAGCATGCCATTGACTTGTAATGAATAGTATGAACCTGGAAATTTCTATAGTTATAAAACCGATTATGTCTTCAGAAAAAGGGGTGTTGTCTACTGCTGTCACCTTAATAGGAACTAACAACCTGATAAGAGGCAGATTCAGCTCTTTTACCACCCTGGAGTCTAATACATTGGCATTATCCCCAGAGTCAATAAATGCTTTTTTCCAACAATAATTGTTATAGGACATCACAGGCATCAGAACTTTGGAGTAAAAGAAAGAAGATACCCTCAACGCTGGGTGGGCTTCCTTAGATCTATCTAGGCAATAGGATTTTCTGGCAGCTGGTGTTTGATACAGGTATTCATGCCATAAATCCTCACAATAGAAGGATAGTCAACAATGATCTCTCTGGTGGATTCTCAGATTACAGGCAGATTACATGATCTCAATTTACATGGGTTAATCTGATGAGGACAACCCAGCCTCCACCCTTGCCAAGGGAGATAAAATAGTAGAACGCTCCAAGCGACATTCATGTAGGCTTCTATGCAGTCAACTCACCAGAGTCATGGCTGACTCCATGTTAGTAGTAGGAAAAAATATACCATAGTATCCTTGATGGCCTCTGTGAACCCTAAGAATAACTGACAGCAGAGGGCCGGGTTGTTCCATTTGGTTGGTCACCTCCATTTTCCAGCGGGATGTTGTCTTAAAAACATTATTTCTGTCTATTAAGAAAAACAGAGGGCAACAAAGTTGTCCAAGAGCCACAAAAAAGGTGTCCACCGAAGACAGCTCAGGGATAGTGTTGAGCGAATCAAAGTTCACGAAGTGTACTTCGATCCGAATTTCAGGAAAAATTTGATTTGTCATGAAGCCGAATCTCCTCACTCTTACTGGTAACAAATCAATTTTACCTGAAATGATGGTAAAAAACAATAAAATACATACCTACTTACAGTTGTGTTCAAAATAACAGCAGTCAGACATCACTAACCTGATCAATTACTGTTTTTGGTAGAAATGATATTTCTACATGGCAAATAATTTACTAGCAGGTGTAGTAGAGTAGTAGAAATCCAACAGACCCAACAGTCATGACATGCATGCTGCTTATTCTCTGTAATTGAATCACTTATTGAAAGGGGCATGTTCAAAATAATAGCATTGTGGAGTTCAATGAGTGAGGTCATTCATTCTTTGAAAAACAGGTGGCAATTATTGCCCTTATTTAAGGAACGAAGGCATCAAATGTTGTACATGGTGATTGGTTACAGTGCATTTCTCTCTGAAATTCTGAGGAATACGGGTCGTTCCAGACATTGTTCAGAAGAACAGCGTTCCTTGATTAAAAAGTTGATTGGAGAGGGGAAAATATATAAAGAAGTGCAGAAAATGATAGGCTGCTCGGCTAAAATGATTGCAAATGCTTTAAAATGGCAACCAAAACCTGAAAGACATGGAGGAAAGCGAAAAACTACCATTCGAATGGATAGAAAAATAGCCGAAATGGCAAGGACTCAGCCAACAATCAGCTGCAGGAAGATCAAAGAAGGTCTAAAGTTACCTGTGAGTACTGTTACAATTAGAAGAAGCCTATGTGAAGCCAAGCTATCTGTAAGAAGCCCCCGCAAAGTCCCACTGTTGAAAAAAAGACATGTGCTGAAGAGGTTACAATTTGCCAAAGAACACATTGACTGGCCTAAAGAGACATTTTGTGGACTGATGAAAGTTAGATTGTTCTTTTTGGGTCTAGTGGTCGGAGACAGTTTGTCAGACGACCCCCAAACACTGAATGCAAGCCACAGTACACTGTGAAGACAGTGAAGCATGGTGGCGCAAGCATCATGATATGGGGATGTTTCTCATACTAGGGTGTTGGGCCTATTTATCGCATACCAGGGATCATGGATCAGTTTGAATACATCAGAATACTTGAAGAGGTCATGCTGTCTTATGCTGAAGAGGAAATGCCCTTGAAATGAGTGTTCCAACAGGACAACGACCCCAAACACACCAGTAAACAGGCAACATCTTTGTCACGGGACGCCGGGGCGTTCGCTCTCCTCTGCGCCGCCGACGTCCCGTTTCTGTGCAGGAGCGAGGACGCGGACTGCGTCCTCGTCTCCTTGGTAATAGGGGGCGGGACGGAAAGGCCGCGCACGTCTCTTCCGCGCGGCCGGCGTCGTCAGTTTCCCCAGCAACCTGGGGAGTACTGAGCGCCGAGCTGGGCACTCGGTGCTCAGCTGTTCTTCCTAGTGCGGGTCATGTGGCGCTGGCCACGTCACATGAACCCAACTAGCCAGTATTTAACAGACGGCCTGCTGGCCACAGGTTACCTGTTAATTTAGGATCCTGGCGATTGTTTGATTCCTGTATGCTTACCTGATCCTTTTCCCTGATGATCCTCTGCCTACTCCTCTTATACTGCGCATCCCTCCTGGTATTCTGACCTCGGCTTCCACTTGACTATTCTTTGTGGACTCCTGTTGTACTTCACTACGTTACAGATTAACAGGCACCATAACCACTGTATTATGAATCCTCTGGTGACCCTGACTGACCATGTCTCTAACCTGACGCAGATGGTGCAGGAGCTAGGGGAGAAACTCCATTCTTTTGAGCTAGGACAAGGTTCTTCCATTCCTTAGGCCTCCAGTCCGCATTTAGAGACCCAAATTAAGCTCCCAGAACCCTTTTCTGGAGACTGGAAAAAATTTATTTCCTTTAAGGAAAATTGAAAACTTTATTTCCGTTTGCACCCCATGTCCTCTGGCCCCGAGTCATCGCGTGGGCATTGTCATTTCCCGACTACAGGGTGATCCCCAGGACTGGGCATTCTCTTTACCTGCTGGCGCCAGTTGTTTAACATCAGTGGAGGTTTTTTTTCAGGCCCTGGGTACCCTCTATGATGAGCCAGACAGGGCTCTGGTAGCCGAGACGGCTCTAAAGGCACTGGTTTAGGGCAATCTACCTGCAGAGGAGTATTGCACCCAATTCAGAAGGTGGTGTGTCCCCTCAGGATGGAACAAACCAGCCCTTAAGAGTCAGTTTAGGTCTGTTCTGTCTGATAACTTAAAGGCTCTTCTAGTCAGTTATAAACTTCCTGAGACCCTAGAGGAGATGATGACCCTTGTTGTCCGACTTGACCGACGGGTTAGAGAGAGACGACTCTTCTCAGATGGTGGTCCAGCCTGAGGCCTATCCCAGAGACAACGCTAAGGTTTCTACCGAAGAACCCATGCAGGTTGGCATGACCCGAGGAAATCTTCGCCGCAGACGTGGAGTGTGCTTCTACTGTGGAGATCCTGACCATTGGATCAACCAGTGTCCTAAGAAGGTCCTCTCCGTCAAGTCTACTAAGGCAAGGCAACCTAAAGACCAGGTACACCCTGATTTTACTAATTGTAAGCTTTTGGTACCCATAATGATATCTCTGGGGGTTAATAAATGGCCGGGTAAGGCATTTATTGATTCTGGCTCAGCAGCCAGCTTTATTGACTCTGAGTATGCTGTTAAACTGGGTATTCCTATGTTTGCTCTACCTACACCTATCCATGTCATGGCTATTGACGCTACTCCCCTGATTGGTGGTATGGTGAGGTCATGTACCTCAGAGGTTTCTCTAACCATGGGTGTGTGCCACTCTGAGAGATGTTCCCTTCTAGTCCTGGAGAACTTACCGGTTGAGGTGGTACTAGGGTTGCCTTGGCTCAGATTACACAACCCCACTATAGATTGGTCCAAGGGGGAGTTGGTGAAATGGGGACCTAAGTGTGACTCGTGCTTGTCTGTGGTACAGGCTGGGGTCTCAGTAAAGTCTGATACTTTACCCACACTCATTAGGGAATATTCTAATCTATTCTCATCACCAACTCCGGAGGTTCTACCACCCCATAGACTTTATGATTGCGCCTGTCACGACCCTTGGTTAGGTCGTGACTCTGTGTCTTCACATGCGGTTGCCTTTGGCAACGTGGTTTGCATGTGAGACACTTTTCCTTGGATGTGGTGTTTCCCCATTTTGGTATGCACGGGGTTAAGGTGTGTCTGGTAGGTGTGGTGGGTGTGACCTCAGACCTCCTTATATGTTGGTGTGGTGGAGCCTGAAGGTCAGTTTGATTTTGGTTGTTAGCTTGGTGTGGAGCTCTGTTTCTGGGCTGTTTGTGATTATGTCTGTGTGAGTCACCCTTATTTATTATTCTGTTTCCTTTGCTGTGTCTGTTGTCCCCTCCGGTGTGTTTCTGTCATTCCTTCCCCCACCTGGTGTATATAGTTATGGTGTTGGTTTTGTTTGGAGGTTTGATTGTGGTGTGTGACGGCTCCGGAAGGGGTGTGTTTTCCCGGAGGGGTTAAGTGAAGGCAAGACTGTGGGTTTTCCAGCCTGGAGCCTCCGTCCATCTCCGCTGCGGCAGGTAAGTGTAGATAGCATTGTTATGTTGCTGTGTGACTTACCTGCCGTACTGCTTCACCCATAGCCTTGCATCCTGTCAGCTACTGGGCCTCTGGAGACGCCTGTCATCCGTATTGTGGATGCACAGGTATTCTCTGCCCTGTCATCAGGCCTAGGGCGTAGCAAGGATAGCAGGGTCCTAGGTTGGTGAGCATGAACCCCCTTACCTTCTGAGGCGGCTCATGCGCTAGGAGTCTAGGGAGAGCTCAGGGTTACATTAGGAGGTGACCTGCTCCCTGTTCCTTGCTATCTGGTGTTGCAGCCTCAGCTATTGCACGGTGGGGGGGTTTCCCCACTCCCCGTCGTGACAGCACCATAGAGTTACTAGAAGGTGCCAAGTTTCCTAAGGGGCGAATTTATAATCTTTCTAAGCCCGAACGCAAGGCCATGGAAGATTATATTAAGGAAAGCTTCGGTAAAGGGAACATTAGACCTTCTGTCTCTCCTATGGGAGCGGGGTTTTTCTTGGTTAAGAAAAAGGATGGTGGTCTTAGGCCTTGTATCGATTACCAGAGATTAAATAAGATCACTGTACAGAATAGACACTCTCTCCCATTGATTCTGGATTTATTTAACCAGGTTCTCAGGGCAACCTGCTTTTCCAAGATTGACCTGATAGGGGCATACATTCTTATCCAAATCAAGGAGGGAGAAGAATGGAAAACGGCGTTTAATACTCCGGCAGGACACTTTGAATATCAGGTTATGCCTTTTGGACTCAGCAATACCCCAGCTGAGTTCCAAAACGTTATGAACGATATTCTTAGGGAGTTCTTAGGTAAATTTGTTATTGTCTATCTTGACGACATTTTGATATTCTCTCCTGATTTCAAATCTCATGTGTCTCATGTTAGACAAGTACTAGAGGTGTTGAGGGAGAATCAGTTATCTGCTAAACAAGAAAAATGTGTCTTTGGTGTACAGGAGATACTGTTTCTAGGGCATTTCCTGACTCCTCATGCCTTCAAAATGGATCCTGGTAAGGTACTAGCAATTAAGGAATGGGTAAGGCCTTCATCCTTAAAGGCCTTACACCGGTTCTTAGATTTCGCCAATTTCTACCGTAAATTTATTAAGAATTTTTCTGTAATTGCTAAACTGTTGACCGACCTCACTAAGAAAGGGGCGGATTTGGAGAATTGGTCTACTGAAGCCATTTCTTCATTTGAAACACTAAAAAAGGCATTCAGTGGCGCTCCTATTCTGATCCAGCCTGATCAGGAGAGACCTTTTATTGTGGAAGTGGATGCGTCCGAGGACGGTGCAGGAGCAGTCCTTTCACAAGGTCCTGCTAGCCTTACTAACCTGAGACCGTGTGCCTTCTTTTCTAGGAAATTTTCTACCACTGAGAGAAACTACAACATAGGGAGTAGGGAGCTGCTGGCCATTAAATGGGCATTTGAGGAGTGGAGGCATTTTCTGGAGGGGGCAAGGCATTGTGTAACTGTTGTCACTGACCATAAAAACCTTATGTTTCTCGAGTCTTCTCATTTTGATTTCTCCATAACGTTCAGGCCGGGAAGTAAAAACGTGAAGGCGGACGCATTATCTCAGAGCTTCCATGCTTTTCAACCTACAGAGGCACCGCCTAAATCCTGCCAGCAAATATCTTCATAGCAGCCCTAACCCAGGATATCTTGGCTCTCATTAAGGCTGAACAACATCTGACAGATAAGTTCTTTGCTCCCATACAATTTCATCTCCAGCTGTTGGGTCACGATTGTCACGATTCTGCCTATTGTGGACATCCGGGTTTTGAGGGCACTAAGGATCTGGTTTCTAGATATTATTGGTGGCCCACTCTAACTAGGGATGTCAAGTTCTACGTGTCAGCCTGTGAGGTTTGTGCTAGGTCCAAGACACCTAGGACTCGCCCTGCTGGTAATCTACGACCGATACCCATTCCCAGTAGACCCTGGTCCCATATCTCGATGGACTTTATTACTGACCTACCGCCAGCGGACGGTAAGACTGTGGTTTGGGTAGTGGTCGATAGGTTTTGCAAGATGGTCCATTTGATTCCCCTGTCTAAACTCCCGAATGCCTAAACCCTGGCGTCTATTTTTGTGAAAGAAATTGTTTGGTTACATGGTATCCCAGAAAATATTGTGTCTGACAGGGGTGTGCAGTTTGTGTCCAAATTTTGGAGGGCTTTCTGTCAAAGATGTCAAATTTCATTGTCTTTTTCCTCTGCCTACCACTCTGAGAGTAATGGGCAGACTGAACGCCTTAATCAGTCTGTGGAACAATTTTTGAGGCTGTATGTTGCTGATGACCAGCAATTTTGGGTTAAATATCTTCCATTGGCTGAATTTGATTTGAATAACAGTGTTAATTCTTCTGCTGGGGTTTCGCCTTTCTTTTGTAACCATGGTTTCCATCCCCATTTTCATTCTGTGTCATCCGTCTCCTCCTCTAATCCTGAGGCGGATAGGCTCTCCTCTGAACTGTGCACAGTTTGGGCCCGGGTTCAATCGAACCTAGAAATGGCTCAAAGTCGATAGGAGACGTTCCAAGGGGGTGAATTTTCAGGTTGGGGATAAGGTATGGTTGTCCTCCAAGAATCTCTCTCTCAAGGTAGATTCTAGAAAGTTTGCTCCTCGTTTTATTGGACCGTATAAGATCATGGAGGTGATTAATCCGGTATCGTTTAGATTGGAGTCGTTCCACATTCATAATGTGTTCCATAAATCTCTACTTAAAAAATATTTTGAACCGGTAGTACCATCGAAAGCCTCGCCTCCGCCGGTTCTTGTTAATGATGCTGTTGAGTATTTGGTGTCTAAAATAGTGAATGTCAGAAAACTGTGTAATTCCTTACAGTACCTGATTCACTAGAAGGGGTATGGACCTGAAGAGAGATCTTGGATACCTGCTAGGGAGGTTCATGCTCCTAGACTTGTTCAAAAATTTAATTTAGAACATCCTGAAAGGCTGTCGCCTGAAGTCTTGGGTCAGGTGGCCCCGCATAAATAGCTTGGGACGCCGGGGCATTTGCTCTCCTCTGCGCAGCTGGTGTCCCATTTCTGTGCACGAGCGAGGACGCGCACTGCGTCCTCGTCTTCTTGGTAATAGGGGGCGGGATGGACCAGCCGCTCACGTCTCTTCCGTGCGGCCAGCGTCCTGGGGAGGGCTGAGCGCTGAGCTGGGCACTCGGTGCTCAGCTGTTCTTCCTAGTGCGGGTCATATGGCGCTGGCCACGTCACATGACCCCAACTAGCCAATATTTAACAGACGGCCTGCTGGCCACAGGTTGCCTGTTAATTTAGGTTCCTGGCGATTGTTTTATTCATTTATGCTTACCTGATCCTGTTCCCCAACGATCCTCTGCCTGCTCCTCCTGTACTGCGCATCCCTCCTGGTATGCTGACCTCGGCTTCCACTTGACTATTCTTTGCGGACTCCTGTTGTACTCTACTCTCCTGGTATTTGACCCCGGCTTTTCCTGACTATTCTTTGCTTAATCCGTCTGTGCTACGCTGCTCTCTTGGTATTGTTCCGGTCCGTTTACTATCCGTTATTTGTCTTGTCTGTTCTCCCAGCACGCATCCTAAGTTAGGGACTGCCGTCCAGTTGTCCCCTGTTTTCAGGACTCGTGAGGCAAGTAGGCAAGGCCAGGGGTGAGGGTGGAGCACAGTGGTCACTATCCTTCCCCCTGTGTGTGTGTGTGTGTGTACGTGACCGTTACAATCTTGGTTCCAGACCAACAATATTGACGTTATGGAGTGGCCAGCCCAATCCCCAGATCTTAATCCAATAGAAAACGTGTGGGGTGACATCAAAAATGCATTTTCTGAATCAAAACCAAGAAATAGAGAAGAACTGTGGAATGTAGTCCAATCATCCTGGGCTGGAATACCTGTTCACAGGGGTCAGAAGTTGGTTGACACCATGCAACACAGATGTACAGCAGTTCTCAGAAATAGTGGTTATACAACTAAATATTAGTTAAGTGATTCAAAGGAAAGCAAAATCTTCAAACATTTTTCAGTTTATACAGTGAATGTTTGGAAGTTTGTAAAGAAGAATACAAGCACTGCTATTTATTTTGAACAGTCTAATATTCACTTTTCTTCAATTTTTTTAGAGGAACAACACCAATTTCATATATTTTTCTTCATGTTTTGATTTGGAATAGAATGTGTAGTGTTCCCAATGCATTTGTGTGTATGGAAATAAAAGCTATTAGAAGGATTTTGAGCTTTATTCACTTTTTTAAACACACTGCTATTATTTTGAACACAACTGTATATATATATATTTTTTTAAATAGGTTGAATGTAACCCTCCGATGCTGCAATCAATGTTGAGCGTGGCATCTCAGGAGCTCAATGACATAGGGCAGAGTGATTGCTGTTCCCCGTCATTGTGCCCACTACATACAATGGAATACGATTTGTGACAAAGTAGATATAAATAACCTGTCCAGTAAACTACACACTAAGTGTCAGACTTGACATTACCCAACTGGACCAGCAAGAGCTTTTGAACTTGTCCTTCAACAGTCCAGCTAGTTAGGCACTTGAGTGGG
Organism: Bufo gargarizans; assembly: GCF_014858855.1. Classification (NCBI taxonomy): domain Eukaryota; kingdom Metazoa; phylum Chordata; class Amphibia; order Anura; family Bufonidae; genus Bufo; species Bufo gargarizans. The sequence continues at coordinate 56,221,639 of NC_058083.1, read as the reverse complement.
GATACCACTCAAGTGCCTAACTAGCTATACAGTAATAGTCCCTACATGTGGTACAAAATCCTATCTTGTGCTAGCTGCAGGTAGAGAAGATGGGTCGAGTAGACATACAAGCTGGAGTCAGAAACATAGTAAACAGGTTGAAAGGACAATAACTGGCATTCAGCAATATCACAGTAGCAAGCAAGTAGAGCACAAATTTTACTGACTGTCTCTCAAGCAAAGCCCCATTTTGCCTCTCTGCTCCATGTCAGAAGCCAGAATAGGTGAACTTGACTCAGGCTTTGTCCTCTCCTACCTCTTCGCCTGGCTGCTGGAGCTGAGATTGTTACACTATAATGTTCAAGACACCAATAATCAAAAGCAGCGCCATCTAGTGGAGGAGGACCAGAACATTTACATGGAATGTTAATAAATACAAGTGCTACACAGTAGATGCGGATCTGCCATTCACTTTGACAAATTTGGCTTGGGGTTACAACTAGTGTTGAGCGCGAATATTCGAATTGCGAATATTTTTCTCGAATATCGCGATTTCGAGATTTCGCGAATATTTAGAATATAGTGCTATATATTCGCGAAATCGAATATTCTTTTTTTTTGTTTTTTTTTAATGCTCCATTCAGTGCCCGTTGCCGTGCTCATGGAGCGTCCCCATCACCATGGGAACGTCTCCATATACTAGAATGTACTGTCGGATTTGAGAATTACTGTACGTTGAAATCGCGATGCGATTAATATAACACGGAATAATCGCATCGCGATTTCTACTTAGTACTGCTATAGTCCATATTCGGCGAATATGGAATATAGCAGTACTAAGTTGAAATCGCAATTCGATTATTATAACTTGAATTAATCGAATTGCGATTTCAACGTAATTCTCAAATCCAACAGTACATTCTAGTATATGGAGACGTTCCCATGGTGATGGGGACGCTCCATTAGTACTGCTATATTCCATATTCGCCGAATATGGATTATAGCAGTACTAAGTAGAAATCGCCATGCGATTATTTCGTGTTATATTAATCGCATCGCGATTTCAGATTAGCACTGCTATATTCCATATATGTGTATTTTACGAAATTTCGTACTATTGCTCTAACTTCGTCTTTTAGAATATTGAGAATTACGTTGAAAGCGCGATGCGATTAATATAACTCGAAATAATCGCACAGAGATTTCTACTTAGCACTGCTATATTCCATATTAGGCTAGAATATGGAATATAGCAGTGTCAAGTTGACACTGCTATATTCCATATTCTAGCCTAATATGGAATATAGCAGTGCTAAATTGAAATCTCCGTTCGATTATTTCGAGTTATATTAATCGCATCGCGATTACGTATATGCTTAATATTGCTCTAACTTCGTCTTTTAGAATATTCGGAATATTCTAAAAGACGAAATTAGAGCAATATTACGAATATTCTAAAAGACGAAGTTAGAGCAATATTCCGAAATTTCGTAAAATACACATATAGATTGTAATTTAGCTAATATAGTGCTATAATCATTTTTTTTTTTCTCAAATTTTTTTTGCCTCTTCAGAACTTAAGTTTTGTAAAGTATGTACACTGTTAAAAAAACTACTATAGCAGTATATTAGCTAAATTACAGTCTATATGTGTATTTTGCGAAATTTCGTAATATTGCTCTAACTTCATCTTTTAGAATATTCGTCATATTCTAAAAGACGAAGTTAGAGCAATATTACGAAATTTCGTAAAATACCGTTGCCTTATACTATTAAAAGAAAAAATCGCATACACGATTAATTAAATCGCATATTATTCGCGATACTTGGAAAAATTACGAATATTCGATTTCGACGAATATAACACGAATATTAATTCGAATATTCGCGAAATATCGCAAAATCGAATATGGCACCTCCCGCTCATCACTAGTTACTACTAAGGACATTATCTAAGTGGCTTTCTGGTATTCATCTTTTAAGCTTTGTATAGAGATCTGGACACCTCTGATGGGTCTACCTATTGGACTAGTCTCTGACCAGGAGACTGCTGTACAATGTGGGTCAAAGGGATCTAGAGACATGAACGTGAACATAAGTGGACAGTCAAGCCTGTTGTCAGGGACTGCTAAAGGTTAGTGAAAGTAGAGTTTGTACAATCTGATAAACAGTCCAAGCTCAGGATTCGGATGTAGATCAGACAAGGGGCAGGTTAGGCAGGGAATGGTCAAATCCATGAAACAGACATAAGCCTGTACACAGGTAGATGAACATAATCAGAACACCTGAAGGAACTTAGTATACTAGAAACTATTGCTCTTGAACGTTCCCACTGGGGAAGGTGCCACTGCCTTAAGTATTGTAGTATAGTGGGTAAGTAATGCAGAAGCCATGCCCACGGGGATGGTAAATAAAATCATGTCTTGAAAAGTCAGGGGTATCCCACCTACATGGTCTGTTGCCCTGCAAACTTACAGTTGCAAGAAAAAGTATGTGAACCCTTTGGAAATATATGGATTTCTGCACAAATTGGTCAAAAAAAGTGATCTGATCTTCATCTAAGTCACAACAATAGACAATCACAGTCTGCTTAAACTAATGACACACAAAGAATGAAATGTTACCATGTTTTTATTGAACACACAATGTAAACATTCACAGTGCAGGTGGAAAAAGTATGTGAACCCCTAGACTAATGGCATCTCCAAGAGCTAATTGGAGTGAGGTGTCAGCCAACTGGAGTCCAATCAATGAGATGAGATTGGAGGTGTTAGTTACAGCTGCCCTGCCCTATAAAAAACACACACCAGTTCTGGGTTTGCTTTTCACAAGAAGCATTGCCTGATGTGAATGATGCCTCACACAAAAGAGCTCTCAGAAGACATACGATTAAGAATTGTTGACTTGCATAAATCTGGAAAGGGTTATAAAAGTATCTCCAAAAGCCTTGCTGTTCATCACTTCACGGTAAGACAAATTGTCTATAAATGGAGAAAGTTCAGCACTGCTGCTACTCTCCCTAGGAGTGGCCATCCTGTAAAAATGACTGCAAAAGCACAACGCAGACTGCTCAATGAGGTGAAGAAGAATCCTACAGTGTCAGCTAATTTGGCAAAATAAACGGGAAACAAGGCGCTCATAGGGTAGTAAATTTTGGGTATCAGATTTAGAAAGAGTGCTGTGTCAGTTGTTACACTCACCTTCTGGTTTTGTGCTTATGTCAGTACAACACTTGCAAAGGCGGGGGGAGGGGGTCGATCAGGAGGAGGTATGCTGCCGGTATCTTCTCAATCCTTGGAGTTGCCAGCACTCCAAAGGAGTGATGTAGAATACTGTAAAAAAAACTGTGTGCTAGCTCGTACACAATGTGATACCTCTTGGCGCAAAACAACAATTGCGAGTGACGTCTTTTTAAAAGTTATTTATTCATTCAGGTGACAACGCGTTTCGGAGTGAGAGTACTTCTTTATCAAGTCTAAAAGAAACAGTAGTATGTGAAGTAGTAGTGCCAAGGAATAAAACATGAATGAAGTAAAAATAAAAATGAAAACAAAAATAAAAATGAAAATAAAATTAAATTAAAAATGAAATAAAATAAAATACAACAAAAAGATTTGTATAATTCATCAACATGGTGTGCGGGTAATGGACTATATAAGAATCACATGGAATAGTCACATAAATGTACCAAACATAGTCAGAAGGATCCGATATAATTTAAAAATGAGTAACTGTGTGGTAAAATAACTTTTTTCTTTCGCAGTTAAAGAAAATTAATATTAAAATCAATACTAATAATCTTGATAATATTAAAATTGGCGATAGTAATAATTTGATAATAAAAGGAAAAACTAATGTTAAAAATGGTGGCCTTGATACAAAAAGAACAGAGAGACTGATAGAATATATATAAATATACAGTACAGACCAAAAGTTTGGACACACCTTCTCATTCAAAGAGTTTTCTTTATTTTCATGACTATGAAAATTGTAGATTCACACTGAAGGCATCAAAACTATGACACATGTGGAATTATATACATAACAAAAAAGTGTGAAACAACTGAAAATATGTCATATTCTAGGTACTTCAAAGTAGCCACCTTTTGCTTTGATTACTGCTTTGCACACTCTTGGCATTCTCTTGATGAGCTTCAAGAGGTAGTCACCTGAAATGGTCTTCCAACAGTCTTGAAGGAGTTCCCAGAGATGCTTAGCACTTGTTGGCCCTTTTGCCTTCACTCTGCGGTCCAGCTCACCCCAAACCACCTCGATTGGGTTCAGGTCCGGTGACTGTGGAGGCCGTTCATCTGGTGCAGCACCCCATCACTCTCCTTCATGGTCAAATAGCCCTTACACAGCCTGGAGGTGTGTTTGGGGTCATTGTCCTGTTGAAAAATAAATGATGGTCCAACTAAATGCAAACCGGATGGAATAGCATGCCGCTGCAAGATGCTGTGGTAGCCATGCTGGTTCAGTATGCCTTCAATTTTGAATAAATCCCCAACAGTGTCACCAGCAAAGCACCCCCACACCATCACACCTCCTACTCCATGCTTCACGGTGGGAACCAGGCATGTAGAGTCCATCCGTTCACCTTTTCTGCGTCGCACAAAGACACGGTGGCTGGAACCAAAGATCTCAAATTTGCACTCATCAGATCAAAGCACAGATTTCCACTGGTCTAATGTCCATTCCTTGTGTTCTTTAGCCCAAACAAGTCTCTTCTGCTTGTTGCCTGTCCTTAGCAGTGGTTTCCTAGCAGATATTCTACCATGAAGGCCTGATTCACACAGTCTCCTCTTAACAGTTGTTCTAGAGATGTGTCTGCTGCTAGAACTCTGTGTGGTATTGACCTGGTCTCTAATCTGAGCTGCTGTTAACCTGTGATTTCTGAGGCTGGTGACTCGGATGAACTTATCCTCCGCAGCAGAGGTGACCCTTGGTCTTCCTTTCCTGGGGCGGTCCGCATGTGAGCCAGTTTCTTTGTAGCGCTTGATGGTTTTTGTTACTGCACTTAGGGACACTTTCAAAGTTTTCCCAATTTTTCGGACTGACTGACCTTCATTTCTTAAAGTAATGATGGCCACCCGCTTTTCTTTACTTAGCTGATTTTATTTTGCCATAATACAAATTCTAACAGTCTATTCAGTAGGGCTATCAGCTGTGTATCCACCTGACTTCTCCACAACGCAACTGATGGTCCCAACCCCATTTATAAGGCAATAAATCCCACTTATTAAACCTGACAGGGCACACCTGTGAAGTGAAAACCATTTCAGGTGACTACCTCTTGAAGCTCATCAAGAGAATGCCAAGAGTGTGCAAAGCAGTAATCAAAGCAAAAGGTGGCTACTTTGAAGAACCTAGAATATGACGTATTTTCAGTTGTTTCACACTTTTTTGTTATGTATATAATTCCACATGTGTTAATTCATAGTTTTGATGCCTTCAGTGTGAATCTACAATTTTCATAGTCTTGAAAATAAAGAAAACTCTTTGAATGAGAAGGTGTGTCCAAACTTTTGGTGTGTACTGTAAGTATCAGGGGATTCAAAATTACACTAATCGTGTCACTGCAATTGCACTACCCACAAAGACACTCACAAGCGAATTGACAGTTGACCTGATAATGCCGCCAGTATTAACTTAGATGATGTGAATACATACATGCACGGATACATATCTACAATTTAATACATATACATAAATACACATATGCATCATCCGGATGAATGTGTGAGTAGTTAGTTTAAAAAGATAGCTAATGTTTGGTAGATGTAGTGGTAATAATAATAATAATAAGGAGAGGCACAGGGGAGAAGGTGATGGGGGTAATTACCTTTGGAGATGGGTACATACAGTTGGCACGACTGATCCAAATGCTATGGGTTAAAACAATTAAAAAGTTATGAGCTTTAATACTGAATTAGAACTAAATTGAAAGGTTATGAGCTTAGATATTGAATTAAAAGTAGATTGAACCAAACCAAACATTAATATTATTGTGATAAGTTTGTTTGGGTGGAGCAGAGCATTACCTTGGTGTCGGTTCCTGTGTGTGTAGCGCGGCTTACCAGGTGTGTGGGAGCGCGCGCTTTTTTGAGCCGGGCAGAAGGGGGGGTGTGGCTGGTTGCGGGCTGCCAATTGGAGGATGTGGGAAGGCGGGGGGCGGGACTAATGACGGACCGCTGCAGTGAACTTGTCTGTGTGCGCGGTGTCAGTGCGCTCTGTAGTGGAATACTGGCACTAGTAATTGAGGGATAACGGGGCAGACATGTGCTGGCAAATGTTATAGGGGTGAATTGATGAGGATTAGTAGTGTAGTCGAATGTTGGTGTGTTGGTATGCTTAATTGGGAATGGGCTGGGAGTGACTGAGGTGAAATAATGTATGAGATGATGGCACTGTGGTAGATTGAAACGACAAATTGAGAATATAAGGGTGTGAGGGTGAAACTTAGTGATATTGATGATGATAATGATAATGAATAGAGTTTTTTTTATATATATTGTTATTAATAAAAATTAATTTAATAGATAAATATATTAAAAAATGTATATATTAAGAGAAGGGAGGTGGGCAAGGGAAGGGGGGGTATTTTTAGAAACAGTTGCTTTCAAAGGATTTGTTGAGACCATAGGGCTTTATTGTCTGTAATTTAAATATCCAGAACATTTCTTTCCTTCTTAGTTTCTGATACCGGTTGGTACAGGTGGTGGGAATTTGTTCTATTGGTGTTATGGAAAGGTCCACAGGATTTTTATTATGGCAGTGGAGGAAATGTTGCAAGACTCCATGTTTTATGAAACCGTTTGCAATGTTCCACCGGTGTTCGTTTATTCTATCTCTCAGAGTCATGGTAGTGCGGCCAATATATTGTAATCCGCAGGTGCATTCTAGTAGGTAGATGACGTAGGAAGATGAGCAATTTAGGAAATTTTCAATTTGGAATTGTTCACCGGTGACATTACTGAAAAATCTGGTGACCCGGGAGGAGATGTTACTACAGCATTTACATCTGTGGTGTCCGCACTTGTAGCTTCCAAGGACTTGGGGGAACATGGTTACGGTAGACGGTATTTGCGTCTTTTGGGACCGTAATCGGCTAGGAGCGATGAGATTCTTGAGGGTTTGGGCCCTTCTGAAGGTTATTTGAGGGTTTGATTGGATATGTTTTTTTAAAAACGGATCTGCTTGTAAAATGGGCCAGTGTTTTGAAAAGATGTTACGCAAAACATTATGGTTGGTGTTGTATGTGGTGGTGAAGGAAGTTTGGTATTTCTTGGTGGCTTTTGAGTCACATTCTTCCATTTTTAAGGACAAGCAGTTTTCTTTGGTGTATTTCTGTGTTCGCTGGAGGGCTGCCTTAATGACTCCACTAGGATACCTTTTGTTTAGGAATCTTTTTTCGATGACTTGACTTTGTTGTTTGAAGTCCTCATCATTAGTGCAGTTTCTACGGATGCGTTTGAACTGACTAAATGGGACGTTGTTCTTCCATTTTTTGTGATGTGCGCTCTGGTAATCTAAATAGCTATTTCCATCTACTTTTTAAAAAAAGGTTTTGGTTTCTATAGAGTTTTCCTTGGAAGAAAGGACTAGGTCTAAGTATTCAACGGATGTTTTGGAATAGTTTGCTGTAAAGGTGAGGTTGAAATCGTTATTGTGAGTAGTGAATTTGTTGATGTCATCTATACTTCCATCCCAGATGAATAGTAGATCATCAATATAACGTCTGTAAAAAATCAATTTCTTTTGCCAAGATTGCTCATTATGGATAAATTGCTCCTCAAAGACCCCCATGTATAAATTTGCGAAGCTTGGCGCAAAGCGCGTCCCCATCGCGGTCCCTTTTGTCTGCTTATATATTTTGTCCTCAAAGGTAAAGATGTTGTGGTTGAGTATAAACTCTATGGCTTCCAGTATAAACTGGCTTTGTTTGTATGGCAGGCTCTCATCTCGCTGTAAAATTTGCCGTATGGCATTGATTCCTGTTGTGTGTGGGATATTGGAGTATAAGGATGAGACGTCTAGTGTGGCCCTGGTGTAAGAGTCCTTCCATTCAATTCCCTTAAGGAGGGTGATCAGACTAGCTGAATCCTTTAGATATGATGGTAGTTGTATGACGTATTTTTGAAGCAGAATGTCGATATAGTGGGATAAGTTGCATGTCAAAGAGGAAATTCCGGAAATGATTGGTCTTCCTGGTGGGTTGGTGATGGATTTATGGATTTTAGGTAGATGATAGAATAATGCTAAATTCGGATGGTCTATGGTGATGTATTCTTTTTCTTTTTTGGATAATATTTTTTGGACTTCGGCTGTTTTCAAGAGGGCTGTTAGTTTTTTGGTATCTTCTCTTAGTGGATTTTCTGTTAGAGTTAGATAATACTCCTCGTCACTTAATTTCCAGGCCTCTATTTATGGTCCAAAGATCTTTTGTTACCAGGGCAGAAAATGCCTCTATTTGGCTCCCCCTATGGTGTGTGGGGTTGAACGTAGATTTGGGTTTCAACCCAGTGTTGATAGCTTCCGGGGTCACATCAGACTGTGAGATCACATTATCTGATGTTACCTGTGGTAAAATCTTCGGTCTTGAGGCTTGGATCTCGAAATGTCGGGTTAGTGTTAGTTTGCTGATGTAGGTGTTTAGGTCAACGAACAGTTCAAATTCATCGAATTTGCTGGTGGGGCAGAATGATAGGCCTTTTTGTAATAGGCTGGTTTCCGCCTTAGTAAGTGTTTGTGACGAAAGATTAAAGATTCTAACTAGTGTGATACATATGTGTATTTATGTATATGTATTTAATTGTACATATGTATCCATGCATGTATGTATTCACATCATCTAAGTTAATACTGGCGGCATTATCAGGTCAACTGTCAATTCGCTTGTGAGTGTCTTTGTGGTTAGTGCAATTGCAATAATGTCAGTGACACGATTAGTGTAATTTTGAATCCCCTGATACTTATATTTATATATATTCTATCAGTCTCTCTGTTCTTTTTGTATCAAATCCATTTTTAACATTAGTTTTTCCTTTTATTATCAAATTAATACTATCGCCAATTTTAATATTATCAATATTATTAGTATTGATTTTAATATTAATTTTCTTCAACTGAGAAAGAAAAAAGTTCCTTTACCACACAGTTACTCATTTTTAAAGTATATCGGATCCTTCTGACTATGTTCGGTACATTTATGTGACTATTTCATGTGATTCTTATATAGTCCATTACCCGCACACCATGTTGATGAATTATTCAAGTCTTTTTGTTGTATTTTATCTTATTTTATTTCATTTTCAATTTTATTTTATTTTCATTTTTATTTTTGTTTTCATTTTTATTTATATTTTTACTTCATTCATGTTTTATCCCTTGGCACTACTACTTCACATACTACTGTTTCTGTTAGACTTGATAAGGGAGTACTCTCACTCCGAAACGCGTTGTCATCTGAATGAATAAATAACTTTTAAAAAGACGTCACTCGCAATTGTGGTTTTGCACCAAGAGGTATCACATTGTGTACGAGCTAGTACACAGTTTTTTTACAGTGTCAGCTAAAGACTTACAAAAGTCTCTGGCAAATGCTAACATCCCTGTTAGCGAATCTACGATACTTGAAACACTAAACAAGAATGGATTTCATGGAAGGATACCACAAAGGAAGCCACTGCTGTCCAAAAAAACACTGCTGTCCAAGAGCACCTGGATGTTCCACAGCAGTACTGGCAAAATATTCTGTGGACAGATGAAACCAAAGTTGAGTTGTTTGGGAGAAACACACAACACTATGTGTGGAGAAAAAGAGGCACAGCACACCAACATCAAAACCTCATCCCAACTGTGAAGTATGGTGGTGGAGGTATCATGGTTTTGGGCTGCTTTGCCTGGACGGATTGATATCATCGAAGGAAAAATGAATTCCCAAATTTATCAAGACATGTTGCAGGAGAACTTAAGGCCATCTGTCAACCAGCTGAAGCTCAACAGAAGAAGGGTGCTGCAACAGGACAACGACCCAAAGCATAGAAGTAAACAACAGAATGGCTTAAACAGAAGAAAATACGCCTTCTGAAGTGGCCCAGTCAGAGTCCTTACCTAAACCCGATTGAGATGCTGTGGCATGACCTCAAGAAAGCGATACACACCAGAATATTGCTGAGCTGAAACAGTTCTATAAAGAGGAATGGTCAAGAATTACTCCTGACCGTTGTGCACGTCTGATCTGCAACTACAGGCAATGTTTGTTAAAGTTATTGCTGCCAAAGGAGGTTCAACCAGTTATTAAATCCAAGGGTTCACATACTTTTTCCACCTGCACTGTGAATGTTTACATGGTGTGGTCAATAAAAACATTTAATTATTTGTGTGTTATTAGTTTAAGCAGACTGTGATTGTCTATTGTTGTGACTTAGATGAAGATCAGATCACATTTTATGACCAATTTCTGCAGAAATCCATATAATTCCAAAGGGTTCACATACTTTTTCTTGCAACTGTATGACATGAAGTATGTATGTGGCTGTAAATGGGTTAATGGGCCAAAGTATTATACAGAAAATGTTAATGCAAGGTGTATGAGCCACAGTGTCAACAAACATTTGACCTTGGGTTAATCCTAAGGAAGTTATCTTGGCATTCCGCTCGTTTTCACCCATAAACCCCTATTCAGTGATCTAGACTTCACTGCAGGGGAGCCACCAGGCTACTATGTCCTGGAATGGTCCCGTGTGTTTGACAGCTGATCTATGGGGGTCAGAGACATCGCTGTGGAGCACAGAGCGATTTGGCAAAACTATATATTCAGGGACAGGCCAAAGTCAGAGCATGAAGAGTAGAAGTGAATCCATAAAACAGTTTAAAGGCACAGGTCAGGCAGTGGATGATTATAATCAGGAAACAGGAAGTGGTCCATGTATGGGCAGACAAATGTAACACTACACCTTCACAGGACTAGCAAAACTAGACAATCCAATTGCTCTGGCACCCTCCCATTGGGAAAGGTGCTTTAAGTAAACCAGGATGGCCAACCATTGCAAATTAAGATGTGTGTGTGCTGGTCCACCTGTCAGAAGAGGGAGAGACCTTGCTGGCAAGAGCAGGCCACCACCTGCAGGGGGAAGAACCAGCAAACTCTGGTTGCCAGGCCTACCGAAGGGAAGCTGCAAGGGACAAATGTAAACATAAAAAAAAATGTCAAATCATCTAAATGTTATCAATCAGGTAAAATGAATTGGAGAAAACCTAGAGAAATGTTGATCTTGGATGTGGTCATGTAGAGGTTACTGCTGTTCTGTTTTCAGGTCTCCTGGAGACTTTCTCTTCATTTCCATGAGGGAAATATTTAATAGCATATCATTAAAGTCCTTTAAGATTGGAGACCAGCCATTATACAAATGTATCTCAGGGGTTTATACGCTGTCCTGATAAAAGATCTTACAATAATTCAAGTAACAAGACAACAAGGAAGGAAAGTCTAAGGGACTTACTGTATATCCACATCCACACCGTATTGACTGTTCCTTTAGGATAAACTAAGTGATCTCATTTTAGCTGCATGGTCTGAAATAATATATAATCGTCTTATTCCCACACCAAAGGATCAGGCTGTGGTTCTGTCCCTTCTCTAATCATTAAACTGAAGCTCTGTTGTTCTCTTTGGCTCCTGCATATAGACCCAAGCTCAGCAGGATGTCAGTGCCTTGAGAGATGAGACCGGATAAAGGTTTGTTTTATTTGCACCTTCAAATTACTTTAAATGTTGTATGTAGATTATTATTTTTTAGGTTTTAAATTTTGCAGGGGTCATCTGAACTGCATTGGGTACTGTTTAGAGGTTTCTCCACTTGACCATGTTACAGCTCCATGTTATATCCTTTATGACTTATAGCAGACATAGTTTATGCTAGGAGCATAGCTTTCTGCCTCTACGTGGCATCATACAGCTTCCATACTCATGTCCCTGTCCTGCCATAGCTCTAAGCTTTATTTCTATATAGGCTAAGCACATTATAATAAAGTGGTGGCTGATGTGATGGACACCAAGCTCTTGTGCTTTGTCATTGCAATGATGGGACTTTTTACTAAATAGAAGTTTTATTATGAGCAGTCAATGTCATATGAAAAAAGCAATTTTCCAGCATCCAATACCGCAGGTAAAATCCTTCAATCTTTATTTCATGCTTCTAAAATCCATGAAACCGACCAGAGTAACAGAACAGTCAACGGTCATGACATGATTAAGACAATATTTCGAAACCCGCTGACCGTTCTGTGACTCTGGTCAGTTCCATGGATTTTAGAAGCATGAAATAAAGATTGAAGGATTTTACCTGCAGTACAGGATGCTGGAAAATTGATTTTTTACATATGCCATCCCAGGTCCATTATAAATGTCCTTTTTAATTAATCAATTAGTTTGAGCAGCAAAATAAAAGTCACAAAATAATCCTTGTATTTTCCTGTGTTTGATGATACTAAATATATGCACTATGCCCACTTACGTTACTATAATGACCAAGAATAAAGGTCTCAGGTTTCTTTTTACTGCAGCAGGATGCATGCAGGATTTGAAATGAGCTTTCATGTACAAAAATGATTTTCTTATGTGTATGAGCAATTAGTTGACAAAAACCTAGTAACACATTCGGCTGTTTGGATGTATTATTGTGTGCATCCGGGATTTTATTGTATAGCCAAGTATTGGAGTATTGTGGGACCCCCCCCCCCCCCTTCCCCCCCCCAAAGTTGTTATTTTGTCTTATTTGTTTAAAAAATGTCAGTCTAAATGTAAAAAAATAAATACATATATACATATATATATATATTTATTTATTTTTTTACATTTAGACTGACATTTTCTTGTGTTGAAGATGCAGGGATAACATGATCTGTGTTCTCCCACTATTCTTCTGTATGCAGATCAAACGTAATACTGAGTTACCGGCTACTGGTCAGTTGATTACTTTAGCATGTTTTTTGACAGGTAGCTGAACGTTTCACATCCCTGTAACTTCATTTCAGCCCAATCTTTTTTAATGGCAGAGCACTGTGCAGCTTCATTTAAACATGATCACATACATTTAGGTCACTGCTGCACTGGGTATACAGGTATGATGTGAGAGGGTTAATATAACTTATTCCCCCCAAAAAATATACAGTACAGACAAAAAGTTCAGACACACCTTCTCATTCAAAGAGTTTGCTTTATTTTCATGACTATGAAAATTGTAGATTAACATTGAAGGCATCAAAACTATAAATTAACACATGTGGAATTATATACATAACACAAAAGTGTGAAACAACTGAAAATATGTCATATTCTAGGTTCTTCAAAGTAGCCACCTTTTGCTTTGATTACTGCTTTGCACACTCTTGGCATTCTCTTGATGAGCTTCAAGAGGTAGTCACCTGAAATGGTTTTCACTTCACAGGTGTGCCCTGACAGGTTTAATAAGTGGGATTTCTTTCCTTATAAATGGGGTTGGGACCATCAGTTGCGTTGTGGAGAAGTCAGGTGGATACACAGCTGATAGTCCTACTGATTAGACTGTTATAATTTGTATTATGGCAACAAAAAAGCAGCTAAGTAAAGAAAAACGAGTGGCCATCATTACTTTAAGAAATGAAGCTCAGTCAGTCCGAAAAATTGGGAAAACTTTGAAAGTGTTCCCAAGTGCAGTCACAAAAACCATCAAGCGCTACAAAGAAACTGCCTCACATGCGGACCGCCCCAGGAAAGGAAGACCAGAGTCACCTCTGCTGCGGTGGATAAGTTCATCCGAGTCACCAGCCTCAGAAATCGCAGGTTAACAGCAGCTCAGATTAGAGACCAGGTCAATGCCACACAGAGTTCTAGCAGCAGATACATCTCTAGAACAACTGTTAAGAGGAGACTGTGTGAATCAGGCCTTAATGGTAGAATATTTGCTAGGAAACCACTGCTAAGGACAGGCAACAAGCAGAAGAGACTTGTTTGGGCTAAAGAACACAAGGAATGGACATTAGACCAGTGGAAATCTGTGCTTTGGTCTGATGAGTCCAAATTTGAGATCTTTTGGTTCCAACCACCGTGTCTTTGTGCGACGCAGAAAAGGTGAACGGATGGACTCTACATGCCTGGTTCCCACCGTGAAGCATGGAGGAGGAGTTGTGATGGTGTGGGGGTGCTTTGCTGTTGACACTGTTGGGGATTTATTCAAAATTGAAGGCATACTGAACCAGCATGGCTACCACAGCATCTTGCAGCGGCATGCTATTCCATCCGGTTTGCATTTAGTTGGACCATCATTTATTTTTCAACAGGACAATGACCCCAAACACACCTTTAGGCTGTGTAAGGGCTATTTGACCATGAAGGAGAGTGATGGGGTGCTGCACCAGATGACCTGGCCTCCACAGTCACCGGACCTGAACCCAATCGAGATGGTTTGGGGTGAGCTGGACCGCAGAGTGAAGGCAAAAGGGCCAACAAGTGCTAAGCATCTCTGGGAACTCCTTCAAGACTGTTGGAAGACCATTTCAGGTGACTACCTCTTGAAGCTCATCAAGAGAATGCCAAGAGTGTGCAAAGCAGTAATCAAAGCAAAAGGTGGCTACTTTGAAGAACCTAGAATATGACATATTTTCAGTTGTTTCACACTTTTTTGTTATGTATATAATTTCACATGTGTTAATTCATAGTTTTGATGCCTTCAGTGTGAATCTACAATTTTCATAGTCAAAAAAATAAAGAAAACTCTTTGAATGAGAAGGTGTGTCCAAACTTTTGGTCTGTACTGTGTATTCGACTAATTGCTGCATGAAACATGTTTTAACATTTCTGTTGGGATTCTGTTCACATACACACAGTGTACAGCATCCAGCCTCTAGACGTGAACTCTCCCATCACCACAGGTGTATAACATCCAGCCACTAGCCATGCAGTCTGCCATTACAACAGGTGTATAACATCCAGCCTCTAGAGGTGAACTCTCCCATCACCACAAGTGTATAACATCCAGCCTCTAGCCATGCAGTCTTCCATTACCACAGGTGTATAACATCCAGCCTCTCCCCATGCAGTTTACGATTACCACAGGTATATAACATCCAGCCTCTATCCATGCAGTCTGCCATTACCACAGATATATAACATCCAGTTTCTAACCATGTAGTCTTCCATTACTATGGGTGTATAACATCAGCCTTTAGACATGCAGTCTTCCATTACCACAGGTGTATGACATCCAGGCCCAGCCATGCAGACTGCTCTTATCACAGATGTATAAGATCCAGCCTTTAGCCATGCAGTCTGCCATTATCACAGGTGTGTAACATCCAGTCCTTGGCCTTGCAGTCTACCATTACCACATTCACCAAACCCAGACTCGTCCATCTGGTGGCCTGATGGACGAGTCTGGGTTTGGTGAATGCAAAGAGAACATTATGTATCTGACTACATTGTCACATCTGTAATGTTTGGTGGAGGAGGATTAATGCTATAGGGTTTTTCCAGGGGTTGGTCATGGCACCTTTGTTTCAGTGGAGGCAAATCTTAATGCTAGAGTCGAATTTCCTCATGCTTTGTGGTAACGAATCATGATTTTCCTAAAATGGCTGCTGCACATGTTAGAAAGAGAAGTAAGAAGCCCAGGAACAAATAGGATATTGATATAGGCTCAACAGCCTTTTTTGGGGGGGACCCACTTCACCCACCAAATCCCTCTTCCTCATCTCACTTAATCCTGTGGGTGCCTAGTGCCATATGGCAGGTTTCCTTTCTAATGTCCCGTCTTCAAATTTTAACATCACAGAGGCAGCACAATTGTTTTCCACTGGGTGTCTCCCTATCAACACTACTGATATACAAGTAGCGTTTAGAGAAATATATAAAACTTGCAAGCAGTATGTGAGAGCCCAGTTATGTGAGAGCCCAGTGGGAAGTTGCAAGTCTAGTTACGTACCAGCAACAGGGTAAGGTGTTTAGGGGCATGCAAATCAACATAGTTTCACATTCGCACCAAGACGATGCCATGCCACCTTTATCAAGGGTTGGCAACAAAATGTGGTTTCCACAGTGCTGTCCTCCGTCTCAGTAGACAACTCCCAACAGTACACTTCTACTTCTGGAAGTCAATTGTTACCGTCTGTACCATCTGGGGCCTTCTGTGCACCACCTATGGCAATGTCCCCTGCAGTGGTACCTACGGCACTCCCCTCTTTTTTAGGCCAGGGCCCAGCCCTGAGAGACAGGGAGAAGTGGGCATACAATGTAAGGACATAGATGACCCACTGAGAGTTATCAACCTTTCCAGTTTCTTGCTGGAACCTGGGCACCTTAAGATACTTAGTAAAGGTCTATCCTTTACACCCACTCCACCATTTGAATGTTTTGACTGGGTTAAGGACATTAATTTGTTCGCAAGAAAACTTGCCCTTCATAAATCTTTTAATCAACAATCCAGAGATTTCCAGCGAATGCAGGCCAAAGAAAAAGAGGCTTTGGCCATTCTAGAATCATTGGACACACTTAACGAGGATGTCCAAGATCTAGTTGAGGTACCCCTGTCATCACTAAAACCACAATCTAAATATACGCCTTCATTCTCTCAATATGGGAATATAGACACCTTTGTCCAATTAGTGACAGGGGATCTTAAAACCCTTAATACTAAAATACCCACCACACAGTTCAATGTTGGGGTGGATGAACAACAGGCGCTAGATGAACTCAGCAAGAATGACAACTTGGTAATAAAACCCTCGGATAAGGGTGGAAATGTTGTCCTTATGGACAAACTGGATTATAAAAAGATGGTTGAAGATCTGGTCAAACAAACAGACACTTATCAAAGGTTGGATTACAATCCAACAGACAAGTTTCTGGGTGACCTGAAAGTGATACTCTCTGCAGCAAAGGAGGAAAAACTCATCTTTAAAGAAGAATTTAAATACCTCTTTAAGATGCACCCAACAACTGCCACTATTTATGCCATTCCAAAGGTGCATAAGCAGAGGCGGCCGGTGCCAGGCAGACCGATAGTATCTGGCAACAACAGTATGACTGAGAATATCAGCCAATATGTGGATGAGTTTATAGCACCATTTGTACCCAGCTTACCTTCATACATTAGGGATACCAAGGATGTGGTCATCAGGCTCCAGGATATACAGGTTACATCACAAACTAAGCTAGCAAGCCTCAATGTTGAGGCCTTGTACACCAATATTTGGCACGACCTAGGCATTAAAGCAGTTTACTCCTTTCTTTCCACTAAGAGCACACAATTTAGTGCACACAATGAGTTTATTTTAACTCTCCTCAAATTTCTACTCACGTACAATTATTTTCTTTTTGATGGGCACTACTATTTACAAGCGGTTGGTACCGCGATGGGTAGTAAATGAGCACCAAATTATGCTAATCTCTTTTTAGGGTGGTGGGAGGACACTATTGCTTTTACACATGATTTTTCTGATTTTTACACAGCACATACTTTTCTGGGGTAGGTACATCGATGATGTACTAATACTCTGGGAAGGCAGTACTAATAAGTTTCACCAATTTGTTCACAGTCTTAACACCAACTCCATTGGTATGACATTTACCTCTGAGATTCACGATAACACAATCACGTTTCTGGATCTCAAACTTTTCCTGGACCCTGATGGCCAAATCCAATCCGAGATACATCGGAAACCCACAGCGATGAATAACTTACTACAGTGGAGTAGTTATCACCCGAGACCACTCAGAAAGGGGATACCTGTGGGACAGTATATTAGAGCCAGCAGAAATTGTTCAGACAACGCCAGTTTTATTAAAGAGTGTAATACTCTTTATGACCGGTTCCGAGCAAGGAAGGTTTTGCACAAGGCATTTGCCAGGGCAAGCAACATCAATCGGACGGAACTGCTAAATGCCGCACCTAAGGCTTCCGGTGCACATGTTGTCAGGTGCATTGGCAACTTTGATGCTCAAAACAATCAGGTGTTCCGAATTCTGAAGAAACACTGGCATGTCCTGTGGGCGGACAATGATCCAAGGACTGGTATCACGCAGAATCCAAGTGTCACCTACCGTCGAGGTAGAAACTTGAAGGATGCACTGGTCCATAGTTTCTATCGTCCTGTACCGCCAAAAACCACCTGGTTAACATCTAAAACAGTGGGCACTTACCCGTGTGGGGACTGTGTGTTTTGCCCTCTTGTGAGAAGATGCCGATCATTCATCAACCCTGTAGATGAAAAAGAATACCATATCAGACAATATATAAATTGTAAGACCAAAGGCATAGTGTATGCCATCCAATGCTCTTGCCCCAAAATCTATGTCGGTAAGACGTCTCAAGAGTTTAGGAGAAGGATCTGCCAGCATATTAGTAACATCAACACTAAGGCAGATACGTCCATCTCCAGACATGTAAGGGCCTACCATGATGGAGATCACAAGGTGCTCAAATTCTGGGGAATTTGTAAAAAAAAAAACTAGGTGTCAGAAAGGGTGACCTTGATGCTATCCTTCTGAAAGAAGAAACAAGATAGATCTATCGCCTTGATAGCCTCAATCCAAAAGGGCTTAATGAGGGATTTGCATTTACTGCTTTCCTCTGAGTATGAGGGAGATGTTTTGCGTGGCAACAACTATATTTCTATTTTTATCATTTCTCTACCCTTCAAGTGTCAGTTGACACCTATACATATAGAACCAAAAATTTTGAGAACCCGAATCACTGGTTTTGATCACTAATTACGTCTTCCTTTGTAAATACAGTGTGTGTTTTATTACACCTTTTATTACACCAGTAATAATAACATGAATGCATCCTTCTAATAACAACTAGCATGTACCATCACACTTAATAACAATACCATTCTTCTAAGTGTGTGGCTGCACTACTACATGGATAAATTCATATGGCAGATTGTGTCTGCACCATCACCCTATGTAATTCCCTTTAAACCACATAGTTGAGGGACTTCAGTTGATAGTGTGCTAGAACAGCAGCTGATCATGTCATATAACATTTAATCAGTGAGTAACACTTAAGCATCATAGATGTGCATGTGATCTGTAAGTATAACATATACTCACTAAGGGATTTGTAGGGTTAAGTGTCAATTCCTTCTATGCACATTTACCTACAACACATACCCAGTAGTGTTGAGCGCGAATATTCGAATCACGAATTTTTTTCGCGAATATCGGCACTTCGCTAATTTGCGAATATTTCGAATATAGTGCTATAAATTCGCTATTTCGAATATTCGTTTTTTTTTTATTTTTTTTTATTGTTATATTTTTTCCTTTCCCACTTCCCTAAAGTTGTTCTTACCTGTCCTTTGGATTCCTGGCTTCCTGGCTGCTCCAGTCAGTGCCCGTTGCCGCTTCTGCCGCCTTCCGTGCTCATGGAGCGTCCCCATCTCCATGGGAACGTCTCCATATACTAGAATGTACTGTCGGATTTGAGAATTACGTTGAAATCGCAATTGCGATTAATATAACACGAAATAATCGCATTTGCGATTTCAACGTAATTCTCAAATCCGACAGTACATTCTAGTATATGGAGACGTTCCTATGAGCATGGAATATAGCATTACTAAGTTAAAATCGCAAATGCGATTATTTCGTGTTATATTAATCGCATTTGCGTTTTTTTTGTTTTTGTTTTTTTTTTACTATGGTTGGCTTCAATGGTAGAATTAGCGAATATGACGAATATATTCGTTATATTCCACAAAACGAATATACGAATGTATTCGTTATATTCCACAAAACGAAGATAACGAAGTATTCTGCATCTCAGTTATATCTACCTATTCATCAACTTCGCTAATTCTAGCAATCATATAGGACAGTTTACTATAGAGACAGCTAAGTATAATTCGCTATGCGATTATATGACTGCTTTTTTTTTATATAAATAGAATAATTATAATACCTGATAATTATTATAATCTATTTATATAAAAAAGCAAAGTAATATAATCGCATAGCGAATTATACTTATCTGTCTTTATAGTAAACTGTCCTATATGATTGCTAGAATTAGCGAAGTTGATGAATAGGTAGATATAACTGAGATGCAGAATACTTTGTTATCTTCGTTTTGTGGAATATAACGAATATATTCGTCATATTCGCTAATTCTACCATTGAAGCCAACCATAGTAAAAAAAAAAAAAAAAAAAAAAAAAATCGCAAATGCGATTAATATAACACGAAATAATCGCATTTGCGATTTTAACTTAGTAATGCTATATTCCATGCTCATGGGAACGTCTCCATATACTAGAATGTACTGTCGGATTTGAGAATTACGTTGAAATCGCAAATGCGATTATTTCGTGTTATATTAATCGCAATTGCGATTTCAACGTAATTCTCAAATCCGACAGTACATTCTAGTATATGGAGACGTTCCCATGGAAATGGGGACGCTCCATGAGCATTGAATATAGCAGGGATCAGCAACCTTCGGCACTCCAGCTGTGGTGCAACTACAACTCCCAGCATGCACACCTCCATGGCTGTTCTCAGGACTCCCAAAGAAGTGAATGGAGCATGCTGGGAGTCGTAGTTTGACAACATCTGGAGTGCCGGAGGTTGCTGATCCCTGGAATATAGCATTACTAAGTAAAAATCGCAAATGCGATTATTTCGTGTTATATTAATCGCATTTGCGTTTTTTTTTTTTTTTTTACTATGGTTGGCTTCAATGGTAGAATTAGCGAATATGACCAATATATTCGTTATATTCCACAAAACGAATATACGAATATATTCGTTATATTCCACAAAACGAAGATAACGAAGTATTCTGCATCTCAGTTTTATCTACCTATTCATCAACTTCGCTAATTCTAGCAATCATATAGGAAAGTTTACTATAAAGACAGATAAGTATAATTCGCTATGCGATTATATTACTTTGCTTTTTTATATAAATAGATTATAATAATTATCAGGTATTATAATTATTCTATTTATATAAAAAAAAAGCAGTCATATAATCTCATAGCGAATTATACTTAGCTGTCTCTATAGTAAACTTTCCTATATGATTGCTAGAATTAGCGAAGTTGATGAATAGGTAGATATAACTGAGATGCAGAATACTTCGTTATCTTCGTTTTGTGGAATATGACGAATACATTCATATATTCGTTTTGTGGAATATAACGAATATATTCGTCATATTCGCTAATTCTACCATTGAAGCCAACCATAGTAAAAAAAAAAAAAAAAAAAAATCGCAAATGCGATTAATATAACACGAAATGATCGCATTTGCGATTTTTACTTAGTAATGCTATATTCCAGGGATCAGCAACCTCCGGCACTCCAGCTGTTGTCAAACTACGACTCCCAGCATGCTCCATTCACTTCTTTGGGAGTCCTGAGAACAGCCATGGAGGTGTGCATGCTGGGAGTTGTAGTTGCACCACAGCTGGAGTGCCGAAGGTTGCTGATCCCTGCTATATGCCATGCTCATGGAGCGTCCCCATCACCATGGTAACGTCTCCATATACTAGAATGTACTGTCGGATTTGAGAATTACGTTGAAATCGCAAATGCGATTATTTCGTGTTATATTAATCGCATTTGCGATTTCAATAGGAGAGTAGCCTTTAAGTTTTAAAAAAAAAAAAAAAAAAAAAAAATCGCATATGCGATTTTTAAAATCGCATATTATTCGCGATAACTAGCATAATGACGAATATTCGATTTCGACGAATATAAAACGAATATTCTATCGAATATTCGCGAATTTCGTCGAAATCGAATATGGCACCTGCCGCTCATCACTAATACCCAGTAAGGAATCTGTAGGGTTAAGTGTTCATTCACTCTATGCACATTCACCTTTAAGTAAATCACTAGTCTTATATGTCGCAGCCCATGTATCTATAAGTATATCACTAGAGATGTCCCGAAGCATTCGCCGGAGAACAGTTCCCGGCGAACATAGCTTGTTCGCGTTCGCCGCAGCGGGCGAACATATGCGATGTTCGGTCCGCCCCCTATACATCATCATTGAGCAAACTTTGACCCTGTACCTCACAGTCAGCAGACACATTCCAGCCAATCAGCAGCAGACCCTCCCTCCCAGACCCTCCCACCTCCTGGACAGCATCCATTTTAGATTAATTCGGAAGCTGCATTCTTAGTGAGAGGAGGGACAGTGCTGCTGCTGCTGCTGCTGATTTAATAGGGAAATCGATAGCTAGGCCAGTGTATTCAGTGTCCACTGCAGTCCTGAAAGACTCATCTGATCTCTGCTGTAAGGACAGCGTCCTGACAGCACCCCAAAAAGCTCTTTTTAGGGCTAGAACATCAGTCTGCTTTTTTTTTTCTCTGTGTAATCAAATTGCAGTTGCCTGCCAGCGTGTGTGTCAGGCTCACAGCGTATACTGTGCACAGTTGCCCAGTGCCACCATTCATATCTGGTGTCACATTCGATTCCATTTAACCACTTTACGTCCGCCCATAGGATATAAACGTCCTATGGGTGGACCTCTATTTCTGAAAGCACGTTTTAAAACGTCCTTTCAGAAATAGCAGCTGCACGCTAATCGTGCAGCTGCTGATCAGGTTGCCCGCTGTCAGTGACAGCAGGGCAACTGTCATGGAACCATGAACCAGACGTACAACAAGAGATAAGTGGAAATAAGAAGGCTTTATTGAAAATAAAGCTGTAAGGCAAAAGTCCAAACGGATGGCTAAACCGAAGCAGGGTCTTGCGAAGCCAGAGGTCAGGAACCAGAAGGGTAGTCAGACGAAGCCTGGATCAGGAACCAGCAGGGTAGTCAGACGAAGCCTGGATCAGGAACCAGCAGGGTAGTCAGACGAAGCCAGGATCAGGAACCAGCAGGGTAGTCAGACGAAGCCAGGATCAGGAACCAGAAGCAGCAGCAGTCTTAGAAGCATGTGAACACAGGAGGACCAAGCAAGGAACTGAAGCCACAGACCTCCTATATATATGAGCTAGGCATCCAGCTCCTCCCAGTGGGAAGGAGAAGCCGCAGGGTGGGAGGCTACAAGAAACCCAGAAACCAAGATGGCCGCCAGCACATGTCAAACGAAGGAGAACAGCAAGAAGGTAAGACCATGACAGCAACCCAGAGATATGGCAGGGACAGTTCCCAGGTGTCCCTGCCTTCCGGGTCGCTGCAGACACAGCGCTCACTGAGCGCTGTGTATGCAGAGCAGGAAGCGCTGTGTATGCAGAGCAGGAAGCGCTGTGCGCTTCCTGTTCCGGCCCGGCGGTCATGTGACCGCCGGGACCGGAGAGTGCAGGAGCTGTGAGGTCTTTCAGAGACCTCGATCAGCCCTGCTCTGAGGCTGTACAGCGCAGAATCATGCTGTACAGCCTCTCTGGGGGGTGTATTTCTTCTGTAACCGGGGCTACTATGTCAGCCCCAGTTACAGGAGAAATCAACAGTGAAAAAAAAAGAAAAAGTGAAGCAAATGTCCCCCAGAGGTCTTGTATGACCTTATGGGGGACGAAAAGTGTAAAAAAAAATAAAAAAAATAAAGGGTTGAAAAAATAAAATAAAATTTCACATGTAAAAAAAAAAAGGTCCCCAAGTAAGGAATAAAAAAAAAATATTAAAAATAGAAAAAATAAAATAAAATAGACATATTTGGTATTGCCGCGTCTGTAAAAACCAGCTCTATAAAAATATCACATGAGCTAACCCCTCGGGTGAACACCGTAAAAAAAAAAAAAAAAAAAACTGTCTCAAAACAAGCAATTTTTGTCACCTTGCATCACAAAAGGTGCAACACCAAGTGATCAAAAATGCGTATGTCCTACGAAATGGTACCAATAAAACCATCACCTCATCCCGCAAAAAATGAGCCCCTACATAAGAAAATCTCTCAAAAGAAAAAAAAAAACTATAGCTCTTAGAACATGGAGACACTAAAACATCATTTTTTGGTTTCAAAAATGCTATTATTGTGTTAAAGTGAAACAAATAAAAAAAGTATACATATTAGGTATTGCCGCGTCCGTAAAAACCAGCTCTATAAAAATATCACATGAGCTAACCCCTCAGATGAACACCGTAAAAAAAAAAAAAAACTGTGTCAAAACAAGCAATTTTTGTCACCTTGCATCACAAAAGGTGCAACACCAAGTGATCAAAAATGCGTATGTCCCACAAAATGGTACCAATAAAACAGTCACCTCATCCCGCAAAACATGAGCCCCTACATAAGAAAATCTCTCAAAAAATAAAAAAACCTATAGCTATCAGAACATGGACACATTAAAACATAATTTTTTTGTTTCAAAAATGCTATTATTGTGTAAAACTTTAATAAATGAGAAAAAGTATACATATTAGGTATTGCCACGTCCGTAACAATCTGCTCTATAAAAATGCTACTTGACTGAACCCCTCAGGTGAACGCTGTAAAAATAAATAAATAGAAACTGTGCTAAAACAACCAATTTTTTGGTCACCTTGCCCCATAAAGTGTTATAATGAATGATCAAAAAATCATATGTACCCAAAAATAGTACTAATAAAACTGGCACCTTTTCCCCTAATTTTCAAAATGGGGTCACTTCTTGGGAGTTTCTACTGTAAGGGTGCATCAGGGGGCTTCAAATGGGACATGGCATCTAAAAACAATGTGGAGTTCCTTTTCTTCTGCGCCCTGCCGTGTGCCCATACAGTAGTTTATGACCACATGTGGGGTGTTTCTGTAAACCGCAGAATCTGAGTAATAAATATTGAGTTTTGTTTGGCTGTTAACCATCGATGTGTTAAAGAAAAAATTGGATTAAAATGGAAAATCTGCCAAAAAAGTAAAATTTTAAAATTTGATCTCCATTTTCCTTTAATTCTTGTGGAACGCATAAAGGGTTAACAAAGTTTGTAAAATCGGTTTTGAATACCTTGAGGGGTGTAGTTTCCACAATGGGGTCATTTATGGGGGTATCCACTATGTAGGCCCCACAAAGTGACTTCAGACCTGAACTGGTCCTTATAAAGTGGGTTTTGGCAATTTTCTTAAAAATTTAAAGAATTTCTTCTAAACTTCTAAGCCTTCTAATGTCCTAAAAAAATAAAATGACATTTCCAAAATGATGCCAACATAAAGTAGACATATGGGGAATGTTAAATAATAAATATTTTATGAGGTATCACTTTCTGTTTTAAAAGCAGAGAAATTGAAATTTAGAAAATTGCAAATTTTTCAAATTTTTGGGTCAATTTGGGATGTTTTCATAAATAAAGGTGAAATATTTTGACTCAAATTTATGACTATCATGAAGTACAATGTGTCACGAGAAAACAATCTCTGAATGACTTGGATAAATAAAGGCGTTCCAAAGTTATTACCACATAAAGTGAGATATGTCAGTTTTGCAAAATTAGGCCTGGTCAGGAAGGGGGCAAATGGCCCAGATGGGAAGTGGTTAAAGAAAAAAAAACATGCCCATCACGAAATACCTTGGGGTGCCTTCTTTCCAAAATGGGGTCACTTGTGGGGTAGTTATACTGCCCTGGCATTTTAGGTGCCCTGATGTGTGAGAAGTAGTTTGAATTCAAAATGTGTAAAAAATGCCCTGTGAAATCCTAAAGGTGCTCTTTGGAATGTGGGCCCCTTTGCCCATCTAGGCTGCAAAAAAGTGGTACACATGTGGTATCGCCGTACTCAGGAGAAGTTGGGCAATGTGTTTTGGGGTGTCTTTTAACATATACCCATGCTGGGTGAGAGAAATATCTCGGCAAAAGACAACTAATCCCATTTTTTTATACAAAGTTGTCATTTGACCGAGATATTTCTCTCACCCAGCATGGGTATATGTAAAATGACACCCCAAAACACATTGCCCAACTTCTCCTGAGTACGGCGATACCACATGTGTGACACTTTTTTGCAGCCTAGGTGGGCAAAGGGGCCCAAATTCCTTTTAGGAGGGCATTTTTAGCCATTTGGATCCCAGACTTCTTCTCACGCTTTAGGGCCCCTAAAATGCCAGGGCAGTATAAATACCCCACATGTGACCCCATTTTGGAAAGAAGACACCCCAAGGTATTCAATGAGGGGCATGGCGAGTTCATAGCTGTTCTTTTTTGGGCACAAGTTAGCGGAAATTGTTTTTTTATTTTTTTCTCACAAAGTCTCCCTTTCCGCTTACTTGGGACAGAAAGTTCAATCTTTCATGGACTCAATATGCCCCTGAATACCTTGGGGTGTCTTCTTTCCGAAATGCGGTCACATGTGAGGTATTTATACTGCCCTGGCATTTTAGGGGCCCTAAAGCGTGAGAAGAAGCCTGGAATATAAATGTCAAAAAATTTTTACGCATTTGGATTCCATGAGCGGTATGGTGAGTTCATGTGAGATTATATTTTTTTACACAAGTTAGTGGAATATGAGACTTTGTAAGAAAAAAAAAAAACAATTTCCGTTAACTTGTGCCCAAAAAATGTCTAAATGGAGCCTTACAGGGGGGTGATCAATGACAGGGGGGTGATCAGGGAGTCTATATGGGGTGATCACCACCCTGTCATTGATCACCCCCCTGTAAGGCTCCATTCAGACGTCCGTATGTGTTTTGCGGATCCGCGGTGTCCATGTTTTGCGGATCCACGGATCCGCAAAACACATACGGACGTCTGAATGGAGCCTTACAGGGGGTTGATCAATGACAGAGGGGTGATCAGGGAGTGTATATGGGGTGATCACCCCCCTGTCATTGATCACCCCCCTGTAAGGCTCCATTCAGACGTCCGTATGTGTTTTGCGGATCCGATCCATGGATCCGTGGATCCGTAAAACACATACGGACGTCTGAATGGAGCCTTACAGGGGGGTGATCAATGACAGGGGGGTGTTCAGGGAGTCTATATGGGGTGATAACCCCCCCTGTCATTGATCACCCCCCTGTAAGGCTCCATTCAGATGTCCGTATGTGTTTTGCGGATCCGATCCATGGATCCGTGGATCCGTAAAACACATACGGACGTCTGAATGGAGCCTTACAGGGGGGTGATCAATGACAGGGGGTGATCAGGGAGTGTATATGGGGTGATCACCCCCCTGTCATTGATCACCCCCCTGTAAGGCTCCATTCAAACGTCCGTATGTGTTTTGCGGATCCGATCCATGGATCCGTGGATCCGTAAAACACATACGGACGTCTGAATGGAGCCTTACAGGGGGGTGATCAATGACAGGGGGGGTTATCACCCCATATAGACTCCCTGAACACCCCCCTGTCATTGATCACCCCCCTGTAAGGCTACATTCAGACGTCCGTATGTGTTTTACGGATCCATGGATCGGATCCGCAAAACACATACGGGGGGTGATTAATGACAGTGGGGTGATCAATGACGGGGGGGGGGTGATCAGAGAGTCTATATGGGGTGATCACCCCCCTGTCATTGATCACCCTCCTGTAAGGCTCCATTCAGACGTCCGTATGTGTTTTGCGGATCCGATCCATGGATCCGTAAAACACATACGGACGTCTGAATGGAGCCTTACAGGGGGGTGATCAATGACAGGGGGGTGATCAGGGAGTCTATATGGGGTGATAAGGGGTTAATAAGGGGTTAATAAGTGACATGGGGGGGTGTAGTGTAGTGATTGGTGCTACTTATTACTGAGCTGCCTGTGTCCTCTGGTGGTCGACCCAAGCAAAAGGGACCACCAGAGGACCAGGTAGCAGGTATATTAGACGATGTTATCAAAACAGCGTCTAATATACCTGTTAGGGGTTAAAGAAATCACATCTACAGCCTGCCAGCAAACGATCGCCGCTGGCTGGCTGTAGATCCACTCGCTCACCTCCCGATCCTGTGAACGCGCGCGCCTGTGTGCGCGCGTTTACAGGAAGTCTTGCGTCTCGCGAGATGACGCATAGATGCGTGACTCTGTTTCAGACAGCCGCCTCCGGACCGCGATCCTGCATTAGGCGGTCCGGAGGTGGTTAAGGCCCAGTGCAGCGCATAGTGTCATTTCAGCGCCATTCATATCTGGTGTCACATTCGATTCCATTTAAAGAAAAAAAACTATTTTGACTGAATAAATAGCAGTCAGTTACACACGTGTATGTGTGTTTAAGGCCCAGTGCAGCGCATAGTGTCATTTCAGCGCCATTCGTATCTGGTGTCACATTCGATTCCATTTAAAGAAAAAAAAATGTTTTTGACTGAATAAATAGCAGTTGCCTGCACGTGTTTGTGTGTTTAAGGCCCAGCTGCAAGTCCATAGTGTCACTTCAGCGCAACTCATATCTGGTGTCACAGTAGCTTGCACGCATAGTACAACTTAACTAATATAAAAAAAAATACAGGCAGAGGCAGCCCACCCCGCAGGGGCCGTCGTGGTCGTCGTGCTGTGATTCCCTTTGGTACTAGACTAACGTCCAGTGTTCAGAGGCCACGTACCCTGAACTCAAAAAGTTCTGAGGACATAGTTGACTGGCTAACACAGGACACCCAATCTTCTACAGCTTCCGCTCGGAACCTTGACGCACCATCCTCCTCCAGCTCAGCTTCAGGCACCTCTTAAGTTACCACTCGCCCGCCTGCGGCCACCACCAGCACAAGCACCACAGCCGCTTCACTTGATCTGTCAGAGGAGTTATTTACACATTAGTTGGAAGAAATTAGTGATGCGCAACCTTTATTGCAAGAGGATGTAGAGAACAGGGATATGTCTCAGTCAGGCAGCATTACACACATGGACGTACAGTGTGATGATGATGATGTACCCGCTGCTGCTTCCTTTGCTGAGGTGTCAGATACAAGTGAAGTGGTTGATGATGACGATGTGTCCGTGGATGTCACGTGGGTGCCTGCTCGAAGAGAAGAACAGGGGGAAAGTTCAGATGGGGAGACAGAGAGGAGGAGGAGACGAGTTGGAAGCAGGGGGAGGTCGTCGCAAGGATCTAGTGGCACAGTCAGACAGCATGTATCGGCACCCGTGGTCAGCCAGACAGCACGCCAATCAACGCATACTGTTGCCACCACTAGAATGCCGTCATTGCAAAGCTCAGCAGTGTGGCATTTTTTTGGTGTGTCGTCCTCTGATAACAGCGATGCCATTTGCAACCTGTGCCAAAAGAAACTGAGTCGTGGGAAGTCCAGCACCCACCTAGGTACAACTGCTTTGCGAAGGCACATGATCTCACATCACAAATGCCTATGGGATCAACACATGAGTAAAAGCAGCACACAAACTCAAAGCCACCATCCTCCTCCTGGTCCAGCATCTTCAGCCACGTCAACCACTGCTGTCCTCCTTGCCCCCTCTGATCTACCCGCCACTCCGCCTCTCGCCTTGAGCAGTTCCTGCTCATCTGCCCACAGTCAGGTGTTTGTCAAGGACATGTTTGAGCATAAGAAGCCAATGTCACAAAGTCATCCCCTTGCCCGGCGTCTGACAGCTGGCTTATCGGAACTCTTAGCCCACCAGCTTTTACCATACAAGCTGGTGGAGTCTGAGGCCTTCAAAAAATTTGTAGCTATTGGGACACTGCAGTGGAAGGTACCCGGCCGAAATTTCTTTGCACAACCTGTACTCGATTGTGCAAAAGGAAGTCATGGCATGTCTGGCACACAGTGTTGGGGCAAGGGTCCATCTGACCACTGATACCTGGTCTGCAAAGCACGGTCAGGGCAGGTATATCACCTACACTGCGCATTGGGTAAACCTGCTGACGGCTGTCAACCTCCTCGGAGTCAACCTCCTCGGCTGAGTCCACTTCTGCTGCTGCGTCTTGCTCCACATCAACGGCACCCCCCCAGCTCCCCAGAGGCTATTCCACATCCCGGATACGACAGTGTCACGCCGTCTTGGGGTTTACTTGCCTGAAAGCAGAGAGTCACACCGGACCAGCACTCCTGTCCGCCCTGAACGCACAGGTGGATCAGTGGCTGACTCCGCACCAACTGGAGATTGGCAAAGTGGTGTGTGACAACGGAAGCAATTTGTTGGCGGCATTTAATTTGGGCAAGTTGACACATGTGCCGTGCATGGCACTTGTGTGTAATCTGATAATCTGATCATACAATGCTTTGTGCATAAGTACCCAGGCTTACAGGACGTCCTCAAGCAAGCCAGGAAGGTGTGTGGCCATTTCAGGCGTTCCTATACGGCCATGGCACACTTTTCAGACATTCAGCGCCGAAACAACATGCCAGCGAGGCGCTTGATTTGCGACAGCCCGACACGTTGGAATTCAACGACCTCCTGCTCCAAAAAGAAAAAGCCGTCAATGAATATTTGCATGACCGGGGTGCTAGGACAGCCTCTGCGGAGCTAGGAATTTTTTTGCCACGTTACTGGACGCTCATGCGCAATGCCTGTAGGCTCATGCGTCCTTTTGAGGAGGTGACAAACCTAGTCAGTCGCATCGAAGGCACCATCAGCGACATCATCCCATTTGTTTTCTTCCTGGAGCGTGCCCTGCGAAGAGTGCTGGATCAGGCCGTAGATGAGCGTGAAGAGGAAGAGGAAGAGTTGTGGTCAAAATCATCACCACCAGAAACAGCCTTATCAGCATCGCTTGCTGGACCTGCGGCAACGCTGGAGGAGGAGTCTGAGGAGGAGGAGTCAGAGGAGGAATGTGGCTTTGAGGAGGAGGAAGACCAACCACAGCAGGCATCCCAGGGTTCTCGTTGTCACCTATCTGGTACCCATGGTGTTGTACGTGGCTGGAGGGAAGAACAGATCTTCAGTGAGATCAGTGAGGACGAGGAACGGGACATGAGGAGCTCGGCATCCAACCTTCTGCAAATGGGGTCTTTCATGCTGTCGTGCCTGTTGAGGGACCCTCGTATAAAAAGGCTGAAGGAGAACGACCTGTACTGGGTGTCCACGCTACTAGACCCTCGGTATAAGCAGAATGTGCCTGAAATGTTACCGAATTACCGGAAGTCGGAAAGGATGCAGCAGTTCCAAAATAAATTAAAAAGTATGCTTTACACAGCATATAAGGATACTGTCACAGCACAACGGGAATCTAACAGGGGAAGAGGTTAAAGTAATCCTCCTCCTACCACGACCAAGCCGGCAAGGACAGGACGCTTTACAGACATGTTGTTGATGGAGGACATGCAGAGCTTTTTAAGGTCTATGCATCGTCACAGCACTTCGGGGTCCACCCTCAGAGAACGACTTGACCGACAGGTAGCAGACTACCTCGCCTTAACTGCAGATATCGACACTCTGAGGAGCGATGAACCCCTTGACTACTGGGTGTGCAGGCTTGACCTGTGGCCTGAGCTATCCCAATTTGCGATAGAACTTCTGGCCTGCCCCGCTTCAGGTGTCCTTTCAGAAAGGACCTTCAGTGCAGCAGGAGGTATTGTCACTGAGAAGAGAAGTCGCCTAGTTCAAAAAAGTCTAGATTACCTCACCTTTATTAAGATGAATGAGGGATGGATCCCAAAGGGACTGACAGTGGGCGATACATTAGACTAAAAAAGGCCTGATGACTGAGATGAGCTGCCTTGGGCTAAAAATGGTCCACACGCTGCTGTATTTTATCTCTGAATGCCAGATGACTTGCGTGACTTATCCGCCACCAACTAGGGTTCAAGCCGCAATGTTTTAGGGCACTTTCTGCCTGGGAAACAAACATCAGTTTTTCTGGCCGCTGCTACAGCAGCGACTGCAACAATACCTAATTTTTCAGGCATGTGTACATGACTAATTTTTCTGGCCTCTGGTGCTGCACTGTGGCTTCAAAAGCCCCCCCAAAAAAAAGGCACATACATGTGTCAATTCCCCTTCGTGATCGTTACCTTGTTGTGGTGAAAGGGCTTGCGTATCACAATGAAGCGACCACCTCTATGAGTGTGTTGGCAATGGCAATGTTGGCACACCCCAGATGATAAGGTCGTTGCTTTATTGTGAACAGACCAAAAGCGATCGGCTGGATAATTTTGCATAGAAAAAACATTAATTTTCTTTGTGATCATCTAAGGTGATCATTAAAGCCTACTAGGCCAACAGTGGGCCCACACTGCAGAATTATTGTTTTCTGGGTCACTTAACTGTCACTGAACTACCTCAGCACGACCATAGGCTTTGAAAAACCCCCATCGCCTGCAATCTCCCAAACGTGCGCACGAGCACAGTCATCACTACACCAAGATTGACGCATAGAGGAATAAAATAAACGTCATGAGTGTGTCAACTATTGACAACGCATTGCGGTTGTCTAAAATATATTCCATACACATCCCCTGATAGGGGACGTAACAGGGATTAAACTGATAGGAATAGTACTACTTAACACAACACACATATTGGGATTGCACAGTACATTACACAGCGCACGCGCAGTGCCCCAAATTGGAATTAAGAGGACCGACCAAGCATCTTTTTCCATCTCCTGGTTCCTAAAATCAATGCCATATACACGTCCCCTGATAGGGAACGTAACAGGGATTA
Source organism: Bufo gargarizans (assembly GCF_014858855.1). Classification (NCBI taxonomy): domain Eukaryota; kingdom Metazoa; phylum Chordata; class Amphibia; order Anura; family Bufonidae; genus Bufo; species Bufo gargarizans. Next base: position 56,189,220 of record NC_058083.1, on the reverse strand, counting down.
AACTGATAGGAATAGTACTACTTAACACGCCGCTCCTATCTGGTGGCACATTTGATTGCACAAGCAGTCCCCCAAATTTGAAGTAGGAGGACCGACCAAGCATCTTTTTCCATCTCCCGGTTCTTAAAATCGATGCAATATACATGTCACCTGATAGGGGACGTAACAGGGATTAAACTGATAAGAATAGTACTACTTAACACGCCGCTCATATCTGGTGGCACATAGGAATAGTACTATTTAACACACCTTATAATAATAATAATAATGATAATAATACTAGTGGACGTAACAGGGATTAAACTGATAGGAATAGTACTACTTAACACACCTTATAATAGCGCAGAGAGAGGCAATGCAGAGAGAGGAGTCTGAAGAAGAGGAGTCAGAGGAGGAAGGTGGCTTTGAGAAGGTGGAAGACCAAACACAGCAGGCATCCCAGGGGGCTTGTTGTCACCTTTCGGGGACCATTGGTGTTGTACGTGGCTGGGTGGAGGAAGAGACCTTCAATGACATCAGTGAGGACAAGGAACGGGACATAGCTAGCTTGGTATCCAACCATGTGCAAATGGACTGTTTGCGGTTGTTTGCCTTGCGTTAAACAGGGAGTTTGGTCTGTCATAGTTTGGTCTGTCACTGTGAAGCGGGCGTAACCGTTACACTACCTGATCGATACAACATCATACCTGATGTTTTAAAGCACGTTATTGCAAACAATTTAGGAATGTTAGGTGATTTATACCCTTTATGGATTAAAACCCGACTCTGCGTCAACTACGTAATTTTCCATGGGAGTTTTGCCATGGATCCCCCTCCGGCATGCCACAGTCCAGGTGTTAGTCCCCTTGAAACAACTTTTCCATCACTACTGTGGCCAGAAAGAGTCCCTGTGGGTTTTAAAATTTGCTTGCCCATTGAAGTCAATGGCGGTTCGCCCGTTTGCGAACATTTGCGAAAATTCACGTTCACTGCTTGCGAACGGAAAATTTTATGTTCGCGACATCTCTTTATATCACTAGTCTCACACATCGCAGCACATATATATTGGGCATAGATTATATGCATTTCCTGTGCCCAGCTCTAAGTGTTTGCGCAGCCGCTGATCGCGCAGCACTCTCCCCGATTGGAATCAGAGTCTGTGCGCATGCGCAGTTCAGCAATATGAGACCTTTTGCTCTAAGTGTCGGCGCAGCTATCGGGAGGGCAGGACGTCACTGATGATGTCCTTAGTATGCGACTTGTATGACGACGGCGTGTCCGTGATGAGGAATCAGGTAGATGGTGCAGATTGGCCTTTTACTCTTCCTTAGGGGGTGGGGTCTCTGACGCTACCTGCTGACAGATACTGTGTCACATTTATTATAGGATGCAAAGCCTGTCAATCACAATATGACGTATATATACCCCCTGTTAGATAAGGTTACTCGTTGCTGCCGAATTCCCCTGAAGAAGCTTGTAATCTTGTGAAACATATCGGGGGGCAGACTTAGTTTTTAATTCAGTGACTCACTCCACTGCAAGTTAGTTAGTAGTAGTCCGGCTGGCCTACTTATCAATGCTAGATTATCTTAGCAGTTAGACAAGGTATCAAAACGGTGACTGTTCCTTCCGCAGTGTTCATTATCAATAGGATATATGCTGATATGATAGCACGTGGGATACCTAATGTGCTGCGATCGTAGTGGGCTGACGACTCCTCGCTCCCACAACTCAGTCTAGTTGATGGTGGCACTGCAAGCGGGTTAATGGCAGCACATTGCCTGTAAAGTGACAGGGGTGAGAGATAGTGCACATGCTCTCCCTCTTTATTCACTGCCCAAACTTTCATAGTACAGTGGAGTGGTGACTGTACTTTTAACTTCATTTTTGTTTTTGGTTCATTAAATATAAATAAAGGTATCAAGTACACGTTTAGATTTTTAATCCAAGTAATAATAAAAGTGAAGTATATATTTTCACCTGGGGCAAGAAAGGTTCAACGCCTGTATAGGCATCTGTAAATAAACTATTTAATAAACCTTACCCAGGTTATGTCCCAATCACAAATAACATGACAGGCACTAGGGACAGTGTTTAGGAAATATTTAATTCACCAACAATTACTATTGAGCAGTTCAGGGACAGCTTAGAGATAGTGTAAGGATATAATAGGGAGGCATTATCCACACTATAGGGAGAGAGCAGGGGTTAATAGGACAGTGTATAGCCTGGGTAATAGGAGCAATTCTATTACACCTTGCTGCACTAAACCGGGGCTACAAAGTGATCTAATACTACTGATTGTGGGTTGTTTGCACTATCATCAGTAATTCCAGTAATCCTTGGTTCTGTTATAGAAACTGCGGTCTGATACTACAGATTTTAGGGTACTCAAGTTCTATTACATATAAATATACCTGTTAATCCCTAATTGTGCAATTGGTGTGATATATATGTACATCCATCCATCCTTGATTCTGGGGTGAAGTTGCAGCCTGATACTACAGTGAAGGTCAACGCAAACTTACTGTTGACACCCTCTTCACTCCGTCATGGGGCCACTACTTGTATTAGCGTGTAAACAGAACAGTTTCTGTAGACATCTATGTGGATTCAGCTGATGAAAGTGTAACAGGAGTGCGCTCTTTCACTCTATAGTGGAATCTTGGGCCACTGCACGGTTCTTTATACCTGGTGGTAACATTAAACTATAAGGATAAGTTCACAGTTGTGTTATTTGCTCACTTTTGGCCCCATAACTGAATGAATAAGTGAAGCGTGAAGTTATTTTAAGAGTGACGCCTCTCAACTGCCTGTCATACATGTACAGAGGCAAAGTAACCATAGCGGACTACCTTTTGATGTTTCTGCAATGCACAGTGTTCTACACCAATATACAGGCTCTTTACAACCGGGAAATAGCAGTTTTTTTATGTAATTTGTCACAAATAAATTCGGATAGAATCAAATCTTTTTGGGAGATTCGGAGAACAGTCCGAATCAAATTTTTGGAAAATTTGCTCTTCTCTACTTAATGCTTAAGCAAACAAGGCTTTGTGGACAATTATATTATTCCAACTTTGTGAGGCCATTTTTGGCTGCAGCATGACTGTGCCCCAGTGGACAAAACAAACTCCATAAGGCAAGGCAATAAAGGCATGGTTGAGTGAGTTTGGTATGGAAGAACTTGACTGGTGGGACACAGCCCTGATCTAAACCCCATCAACACCTCTAGCATGAAGTAGAATGGAGTTAGCAGCCAGAGTCTATTGTACTAGAAGAACATATAGATGTAGTTGGTGTTCCTGGGGCATGGTTGGACTCTTCACATGACTGGGCTGTTAATATTTAGGATCTAAAAGAAAAGTGAGCAGTGTGTGCCTGCATGTGAGGAGTAATATAAATGTGAGTGTGAAAGAGGCAACTGTGATTGAAGATTGTGAAGATGTTGAAACATTATATGTGTAATTACAGAGGTAAATGAACACTGAAAATATAATACCTGACGTAATCTCTAGACACACAATAAAATTATATTCCCCCTGAAATGTAAAAAGCAACTTTGGCTGGGTGGCAAAAACACTCAGTTGTACAAAAGCCTATTTCCCCTGGTTGAGAGCAACATTTCTGAGCATAGACTGGGAGCAGCTGTTATCACATGGTAATACACAGGATAAATGCAGGAGCTTTAAATCTACGTTGAGTAAGTATACTGCAGCATTTATTCCTGTTGGTAACACGTATAAATGGCTAAATAGGAACCCCACACAGCTTTTAGCTATTGTTAAAAGGACAATAAATGTTAAAAAAATATATGGAAAAAATACAAATTTGAAAGGTTATTTGCAGTCTTTGAAATTTAAAGAGGGCTTAATAAAATCAGTAAAAAAGAGATAAAATCTGCAAAAATAAAAAATGAACAGCAGGTGGCGAAAGAGAGCAAAGAACAAATCCTAATAAAGATTTAAAAATATAAATGGTAAAATAAAGGTGAGAGCAGGAAGGTCCGCTTAAATAATGGCAATGGGGGGATGGTCACTATAGATAAGGAAAAGACAGAACTATAGGGATGAGCGGACCCGTGGCTGTTCGGGTTCGCAGGGTTCGGCTGAACTTCGTGTCAAAGTTTGGGTTCGGGACCTGAACTTGACTCGAACCCGAACCCCATTGAAGTTCCCGGGACCCGAACTTCGGTGCACTAAAATGACTGTAAAATAGTCATAGTAAGGGCTAGAGGGCTGCAAAAGGAAGCACAATGGGGGTAAGAGCATGACAGTTGCCCTGCAAACAAATCTGGATAGGGAAATGACTGGAGGAGATAGCCAAGACAGGTTTTTTTTTTCCTTTATTTATTTATTTATGATTTTGGGAAGGCCCCAAAACATTGGGAAATGGAAAAGAGAATGGAACGAGAAAGTGCACTGGAGTATAACAATGGTTGGGTGCGGCCAGTAAACTTGTCTACTCAGCACAAGGTACGGACAAGTCCTGTGGGATCCATGTCTGGTTTATTTTAATGAACATGAGCTTGTTCACATTGGCTGTGATCACCCCCCCTGCCACACACGTTCAGACAAAACACTGGCCGCAGGGCAGGCCAGCACCTCCAAGGCGTAAAGGGCAAACTCAGGCCATGTGCCCAATTGGAGACCCAGAAGTTAAATGGGGCAGACCCATCAGTCAGTAGGTGTAGGCGTGTGCACATGTACTGTTCCACCATGTTGCTGAAATGCTGCCTCCTGCTAAGACGCTCCATATCAGCTGGTGGTGCTGGTTGTTATGGCGTGCTGACAAAGCTTTTTCCACATTTCGGCCATGCTAACCCTCCCTTCTGAGGTGCTGGTGGTGCTCCAGCTGCATTGGCGACCTCGTCCTCTATCTTTGCCTTGTGCTTCCACTGAACCCCCGCTGTCAGGTGGAAATGCCATCAGCAGTGAGTCTACCAGCGTGCGCTTGTACTCGCACATTTCCAATTACGCTCCAGTGGTGGAATTAATGACGGCACTGGTTAGAATGTGGGCAATTTGGCGGTCGTTGTGCAGGCACTGCAGCATGCAGTCGCTCATGTGTGCCAGGCTGCCCAGAGGCAACGACAAGCTGTCCTCTGTGGGAGGTGTATCGTCTGTTTCCTCTGTATCCCCCCAGCCACGCTCTAGTGATGCCCATGAGCTGCTTTGGGTGCCACCCTGCTGTGAACACGGTTCCTCCTCACCATCATTCATCTCCTCATCATCCTCCAGAACTGTGTCCTGGCTGAACAGTTGTGTACCTGGCCTCTTGGTGCAGGAACCCACCCTCAGAGCCACTTGTGAATGACTGGCCTGAAAACCATGGAAATGATCCCTCTTCCTCCTGTGCCACATCCTCTTCCATCATCCCCCAAAGCGTTTATTCAAGGAGACATAAAAGTGGGATAGTAACGCTGAGGACGGCGTCATCGGCACTGGCAATGTTGGTGGAGTACTTGAAAAAGCGCACACATGGCACACACGTCCCCCGTGAAGGCCCACTCGTTGGTGGTGAAGTGGTGCTTTTGGGTACATCGCATATGAGGCGGTGAGCGGGAAGGCCAAAGTTATGCTGCAGCGCAGACAGGCGAGCAGCAGCAGGGTGACAACGTCGAAAGCGCGCACAGACGGCCCACACTTCCTGCAGCAGCTCTGACATATTGGGGTAATTTTTCAGGAACCTCTGCACCACCAAATTCAGCACATGCTCCAGGCAAGGGATGTGCGTCAAACGGGCTAGGCCCAGAGCTGCTACGAGAAATTGCCCGTTATCACATACCATCAGGCCAGGCTTGAGGCTCAGTGGCACAAACCACTCATCGGTCTGTTGTTCCAACGTCCACAGCTCCTGTGTGGTGTGGTTTCTTCCCCCTAAACAGATAAGTTTCAAATCAGCCTGCTGTCGTTTCCCCCTGGCTGTGCTAAAGTTGGTGGTGAAGGCGTTACGCTGACCCGGATGAGGAGGCGGTAGAGGAAGAAGAAGAGTAGAAGGAGGAGGCAAAGAGAAACGTCCTGCAATCCTTGGTGGTGGAAGAACATGTGCCAAACTGCTATCCGCCTCAGGCTCAGTCGCCACTGCATTTACCCAGTGTAGACATAGGGAGATATAACGTCCCTGCCTGTGCTTACTGGTCCACGTATCGGTGGTTATGTGGATCATGCCACAGATGGTGTTGCGCAGTGCACACCTGATTTTGTCCACCACTTGGTAGTGCAGGGCAGGGATGGCTTGCCTGAAAAAGTAGTGGCGGCTGGGAACCACATACTGTGGGACAGCCACCACCATAAGCTTTTTAAATGTCTCCGCCTCCACCAGACAGAATGACAGTAAGGCCAGGAATTTTGAAGTGCTGGCATTCAGGGCCAGGGATCGCTGGTGGGTAGGGGGGTACTTCCTCTTTCTCTCCATTGTTTGCGGGATGGATAGTTGAATGCTTCGATTGCACAGCGTGCAAACCACTCGCGTCTTGTCGTCAGCACATTGTCTGAAGAACTGCCACGCCAGGAAACTCCTTGGAGCTGGCTTTGGTGTGCCTGGTCCCTTGCTACGGTGGGCAGTAGCAGGCGTACTGGCTAGGGGACGGCCTCTCTGCTTTTGCACCCTGCTCTCTCTTTTGCTGTGCGACTGGAGCTGTGTGACCACCACCTCTTCCTCTGAACTGCCCACATCACTCGCTTGACCTTGATTCCATGTGAAGTCTAGGAACTCATCATCCTCCATATCATCTTCCACCCACTCTTCACCACTGCCCTTCTTGCCGGTCTTCACACTGCAGAAAGCCGCAGCTGTTGGCACCTCTGTTTCATCATAATCAGAGACGTGCTGCGGTGGTCCTCCCATGTCCACATCTTGAAACATAAGTGGTTGGGCGTCAGTGCACTCAATCTCTTCCACTTCTGGGGCAGGGCTAGGTGGATGGCCCACAGAAACCCTGCCAGAAGAGTCATCAAAAAGCATAAGAGACAGCTGCATGACTTGGGGCTCAGACTGCTTGGCTTATTTGCAAGGGGGTGAGGTGAAAGACAGATGCCCATCGGCTGCAGGTGCCAACTCTGCACTTTCAGCAGGGGACCAGGTGGGAGAAAATGTGAAGGAACTGGAGGCACTGTCAGCCACCCAATCTACTACCGCCTCTACTTGTTCTGGCATCACCAGTTGTACACCAGTATTCGGGCCTACAAAATAATGCTGAACGTTCTGTCACCTACACGCACCTGAGGAAGGTGTTTCATTTGGGCGTGTAGCTGGCACAGGTCGACCAAGTCCTCTCCCTGAAAAAAGAGCTCCACCAACCCTCAGCAGCACCACGACCAGGGCTATGTCCCTTATTTAATGCTCTCCTCATTCTTTGAGGTCACCCACTGAACTTACAGACAGATTGACTATATTAATTTTCCTGTCACATAGGCATTGCAGGTGTGCCTCACAAGAAGAATGGGAATATGTCACCCACCGATCTAACAGACGGATTAACTATATTTATTTCCCTGTCACCTATGCAGTGCAGGTGTACCTCACACAAAAATGAGTATATGTCACCCACCAAACTAATAGACAAATTAACTATATTAACTTCCCTGTCACGGATGTAGTGCAGGTGTACCTCACACCAAAAATGGGTATATGTCACCCACCGAACTAACAGATGGATTAACTATATTAATTTCCCTGTCACAGATGCAGTGCAGGCGTACCTCACACAAAAAATGGGTATATGTCACCCACCGAACTAACAGACGAATTAACTATATTAATTTCCCTGTCACGGATGTAGTACAGGTGTACCTCACACCAAAAATGGGTATATGTCACACACCGAACTAACAGCCAGATTAATTATTATATTTCTGTGTCAGGGGTGCAAAGCTGGTGTATGGCACCCACAAAAAAAATCACTATAGGTCACCCACAGAAAAAAAATTGCCAGATGAGATTCCTTCCTAACACTCTCATTCACTTCAGCGCCTGCTTCCTGTCCCTGCACTACTTAGAGCTGATGGGGAGTGCTACACGTGATCCAACTTGTATAGCGCCTGGGTCACATGATGAACCGGCCAATCACAGCCATGCCATTACTAGGCATGGCTATGATAGCTTCTAAGTGCCCACAGCTTAAAGGGGTTGTCCGGGTTCAGAGGCAGGGCAAAGGCATTTTTTGGAGATCCGTTGACCTACCGGGCTCTCCATTGGGCTGCCAGTAAGCCCAGTGATGTCACTGCCACTGATGGGCGGGATTTAGAGCTGCCCTAGCCAGTAAAACATGAGATGAGATGTCCGATGCTAGCCTCAGGGGGGTTGCCTAGGTGAAAATAAGGGTATGACTGAGTTCAGCTCTGAACCCGAACAACCCCTTTAAAAGCTTGTTGATTGGCTGCCCTGCAGCTTTTCGCCCGAACACCGAACGCAAAACCAAACTTTTGCTCCAAAGTTCGGGCTCTGGTCCGGGTTCCCAAACTCGAAAAGTTCGTTAGGGACCCGAACTTTGCAGTTCGGGTTCGTTCAACACTACAGAACCACTAAATTGCAATTTTTTAGCTCTGTATATACAAAATAAGAGATACTTGTGCTTGTGCTAGTGCTGAGGAGCCGATGTTGGTTGTTCTTGTTCTAAGGAGCTCATGGTGGTGCCAGTGTTAAGGAGCTGATATTGGTGGTGTCAGGGCTGTTAGAACATTCAGTAATATAATTAATTGGTTGAATGCAAACATGGTCCAGGCGACGTTAAAAAAGGTAAATATGAACAAGGCTCCAGGTCCAGATGGCTTCCACCCAAGAGTATTTATAGAATTCAGTTCAGTTATTTCTGTGCCCCTGTTCATAGTTTTAGAGATTCTCTAGTGACTGACTGATTCAATGCCAAGTGACGTCACAAGGTAAGTGTTGTGCCCTATGTCTTCCCCAGGTAATTAGAAACCAGTAAACTAAACTGATCAGCAGATCTGCAAAGCAAGAATACCGGCCAAGTGCCTGCCACCATTTTTTCTTATTTTAGAAATTTCCTATATTTGTCCATAAAACAGAACATGTTCTATATTTTTTTTTATTGTGGGGCCGTGGAACGGACTTATGGATGTGGACAGCAAATGTGCGTGCTGTCCACATCCTTTGCTGCCCCATTGAGATGAATGGGTTTGCTTCTGATCCGCAAATAACGTGGATCGGATGCGGACCAAAACTATGATCATTTTCATGAGCCCTACATACAGGAGTATGCCACTGTTAATGATATGACAATGATAGCATGGTGGTAGCACGTGATATCCAGCTTTGTTTTACCAAGGACAGAAGTTCTCAGACTAACCTTATTTGTTTTTTTGAGGAGGGGAGTAAAAGCTTGGACAGAGGAGCGCTTGTGAATTTAATGTTCATGGATTTTGCATGATTGAAGGATACCAACAGTTTCATTGGGTCCTTTGGGGTTCCATCATAGTGTCTGTACTAACAAGTGCAAGTGCTATGTGACATTGAATAACATCCAGTAAAGACAAGCTTTTACCACAGGTTGTACATTTTTAACTAGGTAAATTTATTTTATCTAACATGAATTGATTTTTTTTCTCATGCAACAGAAACTTTTGTGGTTTTAGATACTAGTCATCCTATCATCACTGACTTTGTCATAAGCTGACTGAAGCTAAATGCACAACATACAAATGTATCCAAAGAGAAGTCTTAATGAGGTTTGGATTTGATATACTTCATGGAGAACCTGAACAGTAGAAGAAAACAGGTTTTTTTTAGACTGAAAGGACTTTCAACAAGTATTTTGTTTTTGTTGGGGTACTGTAGAGGTGAAATTTAAACTTTTAGAAAATTCATAAAAAAAAAACATAAAATCTAATTTCTCAAGGTTTTTTGGTATAGCCTTGTAAAAATATAAGAAAAAGTTGTATGTATGTAACATGGATTATGGAAACCAGAGTTTGCTGAAAGAACTGATATTGATTGGATTTTCTCAACACCCACAAGCAAGAATACTCCTGTCTATTCTATTCTTATTCATGTACATATTCACCATCACGAGTAACGGTTTCCTCATCTTCACCGTCATCGTCAGTCCTCAGTTACACACTCCGATGTACTATTTCCTATGTCATTTGTCTTTTATTGATTTGTTCTTCATGTCTTGCTCTATACCAAAAATTCTGCATGATGAATTTTCTAATACAAGAACAATTTCTGTCACTGGATGCTTGACACAAATGAACCTTGCTCTTTTTATAGGTATAGCTGAGTGCATGCTATTGGCTATAATGGCCTATGACCGATATATTGCCATATGCTTCCCCTTGTATTACACCGTCATTATGAGTTGGAGAGTATGTAATAGCATCACTGTCGTTATGTGGTCAGGTAGTTTTATTTTATCTCGTGTCCCAACCATTATAAAACCTCTTGTATTCTGTAGAGGAAACCAATTGAACCATGTTGCATGTGAGATCTTAGTGGTTCTTGAACTAGCGTGTGGTGACCTCTCCACCCTTAAAACCTTCATGTTCTTTCAGACTTTTTTTGTTCTAATTTCACCACTTGTATTTATTGTGGTGTCTTATATTTGCATCATTGCCTCACTATTAGGTATCCATTCAGCTTATGGTAGAGCTAAAGCTTTCTCCACCTGCGCGTCCCACCTCATAGTGGTTACTATGTTTTTCGGGACAAGTATGACTATGTACATGGGGCAAGCAAGATTTTCTTCTACCTTGAAATATATTTCTCTAACTTACGGGGTAGTTACTCCTGTATTAAATCCTGTCATCTACAGCTTGAGGAATAAGGAGGTGAAAGAAGCCTTTAAGAAAATATTGAGTAAATATTCTGTAATGTAACTGTTCAATGAAGACAAGCATCAGACAAAGATGTTGTCACACACAGCTATGATTATGTAAAGATGTTCTGACTATTTTATTCTTTACTTTTCCTCTTGGCTCCACATATGCCAATATTTGTGGCTGTTTTAGACTTCAAAGTTCTTTTGAGGTGCTTGTGATGAGGAAGCAACACTTACAGAGTAGCCCAACCTTAAAAAATGAAATATTAATTATAGTAAAAGAAAGTGATATTAAAGAGATTTTATAAGCTTTTTTTTTTACTGATGACCGACCTTAACCCGATGTAGTCTTGGCGTTCCCTGAGGCTGGATCCAGAGTGCTGCTCTCGATATGTTGGCTGCAAGTATGATCTCATATCCGAAGTGACCAACACATCTTCAAACCGCCTTCTTCTTGCAGGAGCGGTAGAATTGGTACCCGCACCTGTTTCGCCGTGGGTGGAAAAACCTCTGCCAGCGCCCGCAACAGCAGAATGCTGCATCTCTCGCAACAAGGCCTGGAAATGCTACATTCTGAAAGCTGGTACCATGTCCGCCATTTTGTGCTTATACCGAGGGTCTAAGTAGGTTTCCACCCAGTACTGGTCCTTGCCCTTTATGCTTTTTATAGGGGGTGCCTCTTCACTGTAGCAGAAAGGTCCCCATTTGCACTAAATTTGAAGCGGTGGAGCGCCCTGGCTCCTGCTCATTAGTGATGAGCGGCAGGTGCCATATTCGATTTCGACGAAATTCGCGAATATTCGATAGAATATTCGTTTTATATTCGTCGAAATTGAATATTCGTCATTATTCTTGATATCGCAATTAATATGCGATTTAAATAATCGAATTTCGATTTTAACTTAAAGGCTACTCTCCTATTGAAATAGCAATGCGATTAATTCAAGTTATAATAATCGAATTTCGATTTTAACTTAGCACTGCTATATTCCATATTCGTTAATTCTAGCCTAATATGGAATATAGCAGTGCTAAGTTAAAATCGAAATTCGATTATTATAACTTGAATTAATCACATTGCTATTTCAATAGGAGAGTAGCCTTTAAGTTAAAATCGAAATTCGATTATTCTAACTTGAAATAACCGAATTGCGATTTCAACTTGGACCTGGTTTACTATGGTTGGCTTGGTAGAATTAGCGAATATGACGAATGTATTCGTCATATTCCACAAAACGAATATAACTAATGTATTCATCATATTCCACAAAACGAAGATAACGAAGTATTCTGCATCTTCGTTTTAGCTACCTATTCGTCAACTTCGCTAATTCTAGCAATCATATAGGAAAGTTTACTATAGAGACAGCTAAGTTTAATTCGCATAGTAGAATAATTATTCTATTTATTAAAAAAAAGCAAAGTAATATAATCGCATAGCGAATTAAACTTAGCTGTCTCTATAGTAAACTTTCCTATATGATTGCTAGAATTAGCGAAGTTGATGAATAGGTAGCTAAAACGAAGATGCAGAATACTTTGCTATCTTCGTTTTGTGGAATATGACGAATACATTAGTTATATTCGTTTTGTGGAATATGACGAATACATTCGTCATATTCGCTAATTCTACCAAGCCAACCATAGTAAACCAGGTCCAAGTTGAAATCGCAATTCGATTAATTCAAGTTATAATAATCGAATTTCGATTTTAACTTAGCACTGCTATATTCCATATTAGGCTAGAATTAACGAATATGGAATATAGCAGTGCTAAGTTAAAATCGAAATTCGATTATTATAACTTGAATTAATCGCATTGCTATTTCAATAGGAGAGTAGCCTTTAAGTTAAAATCGAAATTCGATTATTATAACTTGAAAAAATCGAATTGCGATTTCAACGTAATTCTCAAATCCGACAGTACATTCTAGTATATGGAGACGTTCCCACGGTGATGGGGACGCTCCATGAGCACGGAAGTCGGCAGAAGCGGCAACGGGCACTGACTCGAGCAGCCAGGAAGCCAGGAATCCAAAGGACAGGTAAGAACAACTTTAGGGAAGTGGGAAAGAAAAAAATATAACAATAAAAAAAAAAATGAATATTCAAAATATTGAATTTATATCACTATATTCGAAATATTCCCGAATTAGCGAAGTGCCGATATTCGCGAAAAAAATTCGATATTCGAATATTCGCGCTCAACACTACTGCTCATCGCCTAGGAAAATGTCATTCTCGGTCTCCTCCCCCCAGCCACGGACAACGCCAGGGATCCCCCAAAAAATTAAAGTCACCCTCAAAGCCTGCTATTCTCGCTCCTCCTCCACACAACCACCATCCTCCTCTGACTCCTTTTCAGACTCCTGCTGACTTGTCTCAGATGAAGTAGCCCCCCATGTGAATTCATTCAGTATTGCAACTTCCTCATCTTCCAGCTCCTGCTCTTCGATGGCTTGATCAATGACACAACGCAATGCACGCTCTAGAAAGAAGGCGTAAGGTACGATGTCACTGATGGTGCCCTGACTGCAACTGACCAATTTGGTGATCTTATCAAATGGCCTCAGAAGTCTGCATGCATTGCACATGAGCAGCCACTGGCACTGTCACGAATCAGACGTCTGATGGGCAAGTGGTGTCGCCGCTGAACGTCAGCAAGGCGATCCATGGCTGTTTAACATCTTCTAAAATGGCCAGATATTTTTCTGGCCTGCCGCAAGACGTCCTGGACCCCGGGGTATTTGGCAACAACTGGCTGCACGACAAAGTTCAGGACATGTGTCATGTGAGGCGTTTGTGTCATTTTGCCCTGTTTCAGCACGCTCAGCAGACTTGCACCGTTGTCACACACCACTTTAACAATTGTCAAATTGAGCGGGGTTAGCCACTAATCGGCCTGTGACCGCAGAGTTAAAAGGAGTGCAGGAGCAGTGTGGCTCTTGGCTTCCAGGCACAACAGCCACAGCACAGCATGGCAATGTCTTACCTGGCACTTCAAATAGGTTCTCGGGAGCTTGGGGGGTGCAGCAGAAGAGGCGGTAGCAGTGGAAAAGGAGGAGACAGCCGAGGAGGAGACAGCCGAGGAGGAGATGAAGGATAGAGTAGGAGAAGGAGAAGAAGAGTCAGGCCTGCATGCAATCCGTGGTGGTAACACCAAATTCACATGGGTGCCACAGGTTAAATGCTTGACGGTTGTCAAAAGGTTCACCCAGTGGGGGGTATAAGTTATGTACCTTCCCTGCCCGTGTTTGCTAGACCACGTGTCTGTGGTCAGATGTATCTTGGCAATGACACTGTGTGCCAGAGATATGTTCAATTTCAGCTGAAAGTGGCCATATACAGTAGCTCTAAGATGCCCTTCTGGGAGAAATATTTCATTCCGGGACCTTCCGCAACAAACCAGCATTCAGCCGTTGGGCAAAAGGGTTATCTGGCGTCATCAACTTTTTACGCTCGGATGTAGTAAGGGGGTATATGTTTAATCAAACTGCAAAGTGACAGATACCACGTCCCCTTTTATACAGATAGCCCCGCCCCTTTTATAGTGCTTGATATTAAATTTATATTGCTTGATATTAAATTTATATTGATTCTTACTATATTTGTTTTTGACCATTAATGGTTTATCACTTCTCAGATTCCTGACATCTTACTACAGATGGTGACATCCTCCCAGACATTCTTCTCAGATTAATGCTAATGTCTGGCAGTTTATAAATAAAGACAAAAGCAAATCTGTTTAAAGCATGGCTTTCTAATGCAATGGTTATGACATCTTACTATAGATGGTGACATCAGCCCCAGACATCCTCTCAGATTCCTGACATCTTACTACAGTTAGTGACATCTAATGTCCGGCAGTTTACAAATGAAGACAAAAGCACATCTGTTTTAACCCCTTAGTGACCAAGCCTGTTTCAGCCTTTATGACCAAGCGTTTTTCTTCCTTTTTTCATGGTCTCGTTCCAAGAGCTATAACTTTTTTATTTTTTCGTCTATATAGCTTTATTAGGGCTTGTTTTTTACGGGACAAGTTGTAGTTTTTAATGGCACCATTTTGGGGTACACATAACTTTCTGATTAACTTTTATTAACTCTTTCTGGGAGGGAGATGGGGAAAAATAGCAATACTGCCACTGCGTTTTTACATTATAAATTTAACGGCTTTCATTTTTCGGTACAAATAACATAATATCTTTATTCTGTGGGTCAGTATGATTACAGTGATACTAAATACTTATAATTTTTTTTACGCTTTACTCCTTTTTTTCAATAAAACCCCTTTTATTAACCAAAAAAATGATTTTGCATTGCCACTTCACAAGACCCATAACTTTTTTTTTTCTTTTTATATGGAGTTGTGTGAGGGCTTAATTTTTGAGGGACAACTTGTATTTTTCATTGGTATAATTTTGGAGTAAATGGCGCTTTTTGATCGCTTTTTATTACGTTTTTTTCGGTGGAAACTAAGAATAAATTAGAAATTCAGTCTTTTTTTTTTTTTTTGCGTTCACCATAGGGGATAATTTATGTAATATTTATGTAGTCCGGGTCGTTACGGACGCGGCAATACCAAACATATGGGGGATATTTTCTTTTTGCAAGTATTTTCAATGGAA
Source organism: Bufo gargarizans (assembly GCF_014858855.1). NCBI lineage: Eukaryota > Metazoa > Chordata > Amphibia > Anura > Bufonidae > Bufo > Bufo gargarizans. Next base: position 56,173,836 of record NC_058083.1, on the reverse strand, counting down.
AAAAATGTATATTTTTTTATTTTATGGAATTTTTTTTATTTAATAAATGTGTATTTTTTTTCTATTTTTTTTACTACTTAAAAGTCCCACAAGGGGACTATAATATACAGTATTTTGATTGCTTTTAAAATGTAATGCATTATTTCTATAAATGCATTACATTTCAATAGCAATGCATTTCAAACATTGACCAGCAGGCTGCGCCAGAGAGGCACAGCCTGCTGGAGATAACTGAAGACAGGCTCGGGGCCCTGATCGGAAGCAAGGTAAGCTTCCCAACACATCAACACCCCGCAATCTTATTTTCGGGGTGCTGATGGGAGACAGAGGGAGTCCGCTCCCTCTGTCACCACTTTACATGCAGCGGGCGCCATTGCGCCCGGCATGTAAAGGGTTAAACAGCCCGGAACGGCACTCCTGCCGGTCCAGGCTGTTAGAGCAGGGCCCCGGCTCTCATGTGAGAGCCGGGTCCGCGCTCCCCGCTGCACGTTTTTACGGCGGCCCAGCCTAAGGCCCCTTAGTGACCGCCGTAAAAACACGTATGGGTGGTCACTAAGGGGTTAAACATGTCTTTCTACTGCAAAGGTGACATCTTACTACAGATGTTGACGACTTTTGATATAAAAGCCACCCACTTTGATATTAATTTATATCAATTTATACTGTTTGATAAGTTTCATTTTGATAAAATCCTATTTTGATAACGCGACTAGTTTCATAAACTTCATTTTAATAAAAATCCTATTTTGATAAACTTCATTTTGATAAAAATCCTATTTTGAAAACTTAATTTTGATTAAAAAAAATCCTATTTTTATCAACTTCATTTTGATAAAAATCTTTTTTGATAAAAATCCTATTTTGATAAAATCTTTTTGATAAGCCCATTTATAACATTTTGATAAGCTTTTGATATAAATTTAAGATTCGGACATAAAAAAGGCCTATAATAAACATATAAATTCTTATAAAACATAATCTAACTATTTGAGAGACATCAACTTATGAATATGCTAATCGTTACCACATGGTGTGGTTTACAACAGGAACCGCCTATATAAATAGGACACATTCTGTGCAGGGCTAGCACAGAGATACGTATGCAAGGACAGGCATAGGTCACCAAGACATTAAACACCTCAAAATGTAAGCACCATTTGTCTGTTAAGCTTTTAAATCTTTCACTATTTATTGAATATGACTTATGTTATCTGTATCTATGTAACTGTGCTTATTTATAGGGCGTAATGCGTCACTAACTAAATGTCTTTCTTTTACAGCATACAAATGTTGCTATATTTTAACTAACAATATACAATTTGTTTAGATGGATTCTTACCAAAATTTATGGGGAGAAGACATTATCTCCTACGCGCAGCTGCTTATCGCGGCCGACGATTTTTATGAGTCGTACATGAGCGGTGGTGGGGCACAATTGCTTTCAGACGAGGCGCACAGTATGGTGATAGCTCATACTGACATTTCAAACAAACCTGATTACAATCCGACGACTCCTTGCTCCGACGACATCTTATGCTTTTATTACATACAGTATATAGTTTTAGCACTAGTTATATTTCATACACGTTTATTACAGACAATCAAATCCAAGACATTTTAAGAATTGTGAACGGAAACGTTGATACTGAAAATACAGAACATTCAAACATTGCAGTTACTAGCAACAACAATTCTGACGATCTAAAGGAGAACGATCCGGCGCGAGTTATCGATCTCACAACCCCAGGGCGACCTGAAATGAAACAGATGACCCGGCTAGCCAGAACACGTAAGGCTCGATCACCGTCTTTGATGTTGTCTGTTTTAAACATTATCTATATTTCAAATACACTTTTTTAAAACGCAGCACTGAAAAGAAAAGTGCATACAATTGACGACATTGCGACACTCGCCGATGATGCCCTACAAAAGTGTTGCAAGCGGGGCAAAGAGCGTAAGGACCAAAGCGCATTGTAGCTGTAATATATTTAAACATTGTCTATAAGTCTAATACTTTTTTTTTTTAATGCAGCGCTGAAAAGAAAAATGGCCACGACCGGTGTCTCCAAAGCGGCGTCAAAAAATCTAACACAACATGTAAGGCTCCCTCTACATCTGATCAAACAACAATGTCTATAACTTTTAAGCATGTATAAACATTGCTGTTTAATCAAACCTTGTCATTTAAAGTTTTTCAGATGCCTGGTAGTGGGGCAACTGTCAACAGAACTGTTTTTTTTCCAGAACCACCAGAGCCGTGCACCATTGCCCGCGACAGTTGGCAGCCTGAAAATCCAGCAATGGCGATTATCCGCTGTCCTGATGCCCGTAAGTTAATATTACACGGTGCTCTGTTTTAATTAGCACGCTTGAAGTTCTTAATACTTAAATCTTGATGCTTGTCTTTAAATTTTTTAGAAAAGTCGTAATGACATATCTATCTATCTACCTATCTTTCGCGGTGAGCTGTTTTAATTAGCGCACTTGAAATTCTTAATACTTATATCTTAATGTTTGTCTATAAATTTCAGCCAAAAGAATTGAAAACACCAAATCCCGCGTCGTTAAAGAGAGACGACGATCAACCACAAAACAGCATCAGGAACAGTTTACACCGATAGCTGGAAATCTAACAAAGCCGCAGCTGGTTCTGCAGAGTGGTGAGCCAACTAGCGTAATAAATGATATTACAGCTTTATGCAACATAACACCAATACCCAATACGCAAGATGTAATACCTTGTAAAAAGTGCATGACATTTGATAAGCCAGACACATGCAGCAACGTACAACAGATACGCGAACCCCAACAGCGATACGCACCTCTTGTCCATTCCTGTTATTGCCGGGGTGGAGAGACGTACGACGCGTTGAGGGATATCGCAAAATGTAACGACAAAATGGCACGAGTGGCAATGTATTTAAAATGTTATGTTAAAGACTCTACGTCTCTAGCGTTTAACAGTCCCAACAAAATTACTGTGGGGCAAATACACGCTACGTGTAACAAATACACACGACTGATTACGCATCTTGACGCTCTTGAAAAAGAGCTGCTAGACAGAGACTGACTAGTGATGACTGGTGGAGGTGGACAACCTTTTAAAAGCGCAAAAACAACTGTAAGTGCTAGGGTTAGAAAGTTAGGCTATAAAAATCAGTTTTTCAGTTAAACGTTCTAAAATAGCTAGAGAAAAAAAAGGCGTCGCCCGGCGTAACAATGCTACGCCGGAGCGTTCGAACAAAATAGCTATCAAAAAAAGACAGGAATGTCGTAACAAGACTGGTGCATCGGCTCGTCTGAATGCTGGACAAACACATCAGCAATCGCAGGCAGCGCAAGTGGAGCACAGTCGTCCAAACAGCTCGCACACTAACAGACCTTCAAATATGGAATCAAATCGTATTCAGTCAGATGACCCACAAAATGACGACATGACCTGTAACACGGATGTTACAGACGAACCCCCTGAACCACAAAACGTTAGATCCGTTTATCTAGACGTGTATACCATCAACAGCGTGACAGCGAATTTTAATAGTACCATGTACACGGAACACTTCAGATTCACTAACCTCGAATCCATTCGCTCATTTGTTGACGCTCTTGATGCAATACACGCTTCTATACAGACATTGTTAGATAGGGTTTTACGGGACGCCGATTCGGGTGATTTCATACAATTGTGTTTAGACAGCGGCAAAATGTTTGATTTGATTTTTTCAAATAGGTATTCTAGAGATGGATTTAGAGCCGAAACATTTTTGGACAATATCGCTAACGCTTTACAGAGTACCGCGGAGTGCATAGTCGGTAATTCACTTAGACTAGTTGTCATCATTGTCAGGTGTCGACGTGGTGGGGCCAGAAGGCGTTTGGGAGGTATCGCGTATAGTCGGATTTTTGATCGTAAAAAACAACATTTATACGATTTTAATAATTACGATAATAACCTCTGCCTGGCCGCTAGTGTTTACGCTATTTTGGAGGGTGCTGCTTTGAGCGACGTCACATTGTTCAAGAGAGCTCGAAAACTGCATAGAGACTTACAAATACCCGAGGGGTATTTGGTGTCTTTTACTGACGTTGCTGAATTTGAAAAAAAAAAATAAACATCACAATTAAAATTTTGTACCACAATAGGGGTCAGTGGCGTTATTATCACACAGCCCGCACCGCTAAAGAAAATACCGTCTATATATTGCACCATGAAAAGCATTATTATGACATAAAAAATCAAAAAGCTTTTATCGGTTTTGATTATTTTTGCTACGTTTGTTGCACTGTATACAAATATAAATATTGACACGGGTGTATGCAGTTTTGTAAAGCGTGCCAGAGCCCGAATTGTGCTGAGCAGTCTAATAATACACGTTGCCCGATATGTAGGATGTATTGTCGTTCAGAGGATTGTTTTGAAACACATAGAAACCTGGCACTTAGTGATAACGCTCTTTGTAAGAAAAAAACTTTTTGCGGATTTTGTTACAAGATATATAGACTGCGGAATGAGCACAAATGTAACGGTTTAAAATGCACCATCTGCGGCGGCCAGGTTGACAAATTTGACGACCATGTTTGTTACATGCAGCCACACAACCCCAAAAAAATGACTGACAAGTTTATTTTTTACGATTTTGAATGCATGCAAGAAACAGGCTTGCATATACCCAATTTCATTTACGCAACCACACTATACGGCCCAAACTCCTGGCATTTTAGCGGAAAATCCTGTACTTGTGACTTTGTGCGATTTTTTGCCGATGGTAAGTTTTCGGGTTACACATTCATAGCTCACAATGCAGGCTGCTACGACGCTTATTTTGTTTTACAGGAGTTGATTAATAAAAAATTAAAAATTGATATTATAAATCAAGGCTAATGTGCGTTACCCTGAATGACCTAAAAATTTGATTCATAGACTAGCTTATTTTCATGCCTATGAAGCTAAGCAAGATGCCCGAGGCTATGGGTTTTTCAGGTGCCAAGAAAATCAAAACTACATAGGCGTCCTACCGGCCGCTAGGTATTACGATGTTGATTACATGATGCCCAGTGAGAAAAAAGAATTCACGGATTGGTACGAGAAACATACAAATGACACCTTTAATTTTCAGAAAGAACTAAAAACTTACTGTAAGCAGGATGTTGAGGTTTTGAGAAGGGCTTGTGAGTGTTACAGGGACGCAATTATGGCCATGACGGAAAAAAAAGTTCTGCAATACATTAAACGTGAAAAGAACTACAGAACGGTCACTAAATGTATTGATCCTCTCCAACTTATCACATTGGCATCCGTGTGCATGGCTATGTACCGGTTTAAATTTCTACCCAAAAATACCATAGCGATTGTCCCTGCAGATAATTACCACAAGACCCAGAAACGATTTTCAACACCCGCTATACAGTGGCTCATATACATGGAACATGCGGAAGGCATTTCTATACAACACGCATTAAAGGGCGGTGAAAAAAAGGTTGGTAAATATTTTTGGGACGGGTATGCGGTTGTTAACGGTAAACACACCGCTTTTGAATTTCAGGGCTGTTTTTATCACGGGTGTCCTGTGTGCTATAACGAGCATGACAGCAACGAGCTTACTAAATCATCCTACGGGCAGCTGTATCAATCTTTCCTAGTCAGGAAAAGCCGACTACAGAGACAAGAATTTACGGTCCGCGTCCTGTGAGAACACGAGTGGCGAGAAATGATTGCAAACGATTCGGGGGTCAAAGACTTTTTGATTAAAATGAAATTCCCGACTCCTTTGGAACCTCGTGACGTGCTTTACAGCGGTCGCACTAACGCCATTAAACTTTATCACGAGGTGCAGTCCGATAAAACAGTGCATTATTACGATTTCACCAGATCAAGTGAAGCATCTGTGGTGCTAGTGTTGGTGGCGGCGGCAGGCGGGCGAGTGGTAACTTGAGAGGTGCCCGAAGCTGAGCTTGAGGAGAATGGTGCGTCAAGGTTCCGAGCAGTCAACTATGTCCTCACAACTTTTCGAGTTCAGGGTACGTGGCCTCTGAACACTGGGCATTATTCTAGGACCAAAGAAAATGACAGCACCACGATGGCCCCTACGGGGTGGCCTGCCTCTGCCTGTCATTTTTTTTAGATTAGTTTTACTATGCGTGACAAGCTACTGTGACACCAGATATGAGTGGTGGCACTGTGCAATGGCAGTAGTTGGCACAGTACACGCTGACGCTGTAGGCCTGACACACTTGCTTGCAGGCAACTAGCTGCAATTATATTACAGTCAAAATGTATTTTTTTTTATGTAATCTACTGTGACACCATTTATGAGTGGTGGCACTGTGCACTGGCAGTAGTTGGCACAGTACACTCTGACACTGTAGACCTGACTCACATGCTTGCAGGCAACTAACTGCAATTATATTACAGTAAAAATTGCTGTTTTTCTTTTAAATGTAATCTACTCTGACACCAGATATGAGTGGTGGCACTGTGCCCTGGCAGTAGTTGGCACAGTACACGCTGACGCTGTAGGCCTGCCACACACGCTTGCAGGCAACTAACTGCAATTATATTACAGTCAACATTTATGTTTATTTTTTTATGTAATCTACTGTGACACCAGATATGAGTGGTGTCACTGTGCACTGGCAGTAGTTGGCACAAACACTTGCAGGCAACTAACTGCAATTATATTACAGTCAAAATTATTATTATTTTTTTAATGTAATCTACTGTGACACCAGATATGAGTGGTGGCACTGTGCCCTGGCAGTATTTGGCCCAGTACACGCTGACACTTTAGGCCTGACACACACTCTTGCAGGTAACTAACTGCAATTATATTACAGTCAAAATGGCTGTTTTTCGTTTAAATGTAATCTACTGTGACACCAGATATGAGTTGTGGCACTGTGCGCTGGCAGTAGTTGGCACAGTACACATTGACGCTGTAGGCCTGACACACACTCTTGCAGGCAACTAACTGCAATTATATTACAGTCAATTTTGTTTAATTTTTTTTAAATGTAATCTACTATGCGATATGAGTGGTGGCACTGTGCACTGGAAGTAGTTTGCACACATGCTTGCAGGCAACTAACTGCAATTATATTACAGTCAAAATTGCTGTTTTTCTTTTAAATGCAATCTACTGTGACACCAGATATGAGTGGTGGCACTGTGCACTGGCAGTAGTTGGCACAGTACACGCTGACGCTGTAGGCCTGACACACACACTTGCAGGCAACTAACTGCAATTATATTACAGTTAATTTTTTAAAAAAGTTTTTAAATGTAATCTACTGTGACACCAGATATGAGTGGTGGCACTGTGCACTGGCAGTAGTTGGCACACATGCTTGCAGGCAACTAACTGCAATTATATTACAGTCAAAATAGTTTCGTTTTTTTAATGTAATCTACTGTGACACCAGATATGAGTGGTGTCACTGTGCACTGGCAGTAGTTGGCACAAACACTTGCAGGCAACTAACTGCAATTATATTACAGTCAAAATTACTGTTTTTTTAATGTAATCTACTGTGACACCAGATATGAGTGGTGGCACTGTGCCCTGGCAGTATTTGGCACAGTACACGCTGACACTTTAGGCCTGACACACACGCTTGCAGGTAACTAACTACAATTATATTACAGTCAAAATGGCTGTTTTTCGTTTAAATGTAATCTACTGTGACACCAGATATGAGTTGTGGCACTGTGCACTGGCAGTAGTTGGCACAGTACACGTTGACGCTGTAGGCCTGACACACTCTTGCAGGCAACTAACTGCAATTATATTACAGTCAATTTTGTTTAATTTTTTTTAAATGTAATCTACTATGCGATATGAGTGGTGGCACTGTGCACTGGCAGTAGTTGGCACACATGCTTGCAGGCAACTAACTGCAATTATATTACAGTCAAAATAGTTTCGTTTTTTTTTTATGTAATCTACGGTGACACCAGATATGAGTGGTGGCACTGTGCAATGGCAGTAGTTGGCACAGTACACGCTGACGCTGTAGGCCTGAAACACACGCTTGCAGGCAACTAACTGCAATCATATTACAGTCACAATTGTATTTATTTTTTTAAATGTAATCTACTGTGACACCAGAAATGAGTGGTGGCAATGTGCACTGGCAGTAGTTGGCACAGTACACGCTGACACTGTAGGCCTGACACACACGCTTGCAGGCAACTAACTGCAATTATATTACTGTCAAAATTGCTGTTTTTCTTTTAAATGTAATCTACTGTGACACCAGATATGAGTGGCACTCTGCACTGGCAGTAGTTGGCACAGTACACACTGACGCTGCAGGCCTGGCACACACGCTTGCAGGCAACAAACTGCAGTTATATTACAGTCAAAATTGCTGTTTTTCTTTTAAATGTAATCTACTGTGACACCAGATATGAGTGGTGGCACTGTGCACTGGCAGTAGTTGGCACACATGCTTGCAGGCAACTAACTGCAATTATATTACAGTCAAAATGGCTGTTTTTCATTTAAATGTAATCTACTGTGACACCAGATATGAGTTGTGGCACTGTGCACTGGCAGTAGTTGGCACAGTACACGTTGACGCTGTAGGCCTGACACACTCTTGCAGGCAACTAACTGCAATTATATTACAGTCAATTTTGTTTAATTTTTTTAAAATGTAATCTACTATGCGATATGAGTGGTGGCACTGTGCACTGGCAGTAGTTGGCACACATGCTTGCAGGCAACTAACTGCAATTATATTACAGTCAAAATATATATTTTTTTTTTTTATGTAATCTACTGTGACACCAGATATGAGTGGTGGCACTGTGCACTGGCAGTAGTTGGCACAGTACACGCTGACACTGTAGGCCTGACACACATGCTTGCAGGCAACTAACTGCAATTATATTACAGTCAAAATTGCTGTTTTTCTTTTAAATGCAATCTACTGTGACACCAGATATGAGTGGTGGCACTGTGCACTGGCAGTAGTTGGCACAGTACACGTTGACGCTGTAGGCCTGACACACACGCTTGCAGGCAACTAACTGCAATTATATTACAGTCAAAATTGCTGTTTTTCTTTTAAATGCAATCTACTGTGACACCAGATATGAGTGGTGGCACTGTGCACTGGCAGTAGTTGGCACAGTACACGTTGACGCTGTAGGCCTGACACACACGCTTGCAGGCAACTAACTGCAATTATATTACAGTCAATTTTTAAAAAAAGTTTTTAAATGTAATCTATTGTGACACCAGATATGAGTGGTGGCACTGTGCACTGGCAGTAGTTGGCACACATGCTTGCAGGCAACTAACTGCAATTATATTACAGTCAAAATAGTTTCGCTTTTTTTAATGTAATCTACTGTGACATCAGATATGAGTGGTGGCACTGTGCCCTGGCAGTATTTGGCACAGTACACGCTGACACTTTAGGCCTGACACACACGCTTGCAGGTAACTAACTGCAATTATATTACAGTCAAAATGGCTGTTTTTCGTTTAAATGTAATCTACTGTGACACCAGATATGAGTTGTGGCACTGTGCACTGGCAGTAGTTGGCACAGTACACGTTGACGCTGTAGGCCTGACACACTCTTGCAGGCAACTAACTGCAATTATATTACAGTCAATTTTGTTTAATTTTTTTAAAATGTAATCTACTATGCGATATGAGTGGTGGCACTGTGCACTGGCAGTAGTTGGCACACATGCTTGCAGGCAACTAACTGCAATTATATTACAGTCAAAATAGTTTCGTTTTTTTTTTATGTAATCTACGGTGACACCAGATATGAGTGGTGGCACTGTGCACTGGCAGTAGTTGGCACAGTATGCGCTGACGCTGTTGGCCTGACACACACGCTTGCAGGCAACTAACTGCAATTATATTACAGTCAAAATTGCAGTTTTTCTTTTAAATGTAATCTACTGTGACACCAGATATGAGTAGTGGCACTGGGCACTGGCTGTAGTTGGAACAGTACACGCTGACGCTGTAGGCCTGACACACATGCTTGCAGGCAACTAACTGCAATTATATTACAGTCAAAAAGTTTTTGTTTTTCTTATGTAATCTACTGTGACTCCGGATATGAGTGGCACTGGTGGCGCTGTGCACTGGCAGTAGTTGGCACAGTACACGCTGACGCTGTAGGCCTGACACACACGCTTGCAGGCAACTAACTGCAATTATATTACAGTCCAAAAAGTTTTTTTTTTATGTAATCTACTGTGACACCAGATATGAGTGGCACTGGTGGCACTGTGTACTGGCAGTAGTTGACACAGTACACGCTGATGCTGTAGGCCTGACACACCTGCTTGCAGGCAACTAACTGCAATAATATTACAGTAAAAAAATGTTTAATTTTTTAAAATGTAATCTACTGTGACACCAGATATGAGTGGCACTGGTGGCACTGTGCACTGGGCACTGGCAGTAGTTGGCACAGTACACACTGACGCTGTAGGCCTGACACACACGCTTGCAGGCAACAAACTGCAATTATACTACAGTCAAAAAAGTTTTTTTTTTTTTTTATGCAAGCTTCTGTGACACCAGATATGAGTGGTGGCACTGGGCAAGTGGGCACAGTATACGCTGTGGGCCTGACACACACGCTGGCAGGCAACTGCAATTAGATTACAGAGGAAAAAAAAAAAGCAGACTGATGTACTAGCCCTAAAAAGGGCTTTTTGGGGTGCTGTCCTTACAACAGAGATCCGATGAGTCTTTCAGGACTGGAGTGGACACTGAATACACTAGCCTAGTTATCGATTTCCCTATTAAATCAGCAGCAGCTGCACTGTCCCTCCTCTCACTAAGAATGCAGCTTCCGAATGAATCTAAGATGGATGCTGTCCTTCCTTTTTGCTAGGAGGTGGGAGGGTCTGGGAGGGAGGGTCTGCTGCTGATTGGCTGGAATGTGTCTGCTGACTGTGATGTACAGGGTCAAAGTTTGCTCAATGATGACAAATAGGGGAGGACCGAACATCGCGTATGTTCGCCCGCCTCGGCGAATGCGAACAAGCGATGTTCACCGGGAACTGTTCACCGGCGAATAGTTCAGGACATCTCTATCCATGGTGCCACACCAACACTTTGACAAAAGAGACTGGTTTCTTCTAGCTACCTGCCTCAGCTACTACTCTGATGCTGCCACCCGCCTGATGCCATACATCTGATGCCAAGTGTTCCTTCTTTTACCCACCTTCGTCAGCGGGTACTGGTATTGCCATCCACCGCCCCACTCTCATTGGGTCACTTTTTGGTCTCCTGATGCAGCTGCTGCCATCTCCACACTATGTCACCTTGCCACTCTGTGGTATTCTGATGCTGCTGCTGCTACTGCCATCTCCACACTATGTCACCTTGCCACTCTGTGGTATCCTCATTCTGAAGCTGCCATCTCTGCACTATATCACCTTGCCACTCTGTGTATCCTGATGCTGCTGCTGGCTTATCCACACTATGTTACCTTGCCATTGTATGGTATTCTGATGCTGCTGCCTTATCCACACCATGTCACCTAACCACTCTGTGGTATCCTGATGATGCTGCTACTGCCATATCCACACTATGTCACCTTGCCACTCTGTGGTATCCTGCTGCTGCTGCCATCTCCACACTATGTCACCTTGCCACTCTGTTGTATCCTGATGCTACTGCCTTATTCACACTATGTCACCTTGCCATTTTGTGGTATCCTGATGCTGCTGCTTCCATCTCCACACTATGACACATTCCCACTCTGTTGTATCCTGATGCTGCCATCTCCACATTATGTTACATTGCCACTCTGTGGTATCCTTCTGCTTCTGCTGTTGCCACCTCCAGACTCTGTCATTGTGCCACTCTATATTGCCTCCTCTTGATGCTGATGCTGCCTCAACCTCCACACACATTGGGCCCCTCTGTGGTCTCGTCATGCTGCCGGGCACCTCCCTCTAGACTCTGTCATTGTGCCACTCGGTGGCCTCATCATACTGCTGCCAACTCCAGAATCGGTCATTGTGCCACTAGGTGGTCTCCTCATACTGCTTCCACCTCCAGACCCTGTCATTGGGCCACTCTGTGGTCTTCTCATGCTGCTTCCACCTCACCATTATTTCATACGTAGGTCCACTATCTGAACTTCTCATGCTGTTCCCATCCTCCCCACTTCATGACTGGGCCAATTTTTTGCCTTTTGGCCTGGCTGACATCATGATTTATTTGACCTTTCCTCTGATCTGTCAGAAGGAAGGAAAAATGAAACGCACAACGGATCCTGTCTGTGTAGCAGCTGTAATTGGCTTCTGATTTGGTAGCCAAAAGCAGGAGTGGGTACAAAACACAAAAGACATGCAAATATTTCATTCACGTGTCATCTCTGTTTTAAATCCACTCCTGTTTTTTTTTTAGCATTAGCAATACTGATGGATTATTGAGCAAATGCTGACAGACTGAAGGCATATGATCCAGAGACAGGATCCGTTTTTTGTGGGTTATTGTTCTGACGGTTGAGAGGAAGGACAAATTAATCAGTGACGTCAACACAAACTTACTGCTGACACCCTCTCCACTCTGTGGGGGGGGCTCTACTTGTATACGTTGTTTATAGAACAGGTTCTGTAGACATCTATGTGGAATCAGCTAACGACAGAGTAAAAGGTGTGCGCTTCTTCTTGGCTCTAACATTGACCTGTAAGGCTGAGTTCATACTTGAGTTATTTGGTCAGTTTTGGCCCCATGACTGCCAAAATAAGTGAAGTGTGCAGTGATTCTAAGAGTGAAATAATTTACAGTATTATTTCATTACCAAAGCAGACCCCCTATGCGTGTTAATGCAAGGCACAGTGTTCTACACCACTATTAAGGCTCTCAGCAGCCAGGAAATAGCAGTTTTTTAACGTAATTCACTGCATACATATTCGTATCAAACCAAATTTTTCCCGAACAAAAAATTTATTATCTCTATTCAAGACGCTGCCTCCTGTCATGCGTGGTGATTAACTTTTTCCATCACAGACTAAGCACGATGAGATGGAGAACCTTGACCTAGACAATGAGATCAAATTTATTTGTGGGTACAAAAGACAAACCCTTTTTCAGTACGGCAACCTCATCAGCAATGAGGGACCTATGAGATAAATTAATAATCTGCATTTCATCTGAGGCACCAGGGAACAGTGATGTACATACAGTGACTATTTCCTCTCTCTCAATAAGTAATTGTATAGCAGAGGACTCCTGCCTAAACAATAAGTTTGTGGGTAGGTACCTCTCAACCTCCTCCCTCTACGCCTTCCTCTGCCACGGTTGGTGACAGATGCACTGGACTGTCCCCGACCCTGTCTAATAGCCTCCCCTTCTGTTTTGCCCTCTAAAGGACGATGGTTCTATATCAATTTCTAGAACCTTACTCTTTTTTCGTCCCATAATCAAAGATACAACCTTCTTGGAAGTCGGTAGTATCTCTTACATACTGGAAATGCTTTCTATCTTTTAATTGAGAAGTTCATTTCTCAATGTTCTGTTGAAGCAGGGATTCTTTCCGGGAAAAATCTAGCTTGGTAGAGAACTTTTTTACCACCTCAATTTGTTCATGCAGGGCTACCGTATTCCTTTCAAAAACCTTATGTTCCTCTCCTACCAATAAGGTCATTAGCCAGAGAAAAGAATCAATTCACTCCCACCTTAACAGAAACTATGGGGAATGTATCCGAGTAACTGAAGTAGTGGGATTCTCAATCCCCGTAGAACGATCTTAAGCTTGAGATAAGTCTCAAGTGACTGGATCTCCCACCACCATCTAGTGTGGTCCTTATAAACATTTGTGAGAAACTTGAAGGAGCTCAAAATACTGGGTGACTTGGTTTCTGTGGGCAGTTGAGCATCTGAAAATACTAATTTTAACCTCACCATCCCAACTTGCATTATCCAGTCCTCCCGCCAAAAATTCTGCCATAGCTGTTCTTAAATAATAATAATAATTAAATATTGTCTCAAGTGATAATTCTCAATGATGTAGGTACGCACCCCCACATTAATTGACTAATAACGAAACTAGAAGGGATGCTAAAAAAAATCAAAGACAAAATTAATTTTGGGAAATGTGTTCATCTCTAAACTTCAAATTTTTAATGATATAATTACTCCATGCTGTATTGGCATTGGATTCCTAGAAAGGGATTAATATAATTAGAGATGAGCAAATTTCTTAAAGGGAACCTGTCACCTCCCAAAACCATCCCAAGCTATCAGCAGTACCTGCGTGTAGCCAGCATTGTGTTTCTGATGATGCCTTTCTTCCTGAAGGCAGAAGCAGCAAAAGTACTGAAAACCTTGTTTTATCCCCTGCTGGCACGCTACTCCACACTTGCTTGAAGTCAAGGAGGCAGCGGCCTCCTTGCTTCAAGTCACAGTAACCACGCCCCCGTCCCTGCCCCTTTGCTGTGACTGACAGCGCTCATGCACAAGAGTTAGGCTGCCTTTGCCGAACAGCTGGCTGTCAGTCACAGCGAAGGGGCAGGGAATCAAATTGATCCTGAAATTCGGATCGAATTCCACTTCATGGGATTTGATTAGCTCATCTCTAGATATAATCCTTGGAGTCCTCAGACCAATTTTTAGGCCAGTAGGAGCATCTTTGATTCATGTAGAATCAATTCAGACTAGAATTAAACATGTGGAACAACTTGGTGAATCGAACACTATACAAATTTGAAGAAGTTCTTTCATTTCTATTTTGAGGAATTAAACACAAAATTAATGTTGGGAAGCTTGTTCATGTCTACATTTTTAGTAACAATTGATGACATTACTTATGCTGTATTGGCAGTAAAGTGTGTGAAAAGGATGGAAACAGTCCTAGGAGACCTCAGTGTCACACATCACTGTTCTGGACAACAAAAGCCCTTTCAATTTGGCTCAAATTTATTTCTACCCGGATTTAATCTGACAGCAGCTTTGTATGAATTGGACCCAATATAGCCAAAAGAGATTTTGATAAATTTACTCAATGTCTACTTAACATTTAAAATGTCTTCAGAAGTTTTTTAAAGGCTTCTTTGACATCTTTATTTCTCAAACTGTATATCAGAGGGTTTAGGGAGGGCGCTGCTCCTCCATAAAAAATGGCAATATACTTGTTTGCAGATGCGAAGGTGCTTGATGGTGCCATGAACATGGTAATAATAATTGTTCCATAGAACATAATGACAACAGTGATATGAGAAACACAGGTAGAAAATGCTTGAGACATCCCGGAACGGATCTTTAATACTGAATAAATGATGCAAATGTAAGAGACCACAATAAAGACAAAAGGAAGTAAAACTGTGAATAAACTTGTAAGAACGATGAAATTGCTATAAAATGAGAGGTCTCCACACGCTAACCTCAGGACGGCAGTTAATTCACAAATAAAATGGTTGATTTTATTTTCTCTACAGAACACAAGAGGTTTTGAGATCATGGGAATAGTTGTCAACATAAAATTTCCAACACATAAAATGACTGTGATGTTGGTGCAGACCTTCCGATTCATAATGACTGTATAATATAAAGGAAAGCAGATCGCTATATACCGATCATACGCCATCACTGCCAGTAATATGCACTCTGTCTGTCCAAGGAAAACTCCAGTATTGATTTGTGCTAGACACCCAATACTCCTCTTCCTAGAAAATATATTAATTATTGCTTTTGGAAGACCACTTGATGAGTAGCCCATATCTACAAAGGATAAATTACAGAGGAAATAATACATAGGTGTGTGCATCTGAGGGCTGATGATAACAATGAAGATCAAAAAACTGTTCCCCAAAATAGCTGAGATGTAAAAAAGTATGAACAATGTGAAAAGCAAAATTCTTATCTGTAGACTTTGCGTATACCCAATAAAAATAAATTCAGTCACGTGGGTCTGATTGGCGAGCATCATATTGGCATCATGAACTTTTGCCCCTACATAGAGAAAACACAACAATGATTATTTTCTCTTAAGTACAGGATAAAACAACCAAGAGGCTGGGGGGATATGATTAGAGTAGAAATTATAGGATTCTAGCCATGTGCATTATTCACGAGGTGGTGAACAACATCCATTTTCGATCTCAATTAAACTGGACTGTCTTGTTGGTCGGCCCTAAAGCACCAGTCTTATCACCAGTTGGGTGGTTTGCTTTTGTGTTAAGGTAACTGAATTAACCTGCAATGATAATCTGTCCTTGATGGAAACATGCCTAGCTTTTATCCTCTGTCCTGTGTGGCATGTTCTTTGTATGAGAAAATACTTTATTTAATTTAATATCCGAGTCATGTATCAAGGCCTATTTAAAGGGTCAAACATTGACTTATAGGATACCTGCTTTACATCTTGTGGCATTAAAGGCACAGCTTGTTAAGAGCTCATTTTCAGCCATTTATTTCCACACTTTACAAAGAAATGGACCAGTAGAGCATACAGGGACTAGCATCATGATTACAAAATAAATATACACAAAAAAATCGCTGGTTCACAATATTTTGCAAGTATTTTTACTTAAAATGTATGCATAAAAACATTTAATCAAACAATGCATTATAAATCCCCCAGATTATATTCACAATAAATTCATAAATCTATAGAACTGGTCCTTCTACAATGCGGAGCTCACACATGAAATATTAAAAATAAAAATATTGTGGTTGCACACTAGTATTTGGGCGTGTGTTATGTGTGTCACCAATATTTCCTTTTAGCATATATCTTTATATTAGGTAGTTCATTCATCTAATATGGGCAGATAATATAATGTCCGTGCCTCTTTGTCGCAGTCTTATTCCCATTAGTGCTGTTTGTAACTTTAGGCTCTTATATACGTGTCAGAATTAGGCTACTGAGCACAGTCCCCCTGTTGGGTAATCAAAGCAATTCAGACTTGCAGGTTGCGGTTAAGGCCGTTTGTATAAAAAATATCGAGTGTTACTCACGGTCCCCTTCAATTCTTCTGTCGGATCATGTTCCGGTCTCCTGGTGCCTCAGCGTGACTATTCGTTGTGTTTGTCGAGCATGCTGAGAGTTATTCACTGCTGTCGTTCTGATTACGTGTTGCAGGTCTCCGCTCTTCCTTCTGCTGGCTGTGTCTTTTTCCAGCGCATGCGTACTGAGCTTACCGTGATGCTGAATTTAATTGTTAATAATGTTTGTGCTTGCTTTGTTTGTGGATGATCCCGTACACACTGTCCTTTCACAACCGCCACCAGACGCGTATAGGCACACGTACAGTAGATACCTTCCTCAGTAGAGCACAATTTCAAATGAAAATAAAATTCACCATTAGGACCATTTTTAAACAGATTGAAGTAAAATATAAAACATGAACCAGATTTTCCTATCATAGAATCAGGACCTTCATTTGCGTTAAGATTAGGTTCCTGCACATAATCCCCAATTCACACAATGCGTTTTTATAATCAAAACAAATCATTGATGGCATAGTGATATAAATAAAAATAGTAAATGAGGCGCACAGGAACACACAAGGACCAACCAGAGGTGCACTCAGTAAAGTGGACTCACCCAGTCCACTAAAATAACGTAAAACTTGTGATAAATGAACTGGGCACTCTCAGGATATAGGGATCATTCAAATATTTATTGATGTATAAGACAATAAAAACAACAATAAAAGAGAGAATGTGGCCCTCCTGTTGGAAATCTATATATAAAACAGCACTTGCTCACTGTAGCTGGCACTCTGAATCTAGATGGGTGTTAAAAACTACACATGGCATATTCCTGCAATAAAACGACAATAAAAAGGTACATCACAAATTGTTCACACAAAAAAAAAAAAAGAAAATCGCACAATAAAAACGCATACATATCGCAGATGCTGAATGTTCACTGGGAAAACTACAAATGCGAGTTATTCCCCAACTCACTGACAAAGTTCTGGAGCTCCAAGGTAACAGTTAGAGGCACCGTGGTGTGATAGTCCCACAACAAACAGGTATAGCGGTGTCCCGCTCTATATTCAACCAATAGCGTCCCACTGGGCTAATAGCATTTAAGTTTTGTTAAATCTCCTGTCAGCAAATATTCGATGAAAAAGATAGTCTTACCGGAAAGGTTCTCCTCACCACTTTGTTGCCCACCGTCGCTCTGCTGGGTCGTGTTTTTAATTACCTCCAGACCTACCTCCTGACCGCTCCAAAAAGTCTGGAGGTAATTAAAAACACAACCCAGCAGAGTGACGGTGGGCAACGAAGTGGTGAGGAGAACCTTTCCGGTAAGACAATCTTTTTTATTGAATATTTGCTGACAGGAGATTTAACAAGACTTAAATGCTATTAGCCCAGTGGGACGCTACCAGTGGCGTACCGCCCATAGAGGCAGACCACGCCACTGCTATGGGGCCCGCGGCACTGGGGGGCCCGTAGCGCAGATAAGGCCCCGCCCACTGATGACCAGCAGCCGGCTATGCGGCTGCTTTTCTCCCCAGGGCCCCCCCCATGTTTAGCTGAATCGCCTCCCAGAGGCGCGGCTAAGTCCTAGACACCCGCCCCCCTCCTCAGCGCTGCGCTCTGAAACACCCGATCCTCCTCTCGTCGGCGTCCCAAATCCCGCGCAGGCGCAGTGCTGGCGATTGCCTGCGCCTGCGCTCTGATAATACGGCTGAGGGCAACAGCTTCAACATCGTCACTGGGCATGCGCCGAGCCCAGTGACGATGTTGAAGCTGTTGCCCTCAGCCGTATTATCAGAGCGCAGGCGCAGGCAATCGCCGGCACTGCGCCTGCGCGGGATTTGGGACGCCGACGAGAGGAGGATCGGGTGTTTCAGAGCGCAGCGCTGAGGAGGGGGGCGGGTGTCTAGGACTTAGCCGCGCCTCTGGGAGGCGATTCAGCTAAATGATGGAGGCGTTAGAGTTTTCATATTTAGGCGGGCACGGCACTAATCAGAGGGGCACCGTGGAGAAAGAAAAACGCCCCTCTGGGCTCCAGTCCTTACAGCAAGAATCGATTTTTAGAAGAAAGGACAAGACTGACATGGAAAAGAAGAACACAGATGGAAAAAAGGTACTTTATTAAACATGGATCCATGAGTACCTTTTTTCCATCTGTCTTGTTCTTTGGATTGTGAGTCTTGTCATTTCTTCAAAAAATCGATTCTTATGATATGTAAATGACGCTGTAAGGAGCCCAGAGGGGCGTTATTCTTTCTCCACTGTGCCCAGGAACGCCCCTCTGAAGTGCCGTGCCCGGCTAAATTTGAAAACTAATAACGCCTCCAAGTTCATCTAAATCGCCTCCCAAATCCGATCCTCCTCTCGCTGGCATCCCAAATCCCGCGCAGGCGCAGTGCCGGCGATTGCCTGCGCTATGATAAGATGACTGACGGCACTGCGCCTGCGCGGGATTTGGGATGCCGGCGAGAGGAGGATCGGGGTGTTTGCCGCAGAGCGCGGCACTGAGGAGGGGGGTGTTGAGCACTTAGCCGTGCCTCTGAGAGGCGATTTAGATGAACTTGGAGGCGTTATTAGTTTTCAAACTTAGCCGGGCACGGCACTTCAGAGGGGCGTTCCTGGGCACCGTGGAGAAAGAATAACAGCGTCATTTACATATCATAAGAATCGATTTTTTGAAGACATGACAAGACTCACAATCAAAAGAACAAGACAGATGGAAAACAGGTACTCTGTTAAACATGGATTCATGAAAAAAAAATTGGGGGTAAATTGCTAGTGACAGATTCCCTTTAAGGCTACTTTCACACTTGCGTTCAGAGCGGATCCGTCTGGTGTCTGCACAGACGGATCCGCACCTATAATGCAAACGCTTAGATCCGTTCAGAACGGATCCGTTTGCATTAACATGAACAAAAAAAAAAAAAAACATATTTTTTTTTGTTCATGATAGTGCAAACGGATCCGTTTTGACTTTACATTGAAAGTCAATGGGGGACGGATCCGTTTGAAAATTGAGCCACACTGTGTCAACTTCAAACGGATCCGTCCCCATTGACTTACATTGTAAGTCTGGACGGATCCGTTTGCCTCCGCACGGCCAGGCTGCAAGCAGCGTTCAAGTGTCCGCCTGCTGAGCGGAGGACAGACGGAGCCATACTGATGCATTCTGAGCGGATCCGCATCCACTCAGAATGCATTAGGGCTGGACGGATCCGTTCGGTGCCGCTTGTGAGAGCCTTCAAACAGAACTCACAAGCGGAGACCCGAACGCAAGTGTGAAAGTAGCCTAACATGGCACCCCAAATAAGGAGACCTGCAGGCTGCAGCAGATATCCCATGTGACAGGTCACCCCCAGGAAACCCCTAACAGTTTCTGTAGGTCATGTATAAATTTATTTAATGGGGGTGTGGCATGGGAGGAGCAAAGTCAGGAAGTGGGAGGGGCCATGGTGGGTAGTGGGCGGGGTTAAGGGGCCCAATTCAGATTTTTGCTATGGGGCCCAGTGATTCCTATGTACGCCTCTGGACGCTACTGGTTGAATATAGAGCAGGACGCCGCTATACCTGTTTGTTGTGGGACTATCACGCAACGGTGCCTCTAACTGTTGCCTTGGAGCTTCAGAACTTTGTCAGTGAGTTGGGGAATAACTTGCATTTGTAGTTTTCCCAGTGAACATTCAACATCTGCGATATGTATGCGTTTTTATTGTGCGATTTTCTTTTTTTCTGTGTGAACAATTTGTGATGTACCTTTTTATTGTCGTTTTATTGCAGGAATATGCCATGTGTAGTTTTTAACACCCATCTAGATTCAGAGTGCCAGCTACAGTAAGCAAGTGCTGTTTTATATATAGATTTCCAACAGGAGGGCCACATTCTCTCTTTTATTGTTGTTTTTATTGTCTTATACATCAATAAATATTGGAATGATCCCTATATCCTGAGAGTGCCCAGTTCATTTATCACAAGTTTTACATTATGATATAAATATAAATATATACGTTTCCATAGGTCTCAACATATCGCAAATTTCTCATACAATCCCACATTGTATGCGTATAATGGTATTTCTCCTAGTTGGCCTTTTATTGATTTTCAGTTATTAATTATTGGTTATTTTTAATTTTATTGGTATTATATACCCTCGTAAGTTTCAATTTACCTGTTAGTGAGGTTAATAAATAAAATAAGATAAAATAAATGACAAAAAAGTATAAAAATAAAATAAAAATGCTAATAAAAATAGAAGTGGAAATGGAATCATCTGCACTGTTGTTACACTGGGTGAGGGTGTCGATGCAGAATCCATCATTGAGATGAATTAAGACATGGCACCGATGGATAATGCAATGCACACCACCACCCTATTTTATAGAAATCCAAAAACTTCCTATTCTGAGTTGAGACCTCTTGGGATCAGGGACCCGAAGTCCCTTTGCTTCACACCTGGACATTTGGGAAACAAGATACCTCCTCTCCAATTTTCAGTCACTGTTTCAAGTGCCATATATTTTAAGCCACATGGGTTACTGTTATGATGTTTTTTAAAGTCATCGGATAGACTATGTTTTTTATATCCTTTTTCAATATTATTTATGTGTTCAGCAATTATTGTTTTTAGAGTCCTTTTGGTTCTTCCTACGTATTGCATAGAACACGGACATTCTATCAAGTAAATTACTGCCTTAGTATTACATGTGAGCAGTTGTTTTATTTCCCATTGGTAGTGATTTGCTGTGGATTTGACTATGTTTATTCTCCCCTGAGATTTGGTTTGTTTACAGTTAGAGCACCTAGCACATCGAAAGAAACCTTTTAATGACATCCAATACTGGTTGTTACTTTTTTGTCATTAGGGTTTCTTACCTGTTGGTGCTATTTGTAATCCAAGATTTGGCGCTTTAGTATATACTGTAGGTGGTCTTGTCGGGATTATAGGTCCCAAAACGTTATCCTCTTTTAGTAGGTGCTAGTGTCTTTGAATTATATTTGATACCTGTTTATAACTAGTATTAAATGGTAATACTAGTTTGCAATTGTCTACTTCTGTATTTCTGTCTATTATAGGTTTTGAATAAAAAAAATGTAGATCTGTACACATTTTTTACTTCATTAAGGGATTTTTCCAACATATGCAATGAGTATTTTTTCTCCAAAAACTGTATAGTTAATTGTTCAGCTTGTTTCTCAAAATGCTCAACTTTGGTGCAATTTCTTTTTATAGGACGATATTGGCTTTTTGGAACATTTAGCAGCTATCTTGGTAGATGGCATGTAGATTTTAAAATGAAGCTATTCTTTGCTACCTCCTTTTGATAGGTGCTACATATGAATGATTCAGCTTGCGTCTCTATTTTTACATCCAAAAACTCTACAAATTTATTATTGATATTAGGTGTGAATTTTAGATTGTACTGGTTGGAATTGATCGCCCCTATGAATTCCACGAGTGATTGATGCGATCCCTCCCAGATGAGGAGGACGTCATCTATATATCTGCACAATAGCATAAGGTCCACCTTCAGTCTGGGACCAATGATGTCCTGTTCCCATGCCGCCATGAATAAATTAGCGTAGCTACGAGCGAACCTGGTGCCCATGGCAGTGCCAGTAATCTATAAATATTACTTTGAAATAACTTATTGTGGCACAGTACAAAATCAATGCCATCGAGTACAAAATCTATTTCATCCGGAGCCAACTTGTTTTCTTGTCTGAGAATTTTTTATATAGCTTCAATCCCTTGTTTGTGGTTGATGCTTGTGTAAAGTGCACTTATATCTAATGTTGCTAATATCCAGTGGGGTTGACAAACCATTTTTTCCAATAAATTAACTAATGTTGTAGTATCTTTTAAATGCGATGGAGTGTCTGCGACATAAGGTTGTAAAAATCTGTTCAAGTATTGGAACAGATTAGATGTCACTGACCCTATGCCGGAAATAACTGGTCTCCCGGGGGGATTTAAGGGGTCCTTGTGAACTTTGGGAATGGAGTAAAAAACTAGGCGTCTGCACGGAGTCTCCAAAATAAAATAAAGCTCATATTTATTAAGTATTCCGCTGTGATAGGCCTTTTCACACATATTAGTCAATTGGTTATAATATTCTTTCCTAGGATCTTTTTCAAGTGGTATATAAGTACTGTTGTCTGCCAATTGTCTCAGGCATTCTGCTTCATACTTTGCAGTATACTGGGCAATTATAGTCTCTCCCTTATTGTCCGGGCGTATTGTTATTTCCTGATTATAGTGGAGTTCTTGTATTGTTTTCCTCTCAGTATACGTTAAGTTTTTTATTGTTGTTTTATGACTATTATTAATTTTTCTAATATCTGCCTCTACTGCTCCTCTAAAAGCAGCCATTTATTTTCCAATTTCATGACGTGGGTATAGTTTGGATTTTAATTTGACTTCTACATGGTGGTAGCTTGATGTACATCCACTGTTACATAATATTGAATTTTTTAGGAAGTATTTTTTACAACATAATTTTTTTTAAAACTTCTCCACTTCGATATATGTATCAAATTTATTTAACTGGATACTTGGTGCAAACTTAAGGCCCTCGTTGAGCAATTTTTTATGATTGTCTGTTAATGTAATTGAACTTAAATTCATTATATTGTATTTTATTATATCCCTAATTTGTGACTTGGGCCTTCCATGGGTTCCTCCTCTTAGTGTTCTCTTTTCCAACTGACCTGTGTTAGTTGTATTATTTGCTGTGTCATTAGTGTTGGTTGACTGAGTGTTGGTGTTAGTAATACTTGTTCTATCATTGGTGTCAGTGTTTCCAGTGTTTGATGTATGAGATGAGGATTTAGTGGTGGTTTGGGAAAAGAGACAGTCCATGGTATGTGAGACTGAGTCCCTATTTTAGTCTGTGTTTGTGGAATTATCTGTGCTGGTGTGTGCTGTGATTTGTGATGCATTTATAATTTTTCTTGTTTTCCTTTTCGGGACGCAATACCAACACCAAAAAGGAATCAAGAAAAATTATACAAAAATGTGTCACAAATCACAGCACATAACAGCACAGAGACAATAATCAAAAAATTGCTCAACAAAGGCCTTAAGTTTGCACCAAGTATCCAGTTGAATAAATTTGATACATATATCGGAGTAGAAAAGTACATTAAAAAATTATGTTGTAAAAAATACTTCCTAAAAAATCCGATATTATGTAACAGTGGATCTACATCAAGCTACCACCATGTAGAAGTCAAATTAAAATCCAAACTATACCCACGTCATGAAATTGGAAAATAAATGGCTGCTTTTAGAGGAGCAGTAGAGGCAGATGTTTGAAAAATTAACACTAGTTATAAAATAACAATAAAAAACGTTACTTATACTGAGAGGAAAACAATGCAAAAACTTTAACACAATCAGGAGATAACAATACGCCGATAAGGGAGGGGCTATAGTTGTCCAGGATACTGAAAAGTATGAAGCAGAATGCCTGAGATAATTGGCAGACAACAGTATCCCACTTGAAAAAGATCCTAGGGAAGAATATTATAACCAATTGACTAATATGTGTAAAAAAGCCTATCACAGCTTAATACTTAATAAATAAGAGTTTGATTTTATTTTGGGGACTCCCAGTTTTTTACTCCATTTCCAAAGTTCCCAAGGACCCCTTGAATCCCTCTAGGAGATGATTGAAGCTGTATCAAAAATTCTCAGACAAGCAAACAAGTTGGCTCCGGATCAAATAGATTTAGTAATGGATGGCATGGATTTTGTACTGTGCCACAATTATTTTTATTTTTATTCAAAGTATTATTTACAGATTACTGGCAGTGCCATGGGCACAAGGTTTGCCCCTAGTTATGCCAATTTATTCATGGTGGCATGGGAACAGGACATCATTGATCCCAGACTGAGGGTGGACCTGGTACTATGGCGCAGATATATAGATGACATCCTCCTCATCTGGGAGGGATCGCATCAATCTCTAATGGAATTCATACTGGTGATCAATTCCAACCAGTAGAATCTAAAATTCACACCAAATATTAATAACAAATCTGTAGAGTTTTCAGATGTAAAAATAGAGAAGCAAGCTGAATAATTTATATGGAGCACCTATCAAAAGACAGTATCAAAGAACAGCTTCATTTTTAAAATCTACATGTCATCTACCAAGATGGCTGCTAAACGTTCCAAAAAGCCAATATTGTCGTATAAAAAGAAATTGCACCAAAGTTGAACCTTTTGAGAAACGAGCTGAACAATTAACTATACAGTTTTTGGAGAAAAATTTCATTTTTACATAAGTTGGAAAAATCCCTTAATGAAGTAAAAAATTTGGACAGAAATACATTTTTTTATTCAAAACCGATAATAGACAGAAATACAGAAGTAGACAATTGCAAACTAGTATTACCGTTCAATACCAGTTATAAAAAGTGTCAAATATAATTCAAAGACACTAGCACCTACTAAAGGAGGATACATAGAAACATAGAAACATAGAATGTGTCGGCAGATAAGAACCATTTGGCCCATCTAGTCTGCCCAGTATATCTGAATCCTATGAATAGTCCCTGGCCCTATCTTATATGAAGGATAGCCTTATGCCTATCCCATGCATGCTTAAACTCCTTCACTGTATTTGCAGCTACCACTTCTGCAGGAAAGCTATTCCATGCATCCACTACTCTCTCAGTAAAGTAATACTTCCTTATATTACTTTTAAACCTTTGCCCCTCTAATTTAAAACTGTGTCCTCTTGTGGTAGTTTTTCTTCTTTTAAATATGCTCTCCTCCTTTACCGAGTTGATTCCCTTTATGTATTTAAAAGTTTCTATCATATCCCCTCTGTCTCGTCTTTCTTCCAAGCTATACATATTAAGGTCCTTTAACCTTTCCTGGTAAGTTTTATCCTGCAATCCATGTACTAGTTTAGTAGCTCTTCTCTGAACTCTCTCTAGAGTATCTATATCCTTCTGGAGATATGGCCTCCAGTACTGCGCACAATACTCCAAGTGAGGTCTCACCAGTGTTCTGTACAGCGGCATAAGCACTTCACTCTTTCTACTGGTAATTCCTCTCCCTATACATCCAAGCATTCTGCTGGCATTTCGTGCTAAAATACGATAAAGGATAAAGTTTTGGGACCAATAATCACGACAAGACCACCTATAGTATATACTAAAGCGCCAAATCTTGGATTACAAATAGCACCAACCATAAGAAACCCTAATGAAAAAAAAGTAACAACCAGTATTGGATGTCATTAAAAGGTTTCTTTCGATGTGTTAGGTGCTCTAACTGTAAACAAACCAATTTTCAGAGGAAAATAAACATAGTCAAATCCACAGCAAATCACTACCAATGGGAAATTAAACAACTGCTTACATGTAATACTAAGGCAGTAAATTACTTCATAGAATGTCCGTGTTCTATGCAATACGCAGGGAGAACCAAAAGGACTCTAAAAACAAGAATTGCCAAACACATAAATAATATTAAAAAAGGATCTAAAAACATAGTCTATCCGATTACTTTAAAAAACATCATAACGGTAACCCATGTGGCTTAAAATATATGGCACTTGAAACAGTGACTGAAAATTGGAGAGGAGGTAACTTTGTTTCCCAAATGTCCAGGTGTGAATTATAGAAAATATATGACTTCGGGTCCCTGATCCCAAGAGGTCTCAACTTACTGATGGATTTTGTGTCCACACCCTCACCCAGTGTAACAACGATGCAGATGATCCCATATCCTTTTTTGTCATTTATTTTATCTTATTTTATTTATTAACCTCACTAACAGGTACATTGAAACTTACGAGGGTATATAATACCAATAAAATAAAAATAACCAAAAAATAACCAATAATTAAAAACTAACAATCAATAAAAGGCCAACTAGTAATAATGCCATAATACACACACAATGTGTGATTGTATGATAAATTTGGGATATCTTGAGACCTACGGAATCTTATATATTTATTTTTATATCACTATGCCATCAATGATTTGTTTTGATTATAAAAACGCATTGTGTGAATTGGGGATTATGTGCAGAAACCTAATGGAGGTCTTGATTCTATGATAGGAAAATGTGGTCCATGTTTTATATTTCACTTGAATCTGTTCAAAAATGGTCCTAATGGTGGAGTTTATCCTTATTTGGAATTGTGCACTACTGAGGAAGGTACATACGTGTACCAAAACGCATCTGTGGCGGTTGTGAAAGAACAGTGTGTACGGTATCACACCACAAACAAAGCAAGCACGGACATTATTAACATTCTAAGTCGGCGTCCCGCTAAGCTCAGTACGCATGCGCTGGAAAAAGTCACAGCTGGCAAAAGGGAGAGCGAAGACCTGCACTGTGTAATCAGAACGACAGCAGTGAATAACTCTCAGCATGCTGCGACAAACACAACGAATAGTCACGCTAAAGCACCAGAAGACCGGAACATAAGCCAATAGAAGAATTGCAGGGGGCCGTGAGTAACACTCGATATTATTGCATACAAATGGACTTAACTGCACCCTGCAAGTCTAAATTGCTTTAATTACCCAACAGGGTGACTGTGCTCAGTAGCCTAATTCTGACACGTATATAAGAGCCTAAAGTTACAAACAGCAATAATGTGAATAAGACTGCAACAAAGAGGCACGGACATTATATTATCTGCCCATATTAGATGAATGAACTACCTAATATAAAGATATATGGTAAAAGGAAACATTGGTGAAACCCCAAACACACTCCCAAATACTAGTGTACAACCACATTATTTTTATTTTTAATATTTCATGTGTGAGCTCCGCATTGTAGAAGGACCAGTTCTATAGATTTATGAATTTATTGTGAATATGATCGGGGGGATTTATAATACATTGTTTGATTAAATGTGATTAAATGTTTTTATGCATACATTTTAATTAAAAATACTTGCAAAATATTGCGGGCCAGCTATTCTTTGTGTATATTTGTTTTGACTCTTTAGACTTGTGGGTGACCAGAAGGCCGGCCTCCAATTAACCGGCGAGCGTTCGCAATTTTGTATAATGCTTACAAAATGCAAATCAAAATGAGAGAAAAGAAAATTACAAAAATCTATATAAAATAGATGTGAGAAAAAAAAGACAGAAAAATCTAACTTACAAGCTATAATTCTTCTGAATCCTTGGGGTAGGAAAAATTTGGAAGCACACTCAGATCTTGGCTGATCCCTGCATGTTTAACCCTGTTCTGTCTGGTATATAAAGCAAATGCTTTATATAAAAAAAAAATTAAAAAATTATCGGGTCAAAAGAATAATTATGCAAACTATATTGACCCGTGAGATGGACATAAACATCTCAAAGTGTTCAATCGAGAACCTGATTATTTTGTGCAATCAGTAAAACAGGGTACAAGCGTCTATGCAAAAATATAAATGGTTTATTATACAATAGTTTAAAATACAATCAAAAATTAATCAACATAAATTTCAGTAGTGTACAATGATATGCAGTACCCAGAATTCACCACTATATGATACCAACAAAACACTACTCAACCAACACAAGAATATTATGCAATACAGCTTTAAATCTGTGAGAGATATACAATCAATGGATTATGCAGAAAACTCAATCAAGAAGATGACAGATACGAGCCCTTGCTCCGCCCAAAAATGATGACCAATCTTCAGATAATAGTAGTATTGCAACAAAACTTATAAATTATTGGCTTGATATCAGACTAGGGAATTTAAAGATTCCCAACAAAGAGTTTCTCCAATATTATCCCCTTTTTTTCAGTTATATGCATCGTAACTGAAATCAGAGAAAATAATGATGTAGCAACTAACGTTACACGTCCGCAAATGAGCGGGTATCTGGCTAAGTATCAAGCCAATTAATTTAGATCAATACTACATAAAAACAAAAAAAAACATTACCCAAGGGTCAAGTGATGTGCAGAGTCTTGGGGCAGCCAGCTCTCAAGAGTTTTTCCCGATAATACAAATGATTCTCCCGATATCTATAATCCAAATGTTTGTTTTCTCTTTCTCTTTTTCTCCCATAATTTTTTTATTTCTGGTAACTGGTTTCTTAACCTAAAACTTTTCAGATGAACTCGCCCTCCAAGTTTGGAACTTTCCAATCATTGTTCGATGGGTGTGTGCATTGATAAGGAGCATGACATCATAATACTACCCAGAATGCACTTTTGCTACTGATGTAGTATTAACCGTTTATATCTAGGTGGCACTGTTGTATAAGCAATAAGCATCATACCATTAAGGGTTAACTCATACATGCCTAATATTTTCACTACTTCACACCTCTGACATCTAGAGGCCTTGTTTCAGGGCTGAGGGACAAACTTTGATACATGAATATATACTTTGAGGAACATCTAGACCATTCTCACACTGTGGAATTCATGTTCAGATAGGAAAAACAATGAAGCCTCAGTATCTTCTAACTTTCTAAATGTATAATATATTGTTACAATAACACTAGCTTTTGAACGGCACAGTAATTTTCTCATGGACTTACTTTGGCCTACATGAAACTTCATACAAAACAGTGAATATAAATCAACATTGCTCTTAAAGGCAATGAATACCCATTATAACTAAAATAAGTAGATATAACTGTTTACACTTATGAAAAAGCACAACAGTTCACACCGTCAACCTCATGTTTCCTTATTTCAACCTTTGACTCACTCAAGTTTCAGAGCTGCCGTTTTTGAATCAGCATTCAAATCATGTGTTGGCAGCAGATTAATAAAGAGGCAAAACAGTTTTTGCGTCTTTTATGCTTTTAGTATGCGTCTTTTTCTTACCACTCCCAATGTCAGTATTACTTGTTCTCCTGATGAGCCTTGTTTCCAAATCAAGTCAGGGCTGAACCACAACCAGTATCCCTTCGTTTCCACGTCTCTGTCAGTGGGTGAGGAACACAATTTACCTTAGCAAACGGATCAGCAGCTGATGTTGGCAGCTTCCCTTTGTAATCGAGGGGCCTTTCCAGTGCTTCTCCCTCTCTCCTCTCTGTAAGGGTTTTCTGGGTGGAAACTCAGAAGGAACAAAAATTTAAAAGACACGCTTCTTTTATTTCACTACTTAAAGAATAGAAGATTAAAAAAGACCTTAAGTATACAATCATGTAGCCATACACCCGACCGGTTTTTCCTCACGGCTTCTTCAAGGGCTGTGGGTAAATCAGTATTCAAATACCTTGTTGGTGACTGGGCAGCAGAATAATAAAGGGGCGAATCTAATAAATATTAAGTCATATGTTTCATTAATTCACTGCCGAGTATGGGGTGTGGTTGCTCAGGTGAGATGTCTATTTGTCCATTCTTGTCATCCAGTTTTCAAAAGTCACACTCTTCTATCTCTAAGGACTCCGGCTCACACTGCCCATACTGCAATAAAAACTGAGCAGTTCAATGGGTGTTTTTGCATAGTCACATTTAAAGGGAAACTGCCATCAATTTTTTGATGACCATACTAACGGCAGAATAAAGTAGAGGCAGGTGAGTTGATTTCAGCGGTCTGTCATTTATAAGTTAAAAGTAAGTGGTTGCCAAGAACCAACATCACAATCATTGCAGACTGGGCCTGGAAAAGTGTCATGGGCACCTGAAAAGAGTCATGGTTATTCATGAATTCCTGCTCTCCCGCCCACCTGCTGATGACTGACAGTCTAATACCAAGTTTTCTCTCTGGGAGACAATTGACAATCATCAGAAGATGGGCGTGAGAGCAGGAGATTATGAATAACCAGGACTTCTCAAGTAGATTTGACTCTTTTCAAGGCCTGGGCTGCAATTGTGATGCTGGTTCTCAGCAACCACTCACTTTTAGTTCATGAGTGACACAGCTCTGAAATCAGCATTTCTGTCACTAATTGTTGCTGCCCTCAGTGAGGTCAGCATAAAGTTGATGACAGGTTCCCTTTAACACAAATGGATACAAAACTACAATGAAATCCGCCTAAGAAATGCATACATCCATGTCACCTTTTTATTATACTCACCAGTCTAGAACAGGAGAAAAACCCAAAAAGCCAAGCTAAAGCAACATTGTCCCTTTCTGTGCCACTAATGTAATCCTTTATCAGCTGCTAAGGTTTAATGATCAGCTATTAAGATATAAGCAACTAAAACAATCCCAGAGATAATAAACTACATAAAATAATTATTGAAAAAGTACAATGATAGTAAATATATAATTTGTTACATAAAAGATATATAACAAAATTTGCAAATGTGGCAGAAGAGGGAGAGGCGCTCATAGGGTAATAGATTTTTTTGGGTAAATAGTTAAAAAGATACATGAGTTGTGCTAACCTTTTTGTTTGTTTATATATAGAGGTGACAACGTGTTTCAGAGTTGGAAACACTCCTTTTTCAAGCCTAAGAGGAAGTCAAGTTCCATAAAATAAATAGGTAAAAATGGGGATATGTAGCAATAAATGATAAAAATAAAGTGTATAGTGAGTAATATATAATATAGGTGATGGTATTATAAAGTTCATGTTAATATGTAGAAGGATTTTTTCAAGAGGTCTTTAAGAGTAATAGTAATAAAATGAATGATAAATAAAATGTGTCAAAAATAAAAACGTTTCCGAAAATTATCTTGATTCAATGTTGCTATCTTGTTATAAATTGTTATTCATAGTAGTGGATTTAATAATTATATTAAAAATGTATTGAACAAAAATATATAAACATTGAATATAAAAAGTCTACACACCCCTGTTAAAATGTCAGGTTTCTGTGCTGTAAAAAAATGAGAAAAGATAAATCATTTCAGAACTTTTTCCACCTTTAATGTGACCTATAAACTGTACAACTCAATTGAAAAACAAACTGAAATCTTTTAGGTAGAGGGAAGAAAACAAAGAAAAAAAAATAATGTAGTTGCATAAGTGTGCACACCCTAAAAGCACACAGAGCTATGGGGACTGGATATTGCGGATGTGCTAGTGGCCATCTAGCAACCCATGTCCTCAGTTCTATACCCAAAATCCCGGTGACAGGTTCCCTTTAAGCTAGAGGGAATTATTAACAGTCAATATTGGTACAAAACCTTCAGGCTTCTGCTAAAAACCTGAACATGAAGAGGAACTTCATCTTTCAGCATGACAACGACCCAAAGCATACATCCAAATCAACAAAGAAATGGCTTCACCAGAAGAAGATTAAAGTTTTGGAATGGCCCAGCCAGAGCCCAGACCTGAATCCGATTGAAAATCTGTGGTGTGATCTGAAGGAGATGCCCTCGCAATCTGACAGATTTGGAGTGTTTTTGCAAAGAAGAGTCGGCAAATCTTGTCAA
Source organism: Bufo gargarizans (assembly GCF_014858855.1). NCBI lineage: Eukaryota > Metazoa > Chordata > Amphibia > Anura > Bufonidae > Bufo > Bufo gargarizans. The sequence goes on along the minus strand of NC_058083.1, from coordinate 56,141,585 downwards.
GTCAAAATGTGCCATGCTGATAGACTACTACCCAAAAAGACTGAGTGCTGTAATAAAATCAAAAGGTGCTTCAACAAAGTATTAGTTTAAGGGTGTGCACACTTATGCAACCATATTATTTTATTTTTATATTTTTCTTCCCTCTACCTAAAAGATTTCATTTTTTTTAATTTTTTTTATTGAGTTGTACAGTTTATAGGTCACATTAAAGGTGGAAAATGTTCTGAAATGATTTTTCTTTGTCTCATTTTATTACAGCACAGAAACCTGACATTTTAACAGGAGTGTGTAGACTTTTTATATCCACTGTACATATTTGCATTTCATTACATCTAATAGTTCTTTCCTCCTATTATATACACCTGTAAGTGGGTCAATCCCACTCTATATATATACATATATACACACGTGTATACACATGTACTTATGTGTACTCATTCACACTTATGACATGACTCACCACCGAATATATGAACTTAGACTTTTAACGTTCATGAGAAACTACCAATTTTTGTCAAGGTTAAGCACTTTAAATTCTATATAAATTAACTAGTTACCGGAATTACTAGGACTAAAAGGCTTTGAAAAAAAAATATTTTGCTTTGTTTGTGTTTTTACATATTTCTGTAGCATCTTTTTTTTTTGTAATACGTGGGGCTTTATTTTTATGTAGTTTTTTATTTTAGCATTTCACTCTGTTCCTGGGATCTGCAGAGACAGATATAACCCATGGATTTTAACTTTCATGAGAAACTACCAACATCATATTAATAATCAGTCAACACTATTTAAAATATATATATAGATAAAATATGTACAACTCAACTATATATATATATATATATATATATATATATATATACACATATATATATTTTTTATATATATATTTTTTTTTAATACATTTTCAATATAATTATTAAATCCACTGCGATGAATAACAATTTATAACACGATAACAACATTGACTTAAGATAATTTTCTAAAACGATTTTATTTTTGACTCATTTTATTACTATTACTCTTAAAGACCTCATGAAAAATCCTGCTACATACATATAAATGTTGACATGAACTTTATAATGCCATCACTAATATTATTATTATATATTAAATATATTACTGTAAATAACAAAATTAGGATGTCTGAAAAATTCAAACTCAATTGTGAAAGTAGCCTTGAACAACATATTTGTCTAGATTAAGCACTTTAAATTCTACATAAATTAACTAATTAACTGAAATTACTAAGACTAAGAGGCTTTGAAAAAAAAATTGCTTTGTTTGTGTTTTTACATATTTCTGTAGCATCGTTTTTTTTTTTTTTTGGGTGATACGTGGGGCTTTATTTTTATGTCATTTTTATGTTAGCTTTTCACTCTGTTCCTGGGATCTGCAGTGCCAGATATAACCCATGGATTTTGGATCCTGAATGACCTACTGTATTTAAGTTCTCCTAAACATCTCCAAAGCTATTTGAAATAATCTCTTTGCAGTTCTCTAGTTGAGAAAGACAATGATAAAAACTTATATTTTTTTTACCTAAGATGTGGTGTACCATTCTGCATTCTATACATCAGTAAACATAGGAAGAGGACCAGAAGGTTAGGTAGGTAATAGGAGTAGAGCATCAAGTGGCAAGATACATGATAAAATCGTACAAACTTGTGAATGACCGGGAAGTCAGAGAAAGCAACCTAAAAACAAAAGATTTACAGAAAGAAAATGATAAAAAAGTAAATGTACAACTTCACATACGTTTGTCCCCTTATTGAAGATTAATATTTTCTTCACGCCATGAAATGCCTATTTATTAACACAACGTCGACCTCTGGGAGTAAATTAATTATTTTTAATGAAATCAGTAGAACATAAAACAAAAATAAAATATTGTCACAGGAGACATCCTAGAGGAGATAACAATGTACACAGGAGATGGATCACCATTGATTTTTAGTTATGTGTATGTCGGGCAGAACTGATAAGGACAAAGAGGGACATCTATCATTTGTGGTTTTGTTTGTGTCAACTTAAAGCCTATCTTTGGACTCTCTTGCTGCGCCATATATGTGAAAAAGGTTTTGTGCATGTGCAATATGGCTGCGCATTTTTTAATAATAGTACGCTATGGGATGCACATGTTACAAAGTGAACGTAAGAAGTTCACGAATATGAGATCACCCAGATTAAGGGAGCCAATCCACCATCTGTGATATCACAGCCCTAATAAACTTTCATCCCATTGCGTGCCATTTTACTGGATATATCAGAAGCTAGCCTGGAAACCTTTGGGTGAATCTGCTGGACTAAACTTTTTGGAAGCTTGTAACAAAGATGGTTCTTTATGAACTGATTCACTCATATATGTAGTATATATATGCTAGTATATATAGTAGATCTATTGCATATACTGTAGTGAAAGTGCATACATAATGTATGCACTATATGCAGGAGATCTACTAGATGTACTACTATGTATGCAGTATCTGCAGGAGATCTACTATATATATATATATATATATATATATATATATATACATATATATATATATATTAGATCTATTGCAGATACTGCATATATAGTAGGACCCAAACTTTTGAGCAGGGAAATGACTTTACATAACATAAAATACGTAAAAATAAAAAATAATAATCTTGATCTCTAGGAAGAGGAGGTCCATATGGAGTAGGAGGTTGAGGAGGCGGTGGATCTTGCGGTGTAGGTGGTTTTTGGTTTTACATTTTTATTTTTTTAAATTAGGGTACACCCCAAAACATTTGGAAATATAACCTGTGATAATCCCCTCCAGTAGTGCTAAAGACACGTTCAGACAATACACTGGCTGCAGGGCAGGCCAGCACCTCCAAGGGGTAAAGGGCAAGATCAGGCCATGTAAATCACAGAAGAAATGCACCAAACGGATATGCCACTGACTATACTGGCTAGTCATAAATGCAGATATTAAAAGCTGAGACTTTTGCCAATATATTCCTGTCAGGAAGATATCGGAGCCCACATGCACCACGTCATGGTTCTCAGCATGGCAAGGGGTCCTACCACTAAGCTACCTATGGTGTGAACAAGGTCTGAAGGTGATGTAATCCAGCTCACAGCCAAGCTTCCACACAACCGCCTAGCAGGACAACTAGTGCAATGTGAACAAAGCCAGACTGTAAGCCACACCCATATCAGACCGTGTGATGGAGGTTACCAGGTGCAAAAGAGAGTGTTTGAATGCCAGGTAAAGGCACATACACTACATATAAAACAAGACAAAAACACAGAAATATAGTGGCAAATCTGGGGGAGCTGCTCAACCCCTAACACTGTAGCGTGTTTTTCATTGGGGGAGCAGCCCCACCGCATGTGGACCGCAGCAAACCACCGCCTCTTTCTCCGAACTACACAGGTCACTCGCATGACCTTGATTCCATGTGGGGTCGAGGACCGCATCGTCCTCCAAATTGTCTTCCATCCAGTCTTCACCCCTGCCCTCCTTGTCAGACTGCACACTTTCGAAAGCCCCAGCAGTTGACACCTGTGTTTTGTCATCATCCGAGACGTGTTGCGATGGTCCTCCCATGTACTCATCTTGAAACATAAGTGGTTGGGCATCGGTGCACTCAATCTCTTCCACTTATGGGGCAGGGATAGGTGGATGGCCCTGGGAAACCCTGCTAACAGAGTCATCAAAAAGCAGAAGAGACTGCTGCATGACTTGGGGCTCAGACTGCTTGGCTGATTTGCAAGGGGGTGAGGTGAAAGACTGATGGACATCGGCTGCAGGAAACTCAGATCTTTCAGCAGGAGACTCGGTGGGAGGCAATGTGAAGGAACTGGAGGCACTTTCAGCAACCCAATCTACCATGGCCTGTACTTGTTCTGGCCTCACCATTCGTAGAGCCGCATTAGCCCCGACCAAATACCGCTGCAGGTTTTGTCGCCTACTCGCACCTGAGGAAAGGGTTTTACTTGTGCGTGTAGCTGGAACAGATCAACCACATTCTCTCCCTGCAACAGGAGCTTCACCAGCAGCACCACAACCTGGGCCACATCCAGACAGAGAGTCGGCTTGCAGGGAAGATACCGAGACCTGTACTCGAAGAAGGAGAATCTTCTACAGGGCAGGAGGGTGAGTGTGGCGCGATCACTCCTACCCGGACACAGGGGAGAGAGGTGGCAACAGGAGCAGCGGATTCTCCACATACCCCACAACGCATCAGATCTCTGGAATCAGGGGTCACCCAAATAGGTACTTTGGGAGCATATGGGGACTTACAAGATACAGGGGAGGCAGAAATCTTAGCCTTGCCAGTTACTAACATGGCCCTGATGGACACTGTCATGAGGGACATGCTGCTGATACAGAGGCGCTCTCTCCTGCATGATATGCGTTCCATAGTGGCCCCTTTGAGATTAGAGGTGGAGGAACTCGGGGCTAGAACAGATCATCTAGAATGCAAATTTGGGGAGTTTGCAGGCTCCCACAATGATCTCATTGACACTCATTATGCTTTAGAAGCTGAAGTGGAGGCTATAAAAAATTAAATGGCGGATCTGGAGGATCGCAGCAGGCGCAACAACATCAAGCTAAGAGGGATCCCAGAGAGTGTTGCCGCCAAGGACATTCCCTCATATGTAAGGGTGCTGATAAAATGCGTTTTGCCTCAAAGCAGTGACAAAGACCTAGAGATAGATCGGGCCCACAGGGTCCCGCGCCCCAGGTACTTGGATGAAAACGTTCCTAGAGACGTTCTTGCTAGAGTCCACTTTTACTCCGTCAAGGAGCAACTAATGTCCTCTGCTAGGCAAAATGGGGGACTGCCATCTCCATACCATCAGGTTTCTCTGTATGCAGATTTATCGGCTGCTACACTCAGGCAAAGAAGGGCCTTGATACCCATTACGTCGGCACTACAGAAAGCCAAGATTCAATACAGATGGGGGTTCCGGGTGCGCCTTATGATCCACCAGGAGGGTAAAGTATATGCTATAAAGTCCATAGAAGAAGGCAAGGAATTGTTGCAGAGCTGGGACATTCCAATGGACTTGCTAACGGACTTGCTAACGTCGGGCTCCCCCTGACAAAATCCAGAAGGATTGGGATATTGCCCACTAAATAAAGGTTCACCAGAAGGTGGAATAGATCGCAGTGCTAATGCCGGGGTTGAGTGCCTGTCCAAATAGGTCGCTACCTAGGCTTCAGACAGGACTTTTATACCCCGAGTTCTTTCAGGTTTACGGGGAGCCTGTTGGCTCTTACGGGTACACCTATAGGTTATGCTTTTAGTTATATGTTATTACATTTTACCATAGTTATTTAATGTTACATCCATGAATGGTGCTATACGTAGGCCTGTACAAGGGTCCACCTCCTTCGTGTTTTGGTCGCGGGCGCGCTGGCTGGGAGGCGTCCTGCACCTTTTTTACAGCCTATTATGCGACTTCTTTACATTACGATTTAAACTGCTTTATTATGGTAATATCTTTTGCAAGCATTATCACGAATGGTTTGAATAGTCCAATGCGCAGATCTCACCTATGGAGGGAGGCTAAGTCTCTCAACTGTGTTATTTTAGGGGCACAAGAAACCCATTTACTAGTTAAGGATGCTCATAGATTACAAAATGCACAATTTCCCCACATCTTTCAAGCCCACTCCAACTCCAAAACTAGAGGGGTGATGATAGCTATAAAAAACTCTCTAGCATTCAAACTAATAGAACAAGTCAGCGACCCAACAGGGAGATTTGTATTTCTGGTGTGCACACTAAACAACACTCTCTTCGCTCTGGTATCAATTTATGCACCCAATAAGGGCCAAACCCGGTTCTTGAGAAAAGTGTTGAAAGTAGTTAGTAAGAAAAGGAAGGGGCAACTTTTTATATTTTGGGATTTTAATCTAACTACAGACCCAGAAATTGACACATCCTCTTCATCATGTAGAACCGGCCAGTCTTTAAGTGATACCTTGTGGAAAGCAGAATTGTTTGACATCTGGCGTATGAAACATCCATCAGACAAGGATTTTACGTTCCACTCAGGGGTACACAATGTTTATTCTCGCATTGATATGTTCTTGGTAGACAGGGAGATACTGACAAAGGTTATGGACGCAGAAATAGGGCAGATTAAGTGGTCCGATCATGCTGTGATAACAATGAAGTTGTCAGAAGATAACAATTACTCCCCAAGATATCTTTGGAGGAGCAACCCCATCTTATTATCTTGTCCACAGCATAGTCAGTGCATTGAATCAGACCTGAAGGAATTCTTCCATCTTAACAAACTAGATGCTACTAACCCTGTGGTATTATGGAATGCCCATAAGGCATTTATAAGAGGGGCGTTCATCCAACAGGGGGCGGTGCGAAAGAGGAAATTAGAGGAGACCATGTCACAGTTGCTCAATAAATTGAAACAACTGGAAGATAGCAATAAGAACAACCCCTCACCCTCTAATGTGGAGGCCTTAAAACGGATTAGGCAGAATCTGAGGAATCAAATGTTAGAAACCTTCGAGAAGGGGCTCTGGAAATTTAAAGCACGCTACTACTCCCAAGGGAATAAAGCAGGGAAACTTTTGGCGGCCAGCCTTAAGGCGAAACGGACAAAAAGTAGAATACCGTATCTCTTACATCCTAGAACACAAACCAAAATGTATTCCCCACTAGATATAGCGGAGGGTTTTCAGACTTATTACCATGGACTTTATAATCTGAAGGACTCAATCCCATCTCCCCCAGACTTGACCACCACGATAAGAAGATACCTTAATACTCTAAATCTACCTAAATACCCACATAACAACTGAGGAGGTTGAAAAAGTGATAACATCCTTGCCCCAAGATAAAGCTCCTGGCCCGGATGGATTTGCGAGCCATTACTATAAAAAGTTCCCACATATCTTAAGTAGAGTTGAGCGAACACCTGGATGTTCGGGATCGAGAAGTTCGGCCGAACTTCCCGAAAATGTTCGGGTTCGGGATCCGAACCCGATCCGAACTTCGTCCCGAACCCGAACCCCATTGAAGTCAATGGGGACCCGAACTTTTCGGCACTAAAAAGGCTGTAAAACAGCCCAGGAAAGGGCTAGAGGGCTGCAAAAGGCAGCAACATGTAGGTAAATCCCCTGCAAACAAATGTGGATAGGGAAATGAATTAAAATAAAAATTAAATAAATAAAAATTAACCAAAATCTATTGGAGAGAGGTCCCATAGCAGAGAATCTGGCTTCCCGTCACTCACCACTGGAACAGTCCATTCTCAGATATTTAGGCCCCGGAACCCAGGCAGAGGAGAGAGGTCCCGTAACAGAGAATCTGGCTTCATGTCAGCAGAGAATTAGTCTGCATGTCATAGCAGAGAATGAGGCTTCACGTCAGCCACCACTGCAACAGTCCATTGGCATATATTTAGGCCCAGCACACAGGCAGAGGAGAGAGGTCCCGTAACAGACAATCTGGCTTCATGTCAGCAGAGAATCAGTCTTCATATCATAGCAGAGAATCAGGCTTCACGTCACCCAACATTGGAACAGTCCATTGGCATATATTTAGGCCCCGGCACCCAGACAGAGGAGAGGTTCATTCAACTTTGGGTTGAATGAACTAAATAACTTTCCCAGCCACAACAGGACAGCGGTAACGAGAGATTTAGCGGGATATAAATTTGAGGCCTAGTATTTAGGCGCTGGGTGACCGGTATGGATTTACTAACAGAATTGGACTTGGAAATGCACAGTAGCGTGTGTGTAAAGTTATTCTAAATGACCCTATGTGCACCTTGAATATTATATACCCTTTTAGGGATAGATTTCAAATAGCTCTGATATAGCAGGAACCACTAAATTATGAAATTGCTAAATTGGGAATTGTATTTCAACCCAGAACAAAAAATGTGCTTTGACAGACACTAAATAACTTTCCCAGCCACAACAGGACAGCGGTAACGAGAGATTTAGCGGGATATAAATTTGAGGCCTAGTATTTAGACGCTGGGTGACCGGTATGGATTTACTAACAGAATTGGACTTGGAAATGCACAGTAGCGTGTGTGTGAAGTTATTCTGAATGACCCTATGTGCACCTTGAATATTATATACCCTTTTAGGGATAGATTTCAAATAGTTCTGATATAGCAGAAACCACTAAATTATGAAATTGCTAAATTGGGAATTGTATTTCAACCCTGAACAAAAAATGTGCTTTGACGGACACTAAATAACTTGCCCAGCCACAACAGTACAGCGGTAACGACAGATTTAGAGGGATATAAATTTGAGGCCTAGTATTTAGGCGCTGGGTGACCGGTATGGATTTACTGACAGAATTAGACTGGGATATGGCCAAAAAATAACCACACTATTGCTGGTTAAATGCACTTGGTGACGGGCGCAGCTTGCCCCTGATGTAGTATATGGCCAAAAAATGAACAGACTATTGCTGGTTAAATGCACTTGGTGTCACAGCTTGACCAACCACACTACTGAGGGTTAAATGCACTTGGTGACGGGCGCAGCTTGCCCCTGATTTAGTATATGGCCAAAAAATGAACAGACTATTGCTGGTTAAATGCACTTGGTGTGACAGCTTCACCCTGATGTAGGCTTTAGCCAAAAAACAACCACACCATTGAGGGTTAAATGCACTTGGTGACAGGCGCAGCTTGCCCCTGATGTAGTATATGGTTAAAAAATGAACAGACTATTGCTGGTTAAATGCACTTGGTGTGACAGCTTGACCAACCACACTACTGAGGGTTAAATGCACTTGGTGACGGGCGCAGCTTGCCCCTGATGTAGTATATGGCCAAAAAATGAACAGACTATTGCTGGTTAAATGCACTTGGTGACGGGCGCAGCTTGCCCCTGATTTAGTATATGGCCAAAAAATGAACAGACTATTGCTGGTTAAATGCACTTGGTGACGGGCGCAGCTTGCCCCTGATTTAGTATATGGCCAAAAAATGAACAGACTATTGCTGGTTAAATGCACTTGGTGTGATAGCTTGACCAACCACACTACTGAGGGTTAAATGCACTTGGTGACGGGTGCAGCTTGCCCCTGATGTAGTATATGGCCAAAAAATAAACAGACTATTGCTGGTTAAATGCACTTGGTGTGACAGCTTCACCCTGATGTAGGCTTTAGCCAAAAAACAACCACACCATTGAGGGTTAAATGCACTTGGTGACAGGCGCAGCTTGCCCCTGATGTAGTATATGGCCAAAAAATAAACAGACTATTGCTGGTTAAATGCACTTGGTGTGACAGCTTCACCCTGATGTAGGCTTTAGCCAAAAAACAACCACACCATTGAGGGTTAAATGCACTTGGTCGCAGCTTGTGCTGGCGCACCACAAGACACAAAATGGCCACCGATCACCCCAGAAAAATGTGACTGACAAACGGTCTGGGCAGCCTAAAAACAGTGAGCAATTGAGTATCAGCAGCTCAATGATCCACAGCTGCAGATCGATCAATAATCAAGTACTTTGGAGGAGTTAATCTGCCTAATCTCGCCCTACTGTCGCAGCCGCAACCTCTCCCTACGCTAATCAGAGCAGAGTGACGGGTGGCGCTATGTGACTCCAGCTTAAATAGAGGCTGGGTCACATGGTGCTCTGGCCAATCACAGCCATGCCAATAGTAGGCATGGCTGTGATGGCCTCTTGGGGCAAGTAGTATGACGCTTGTTGATTCAAAAAGCTCCAAGAAAGCGTCACAAAAGCGGCAAGAAAGCGACGAACACCGAACCCGGACTTTTACGAAAATGTCCGGGTTCGGGTCCGTGTCACGGACACCCCAAAATTCGGTACGAACCCGAACTATACAGTTCGAGTTCGCTCATCCCTAATCTTAAGCCCCTTCCTACGGGACTTTTGTCAATCCGCCCTGACCTCTGGAAATTTCCCTGAAGAAAATCTACAAGGCACTATCATCACTCTACCTAAACCGGGTAAACCAGCTGATAAACCCCAAAACTTTAGGCCCATATCTTTACTGAACCAAGATATAAAAATTTATGCTAAACTTTTGGCTCTTAGGTTAGCTGCAATACTCCCTTCCATAATACACACCGACCAAACTGGTTTTGTCTCAACCCGCCACTCCTATTTTAACACCAGGAGAATGTTGGGCATCTTCCACCAATCCAAACAGCAGAAAAGTCCTATGTTGGTTCTGGCTTTGGACGCCGAGAAGGCGTTTGACAGAATAAGATGGTCATTCGCATTCTCGGTGCTCTCGACCATGGGATTTAGTGGCCCAATCATGTCCGCAATAGAGGCCTTATATAGCAACCCCACGGCTAGGGTATATGTCAATAGGGCCTTGTCAGGAACGTTTGGTTTAACAAACAGCACTAGACAAGGTTGTCCACTGTCCCCTTTGATTTTTATTATAGCCATGGAACCATTGGCTCAAGCTATAAGAATGGATCCCCTCATCCCGGGGGTTATTATTGGAGGCCAGGAGCATGTAATCTCACTCTACGCAGATGATGTTTTATTGACACTATCAAATCCAGAATCGTCCTTAGCAGCGGTCATGAGCCAAATAGAATTATATAGAAACATATCATATTACCATCTGAATTCCTCCAAGACACAGGCATTACCGATCCATATCCAGAACACTTTAATTAGGTCCTTTAAGGAAAAATTGGATTTTGACTGGTGTATAGACAGTATCAAATATTTGGGAACTAACATGACACCCTCGGTGTCCAAACTGTATAGTCTTAACTATGAATCCCTACTAACAGAGGTAGGTAAAGACCTGGATAACTTCCATAAGCATGAAACATCATGGTTAGGTAGAATTGCAGCTTTCAAAATGTTTATCCTCCCCCGCTTTCTATACCTATTCCGCACGGTTCCCATTTTGCTGCCAAAAAGTTTTTTTTAGCAAGGTACAACACACACTATCCAAATATATATGGAAAAATAAGAAACTGAGGGTGGCTAGAAATATTATTCAAAGACCCCGAGGTATGGGTGGTCTCGCGGTTCCAGACATGAAAGCGTACTACCTGGCCACTTTGGTATCCATGCTTAGAAGCTGGAAGCGAGAGTTACTGGAGATTCCCTGGGTGCAAATAGAACAAGCACAGGCGGTTCCTTTTAATTTGCCAGATTTATTCCATTTACCTTTCTGGAGCATTCCGGTCCCTAAGAATATGAACACGACAATAGTGGCATCTGTTTGGGCTTGGCAACAATTTCACAGCATAGATAATGAAGGATGCCGGCCTACAGTGGTCTCGCTGCCATTTTCTTTTATAAGAGCCTTACTTCCACACGCAGATCTCTCAGGGTGGGATTTGGGGACTAAGGGCACAATTGAACCATTGTATGAGAATGGGACGCTGAAATCCTTCCAATCCTTGCGGGAACAACTATTGCTACCCAAGTCAGATTTTTTTAAATACTTACAAATTCAACATTTGCTACAAACACTACGCCCTGCCAAATTGAAATGTAATCGGATAGGCATGTTTTATATCTCTGGTAATTTTAAAGGGATTAAGACACTATATGTCCAGCCAACCCAATTTAAAAAATCTCACCCCATGCATAAGTGGGAAAGGTCATTGAATATTATTATAGCTGAGAGAGATTGGCAGAGATCAATCAGGGTGATCCATTCTCATTTACAATGCTCCTCTCACGTAGAATCAGCACTAAAAACGATTCTGCACTGGTATTATACTCCGGAAAAATTGCAACACATGTATGAGGGGGCGTCCGGCGAGTGTGGGAGGGGATGTGGAGGAAGAGGGACAGTTCTTCATATCCTCTGGCAATGCCCACTGATATTAGAGTATTGGGAAGCATGTGGAAAGATGTTGGGCCCACTACTCCCACAGAAGTTGGTATGGACACCGCAACTTGCCCTACTACTGGTTGGAGTGGCGGATCTCCATGCGGAAAACAGGAAATTGGTTTGTGTTTTTTGTGTCCAGGCTAAACTGATGTTATTGCAGAGATGGAAATCTCGAGATGTCCCACAACTGAGAGACCTAGTGTCAGCAATTAACACTACTTTTGCCTACAAAAGAATTATAGCTTTAGGGAATGGCACATTTAAAAAAATTCATGAAATTGTGGCAAGTTTGGATGGCATCTCCATATTGCAAAAAGAGATAGGAGGGGAGAAGGAAAAAACATATCTTGAAAACTTACCTTGTAATTCAACTAATAATTCTAGGTACATGAGAGCGTTGGACAACCAATAAATAAATGATTTCAGACTATAAAGTTTGTCAGGTTTAAAGGAGAGGAGGTGGATACTCATTTTGCATGTTTTCACAGCGGGGACCTATGGCTCGGAAGGCACATAAAGTTTTATTTCTGGGCAAAATAGGCTCCAAACATGGATGTCGTCTATAGAATTTTTGTAGTTATGTCATTGTATTGTATGTGTTATGAATAACTCGACTGCCATTGAAAGAATTGTAATGCATCTTTACTGTATTGTGTATTACACTGAAATGCCATTAAAAACGATTGAAACAAAAAGATTTTTGACCAAAATGGGTGTTTTATTAACCACCTCCGGACCGCCTAACGTACGGATGCGTCCGGAAGGTGGTTGATTCATTCCTCCTGGACGCATCCGTGCGTCATCTCGCGAGACGCGAGATTTCGGTCACAGCCGGCCCGCGCATGCACATCGTGGGCCGGCAAAAGTTAAAGGAGTATTTCGTCAGCAACCTCCCAGCCAATGATCGCGGCTGGCAGGTGTCTGATTTTTAAAAAAATCCAATCAGAAGCCACATAGCAGATCATATTAGTAAATATGATCTGTTATATGGCTGCCCTGCTCCTCTGCTGGTCCTTTTCATCAGTTGGATCCAGCAGAGGAGCAGGCTACACAGTGAGTACAGCAAACACTACACTTTAGCCCCAGATCACCCCCCTGCACCCCAATTAACCCTTTGATCACCCCTTTGTTCGCCCCTGTCAATCACTAGTGAAAGGAAAAAAGTGATCAGTGTAAACTGTCACTTTTTTTTTTCACTGGTATTGACTGTTAGGTTTTATGATAGTTTAGGTCCCTTGGTTAGGTAGTTTAGGGATCAGTTAGCGCCCAGCCCACCGCACCGCAGTCCCTTATTCGCCGATTAGCGTATCGCTAATCAGCATTTGTACTTTTATAGTATCTGGAAGTGATCAAAACTGATTACGGTCAGATCTATAATAGGATTATTGTCACTTTATAAATGTAAAAACACAAAATGCAATCGCACACTGCAACCAGCACTCTGCCCTGCCTTTATGCTGGATGTTGAATAAGGCATTGGTGTACATTTTGGCCAAAGCGTAATAAGCCACTCACCACGTCAAGGTCGCCTTCATGAGTAGGAACTAGTGTTAGGGACCACTCATGAAGGCAACCTTGACGTGGTGAGTGGCTTATTACGCTTTGGCCAAAATGTACACCAATGCCTTATTCAACATCCAGCATAAAGGCAGGGCAGAGTGCTGGTTGCAGTGTGCGATTGCATTTTGTGTTTTTACATTTATATCTCTATTTCGCCACAGCAATCTGCACCTGCTAGGGGTTGTGCGGGCTGAAATTTTCCATATTTTTCTCTTTGTAGTATGTATTGGAGGCGTGGCGATCTCCAAGCAGTCAAGCACACCTGTCCAGTTAATCTGCCCCCTGGAGGCTGGTTTTAAAGTCAGTATAAAACTGAGTCTGCTTATACAGCACCTACCAGTAGCCATTAGGCTCCAGGAGAAGTATAAAGCGGGCTCAGCATGCATGTGAGTACTTGCATCCCTGGATCCGATGAAAGCTGTAATGGCACCGGACGGGGTTAAAAGCAGAGTGTGCTTGGCGTGCATGCTGTACCTGCGCTCCCTGGACTTTATGTGGCTGTCATGGCCCATAAAAGGTAGGAACTAGTGTTAGGGACCACTCATGAAGGCGACCTTGACGTGGTGAGTGGCTTATTACGCTTTGGCCAAAATGTACACCAATGCCTTATTCAACATCCAGCAAAAAGGCAGGGCAGAGTGCTGGTTGCAGTGTGCTGGTTGCAGTGTGCGATTGCATTTTGTGTTTTTACATTTATATCTCTATTTCGCCACAGCAATCTGCACCTGCTAGGGGTTGTGCGGGCTGAAATTTTCCATTATTGTCACTTTAGTTCGCCCTCCACCCAAAACGCAGTGTTTGCCCGATCAGGCCTGATCGGTTGCCCACACGTGCGTTCACCCATGCCCGCCCCACCGCAGTGACAAAAAATTTTTTTTTTTGATCACTGCACATTCACTTTACATGCGCTGCGGCGATAAAAAAAAAATTCAGTTTTAATATTTTTATCAACCGCAGCGGCCTCCGGTACTTCGCTAGCCTCCCATTTGTAAGACAGGCTTGCTTTTTTTCTTGGGTAGTCTCAGGGAATACCCCTAAATTTAGTTGCCCAAATTTCAAACAGGGGGTATTCTTCTGAACAGGCCTACAGGCTTCTGACCCAGTCGGATGAGGAATGGGAACCCTCAACTGATGAATCTAGCGGGTCAGAATATGAACCTGTAGAAAGCAGTGGCTCTCTGACCCAAAGTTCGGATGAGGAGGCTGAGGTCCCTGATAGCACCAGGCGTACCCGGCCCCATGTCGCTAGACCGCAGGTTGCGCAGGATCCGCTTCAAGAGCAGCAGAGTGGGGCTGGTGCTGTCGGATTACGTGGTGAGGCATACACCAGCAGCGCAGCCCTTCCTGGACCTAGTACCAGCACTGCCGTAGAACATGGTGAAGTAGCGAGCACCAAAAGGGCAGTTGAAGCTGGTACGGTGGCACATGCAGTAGTTACCCCGTCGCAGCCACCGCAAAGACGTGCCCGTAGAGCCCCTAGAATCCCTTAGGTGCTGGCAAACCCTGATTGGCAGTCCCCAACTTCAGCCGCACCTGTAGTTCCCCCTTTCACCGCCCAGTCTGGAGTTCGGGTTGAGACAGCTCAGATCAGTTCAGCCCTGGGATTTTTTTAGCTGTTCTTGACTGCGGAGCTCTTAGACTTAGTTGTGGCAGAAACAAATCGGTATGCCACACAATTTATAACCGCCAACCCGGGAAGCTTTTATGCCCAGCCTTTCCGGTGGAAACCAGTCCAAGTTTCCGAAATTAATTTTTTTTGGGGCCTTCTCCTCAACATGGGTCTAACTAAAAAGCATGAATTGGGTTCATATTGGTCCACGAACCCAATTCATCACATGCCCATGTTCTCTGCTGCTATGTCCAGGACACGATCTGAGACCATCCTGCGTTTCCTGCACTTTAGCGACAACACCACCTCCCGTCCCAGAGGCCACCCAGCTTTTGACCGGCTCCACAAAATTCGGCCCCTCATAGACCATTTCAACCAGAAATTTGCAGATTTGTATACCCCAGAGCAAAACATCTGCATAGACGAGTCCCTGATACATTTTACCGGGCGCCTTGGCTTCAAACAATACATCCCAAGCAAGCGCGCCCGGTATGGGGTCAAATTGTATAAGCTCTGTGAAAGGGCCACAGGCTATACCCACAAATTTCGTGTCTATGAGGGAAAAGATCAGACCCTGGAGTCGGTCGGTTGCCTTGACTACCTGGGGAGCAGTGGGAAGACAGTCTGGGACTTAGTGTCACCCTTATTCGGCAAGGGGTACCATCTTTATGTGGACAATTTCTACACAAGTGTGGCCCTCTTTAGGCATTTGTTTCTAGAACGGATTGGCGCCTGTGGCACCGTGCGAACTAGTCGCGCGGGCTTCCCCCAACGGCTTGTTACCACCCGTCTTGCAAGGGGGCAGAGGGCTGCCTTGTGTAACGAAGAACTGCTCGCGGTGAAATGGAGAGACAAGCGTGACGTTTACATGCTCTCCTCCATTCACGCAGACGCGACAATACAAATTGAGCGAGCAACCCGTGTCATTGAAAAGCCCCTCTTAGTCCACGACTATAACCTTCACATGGGAGGGGTGGACTTCAATGACCAGATGTTGTCTCCGTATTTAGTTTCCCGCAGAACCAGACGCTGGTATAAGAAGGTGTCTGTATATTTGATTCAATTGGCTCTGTATAATAGTTTTGTTCTCTACAGTAAGGCTGGGAGAACACGATCCTTCCTCAAATTTCAGGAAGAGATCATCGAGAGCCTCCTGTACCCAGGAGGTTCCGTGGCCCCATCCACCAGTGTAGTTAGCCGTCTACACGAGCGACATTTCCCCAATGTCGTTGCCGGTACCTCAACCCACCCGTCACCCCGAAAAAGATGTCGTGTCTGTAGCAGGAGTGGAATAAGGCGTGACACCCGCTATTTCTGTCCTGACTGTCCTGACCACCCTGCCCTATGCTTAGGGGAGTGTTTCCGGAAGTACCACACACAGGTACACCTAGCATAGGGATCACATCTCACCAGGACAGGCACACAGGGCTATTAGGGCCCATTCACTCACACAGCTGCTGCAAACGTCTCCTTTCACCTGGGATAAAGTACATAACGCACTTCGCCACCTCATGTGTCTTGCACATTGACCCATAGGGAAGGAGAGGTTTGTTCTATAAAGGTAAAAAAAAAAAAAAAAAAAACACCAGTAAGCAAAAAGGTTAATGTTTAGTTCAAAAAGTTAAAGTTTATATGTTCTGTTCCAAAGTTAATAAAATTATTGCGTTGTGGCCTGTTTTTTTATTTATTTTACCTTCCAGGTGGACCAACCGATCGACTAGCTGCAGCACTGATGTGCATTGCGCTGCTGTCAGATTACACGCAAGTCGGTGTATGCGGCGCTGCAAGACGAGATTTCGATACGTTTGCCAAGGCATACGAGCTGAGGAGGTGGCGGTGTTCATATGCTTTAGCAAACACTTTGTATATAAAAAAATAATATTTCCCGGCAATGATTTATTCATCCACATCGATTGATGTGAATGGAGAAATCTGGTTTGCCAGGGCATACAAGCTAAGTGGGTATGGATGTTGGGCGGAGCTCCTATGTCCTGGCAGACGCCTTTCCCCTCATTTTTTTTTTTTGGCAGAGATTTTTTCATCCACATTGATCGATGCGAATGAAGAAATCTGTGCCGTTCATTTTTTTCTTTCAGCCCAGAGGCTGAACGGAAAAAAAAAATCTCATTACCTGTATGCTCAATATAAGGAGAATAGCAGAAACTCCTAATGCTGGCCATACATGTAATGATTGCGGAGACCCTCAAATGCCAGGGCAGTACAAACACCCCACAACTGACCCTATTTGGGAAAGAAGACACCCCAAGGTATTCACTGAGGAGCATAATGAGTCCATAAAAGATTTAAATTTTTGTCCCAAGTTAGCGGAAAATGAGACTTTGTGAGAAAAAAATAAAAATAAAAATTCCACTAACTTATGCCAAAAAAATACATTTCTATGAACTCGCCATGCCCCTCATTGAATACCTTGGGGTGTTTTTTTTTCCAAAGTGGGGTCACATGTGGGGTATTTATACTGCCCTGGCTTTTTAGGGGCCCTAAAGAGCCAGAAGAAGTCTGGGATCCAAATGTCTAAAAATGCCCTCCTAAAAGGAATTTGGGCACCTTTGCGCATCTAGGCTGCAAAAAAGTGTCACACATGTGGTATCGCCGTACTCAGGAGAAGTTGGGGATTGTGTTTTGGGTTGTCATTTTACATATACCCATGCTGGGTGAGATAAATATCCTGGTCAAATGCCAACTTTGTATAAAAAAAATGGGAAAAGTTGTCTTTTGACAAGATATTTCTTTCACCCAGCATGGTTATATGTAAAATGACACCCCAAACCACATTCCCAACTTCTCCTGAGTACGGCGATACCAGATGTGTGACACTTTATTACAGCCTAGGTGGGCAAAGGGACCCACATTCCAAAGTGCACCTTTCGGATTTCACCGGTCATTTTTTACAGATTTTGATTGCAAACTACTTCTCACACATATGGGCCCCTAAATTGACAGGGCAGTATAACTACACCACAAATGACCCCATTTTGGAAAGAAGACACCCCAAGGTATTCCGTGAGGGGCATGGCGAGTTCCTAGAAATTTTTATTTTTTGTCGCAAGTTAGTGGAATATGAGACTTTGTAAGAAAAAAAAATATAAAAAATCATCATTTTCCGCTAACTTGTGACAAAAAATAAAAAGTTCTATGAACTCACTATGCCCATCAGCGAATACCTTAGGGTGTCTACTTTCCGAAATGGGGTCATTTGTGGGGTGTTTGTACTGTCTGGGCATTGTAGAACCTCAGAAAACATGACAGGTGCTCAGAAAGTCAGAGCTGCTTCAAAAAGCGGAAATTCACATTTTTGTACCATAGTTTGTAAACGCTATAACTTTTACCCAAACCATTTTTTTTTGCCCATTTTTTTTTATCAAAGACATGTAGAACAATAAATTTAGCGAAAAATTTATATATGGATGTCGTTTTTTTCCGATTAATAACTAAAAAAGTAAAAATGTCAGCTTCAATAAAATACCACCAAATGAAAGCTCTATTAGTGAGAAGAAAAGGAGGTAAAATTCATTTGGGTGGTAAGTTGCATGACCGAGCGATAAACGGTGAAAGTAGTGTAGTGCAGAAGTGTAAAAAGTGGCCTGGTCATTAAGGGGGTTTCAGCTAGCGGGGTTAAAGTGGTTAATAGCAGAATAGAATAAACAGTATGTAAAGGGTGTATCACACACGTACATATCCAGACTAGGCTGCAATTAAAGATTTTTGCCCAAAATGGGTGTTTTATTAGTAGCAGAATAGAACCACAGTATGTAAAAGGTGTATCTCACAATGACATATGCAGCAAAGGCTGCAGAACTATAATTTTTTTGCCCAAAATGGGTGTTTTAATAATAGCAGAATAGAACCACAGTATCTAAAGGGGGTATCTCACAATGGCATATGCAGCAAAGGCTGCAAAATTCATTTTTTTGCCCAAAATTTGTGTTTTTCTAATAGCAGAATAGAACCACAGTATCTAAAGTGTGTATCTCACACATACAGATGTAGATTAGTCCGCAGTTAAAGACTTTTGCCCAAAATTTAAGTTTTATTAATAGCAGAATAGAACCACAGTATGTAAAGGGTGTATGTATCTTACATGTACAGATGTAGACTAGGCCGCAATTAAAGATTTTTGCCCAAAATGGGTGTTTTATTAACAGTAGAATAGAACCACAGTATGTAAAGGGTGTATCTTACACATACAGATCCAGACTAGGCCGCAATTAAAAAATGTTGCCCAAAATGGGTGTTGTATTTATATCAGAATAGAACCACAGTATGTAAAGGGTGTATCTCACACGTACAGCTGTAGACTAGGCTGCAATTAAAGATTTTTGCCCAAAATGGGTGTTTTATTAATAACAGAATAGAACCACAGTATGTATAGAGTGTATCTCACACGTACAGATGCAAACTAGGCCGCAATTAAAGAGTTTTTATGTAAAGGGTGTATCTCACACTTACAGATCCAGACTAGGCCGCAATTAAAGAGTTTTGCCCAAAATATGTGTTTTATTAATAGCAGAATAGAACCACAGTATGTAAAGTGTGTATCTCACACGTACAGATGCAAACTAGGCCGCAATTAAAGATTTTTGCCCAAAATGGGTGTTTTATTGATAGCAGAATAGAACCACAGTATCTAAAGTGTTTATCTCACATGTACAGATGCTGTGGTTCTATTCTGCTATTAGACGCGTAGGGTCTTTGAGTATATCTTCACAATAGTTCTTTACCATTACTATCTTCCTGAAATACCCTGGTTTTTCAAGCCCCCAATAGGGCCACTTACCCTGTCCTGACAGGGTCATCTAGGGAATTCTATTTAGGGTTAGGTTCCGGAAGGGGCCACCCCTTGCGGGGATAGGACCCCGTGTTACGAGGTTTATTTTAGGGCATACCAGGCCAAGTAGGGCATAAACAGGGACATACTTTCCCTGTGGCCCTCATGCACAAAGTTACCACCCACTGGAGAACGTATTCAGGCATGAGAACATCCTCTCCTTGGGTACTGGACTAGAAGGTCCTGATCGTCCACTACCGGTAAGATCCACCCTTTTTCTTTGGCCTATTGGCATGTTCATAGACCTCTGGCACACCGCCGTGGTCTTCACTCTGTGTATGTTCATTGGTCATATAGTCCCAACCCCGCACCGCCCAGAGGCGGTAATGTGGACTTGATCATAAGGTGACCTGTTATCACAGGTTTACTGCCATTGTGTGTATTGTTTGTCTGTAAGTTTTTTTTCCCCCCAATCTTGGGATCTTATTTGTCCTAATAAACGTTAGGTTTTACTACGTTACTGCCCTTTTGTTTTTCAAAGGCATATAAGCAGGCAAGTAGGCTGGTGGGTGTTCACCGGGGCAGACAGGCCAATAGGTGGGTGGGTGTTCACCGGGGCAGATAGGCTAGTGGGTAGGCAGGTGGCCGGGACTGTGTGCTTCCTCCTTGGGCATGCAGGCTGCTTACAGGCTGTAGTGTCTAATTGCAACTAAGTGGAGCAGCAGTAAGTGTAGCAGGGCAGAGGAGAGGGAGGAGAATAGCTCCTCTCTCTGCTCATCCTCTGCCATTGAGGTGCGTGCCAGGAGCGCCATGCCCTGTATGCTGGGGTAGAGATATAAAAGACAATAACATTTTTTTATAAAAAAAGGTCCTCTGTAGTGGCGCCCCCTACTGACCGCCTTAGGCACATACCTTTTGTGTCTAATTGGAAATATGGCACTGAGAACAGAAGCAAAATGAAGAACAAAAATGGTCACTAAACAGTCCAAAACAGCACAGCTCTCACTTACTAGTTCTCAAGCCAAATCTCGTTCTTCATCTCTGTTCCATGTCAGAAACTGTAACAAGTTAGATCATGTCAGGCTGTGCCTTCTCCCAGCTCTTTGCCTGGCTAATAGAGCGCAGATTGTTTCACTATAATGCCTAAGACTATCAATAAGCGAACCTGTCAATTTATTTATTTTTTAAACTTCGGTTCAGACCTGAATGACTTTGTGCTACACCACATTTGCTCTATTTGGCCTGGAAATTGATATATAACACATTCTAGTCTTCTAGGACTAAGAAAAAAAATATATGAATTTTTGCTTTTTATCTCCCTACCTCCCAAAGCTCTTGAACGCAATGACAGAAATAGCAAATCATGTCTAAGTGACACTGACATACATGATATAAGTAAGGACACAGCAGTGGGATGATAGGGGCAGCGACATGATTAAGGCAGCGTGAATCCAGACTTGATTCCTTTTTTACAAAAATTATGTTTTGACACTGGCATAGGACATTGTCCGTTTTGGCATCACCACGCCCCCTGCAGGGCTGAAAACCCTCTCAGAGATGACACAGAAGGCTGGGCAATAAGAAGAAAGAGACTGTGCAAGTTCGGGCCACTGTTCCAGTCTGCCTGTCCAGAAATACATGAGGTCAGGGAACAGGGTATGTGCAAGAGACAGGCCAAAGTGTAAGTAGGCCTCAGCCTAGGCACTGGTGGGAGGACTCCACTCTCCACCTGTTGATTAGCCTCAGTCTGGCGCAGCAGGTTAAAAAAACTGATGTTGAGGAGTCTTCTGTTGTGGCTTTTGCTGCTTGTGACGGCAGGGGGGGGCTCCTTTTCAGATGCTCCAGAAGCAGGCGTCTTCTGGCAAAAAGTTGTGGCAAGCCGAGAACATAGCGTTTCCTGGTTATAATGTAATTTGGTCTCCCTTTCAGAGGGAGGAAACATTTGCCCATTTTGCTTTGATAGCAAGGATCTAAAAGCATGGCTATCAACTAATAATTAGCAGGCTGCTTGATTTCAATGATACACCAAGGTGGTAATCGAGTCTACAGGTCGAAGTTCTGGCCAGTGTGCCCGAGGAGCTAGTTTTTTCAAACTCTGCTCTCCACTGAAATTATTTGGTCCTCTTGTTCCTCCAAATCTGACTCTACCTCCTCCAGTGGCAGCACCTCATGCTACTCCCCCATGGAGGTTTTTCATTGTGGGTCCCCAACAGCTACAGGGTGGACAGCATGATGCGTTAGCTGTTCTTCTTCCTCCTTCATTGCCACCTGTTGCATTAGCATTGGCGTCTCTTCTAAGATATATGAGGGGAATAAGGGACACCTGTAGCATGAAAGACTTGAGCTTCATGACCGGAAACATCACATGCTCCCTGCTGAGGCGATCTGGTGCATGACAAAATCATTCCTGGCCTTCTGCTGTTTGTGCAAACGCTCGAGCATGTGCAGTGTTGAGTTCCAGACAGAACGTAACGGATTAAGCGGTGTAGCTGCAGATTATTCTGATGCTGCAAGTAAATGAGAGCATTCCTCACAATGTAAGAATGGCTTAAAAAAAGGTCAGTCTTCTGGACATTGCCAGCACCTTGTACAAGCCAGAGCAGTTTTTTTTTATAAGGCCATGCATGGAGCATATGTTATTTCCCCAAGGTTCAGGGTGGCCCGGATGTTGCGGCCATTGTCGCTGACCACCTTGCCTAGTTGGAATCAGTGGGAGGACAGCCAGCCTGATATTTAGTGATGGACGAACATCGGCCGGGACGATTTGCGAACGCGATCAAATGTTCGCGAACCGCAAGTTCGCGACGGGACCCATTCACTTTAATGGCAGGCGAACCTAAAAACCTTCAGGTCATATTTGCAGCCACCAAATACTTACTAGAAGTGCACAAATCATCCCACAACATGGGCAGTGACAAAAATTCCCACAAAAAATATGTATTTTAATCTGGGGCCATTTTTATGCGTCTTAAAGGGAAACTGTCAAAAATGTGCCCTGCTGGAGCCTAGAAAAAATGTATTTTAGACGACGGGAGTACAGGCCCCAAACATTAGGCATTCACCGGACAGAAAACATCAAGTGACTATGTGACTGAAGGTATATTAGACAGTCAATGGATATCGATTTTACTGCAGGCCAGTGGACTACAGGCAGAGCTGAAAGCAGTGCAGTACCGGTGTGGCTCTTGGCTTCCAGGCACAACAGCCGCAGCACAGCATGGCAACGTCTCACCTGGCACATTGAATAAGTTCTGGGAAATTGGGGGGACGCAGCAGAAGAAGCGGTAGCAGTGGAAAAGGAGGTGCCAGCTAAGGAAGAGACGGATAATGGAGGAGGAGAATAAGAGGCAGGCCTGCATGCAATCCGTGGCAGTAACACAAAATCCACACTGGTGCCACGGGTTGCATGCTTGACAGCCGTCAGAAGGTTCACCCAGTGGGCAGTAAAAGTTTTGTATTGGAGATAGGACCAGGCACTCAAATATGGAATCAGATGAGATATCTGTTTAATGGAGGTTGTGCTCCCTAAAATGGCAGTGTAAAAAAGGAATGAAATAGCAAATATCATTAAATGCACACAATAACAGCAATAAATAAAATCACATTAATTACACAATAGCAGCAATGGATAAAGCATATAAGACCACAATCAATTGACGTACATAAGAAGGTCCAAATATGTTAAAATGTAGAACCGCATTTCAAATATTGGTATATTACTTACTGATATCACCCTTTCAAATGGTTGTGTTCAGCTTCAATAGGGTGGTCAGTCCGGTATATTGCGCCGACCAAAGGTTTCAGGCAAACAGCACGTAAGCAAATAATCACAGGAACTTGCGGTATTGAACAGACACAGTGCGATAGTATATCAAGGTGGCGGCCCACCTAATTACGCAACTGTATCAATTTTGCCTAAGTCCAGCTGGTGTCTTCTTATTCTTACGGGAACTTGAAATGTTCGCAATGAATCAGACGCCAACTAAATGTCCGCTCACCTGACTTGTTAAAGCTCATATGACTGGAGCTTTTGGGCGAAGGTTCCTTCAGTGATCGCCGGTCTCTAACACGGCCGTTGAGCTTTAAAGTCCAGGAAAACTACTATCCCAGCATGCCAGTACATTTTTTACACTGCCATTTTAGGGAGCACAACCTCCATTAAACAGATATCTCGTCTGATTCCATATTTGAGTACCTGGTCCTATTTCCAATACTATATCTCTTGCTTTCTGTGACTGGCTGGGTCACAAAAGCCAAGAGCCCCTTATCCTGATTACTCAGCTGTAGCAATCCACAGTCATTTTGTTTGGAGTAAAAGTTTTGTACCTTCTCTGCCCGTGTTTACTAGACCACGTGTCTGTGGTCAGATATATCTTGGTACCGACACTGTGTGCCAGAGATACATTCACTTACCACTGAACATATTTCTTTCTGGGTACCTTCCAGTGTGAGGTGCCAATGGCCACAAATTTTCTAAAGGCCTCCGAGTCCTCCAGTTTATATGGCAGTAGTTGGCGGGCTAGCAGTTCTGACTAGCCGGCGGTCAGCCAATGGGCAAGAGGGTTATCCAGCGCCATCAACTTTTTACATTCGAACATTTGGGCCACGGAAGCCTGCCTTTTTCCAGATGAACGCGATGACGGCACAGTGGAAGGTGGAGTGGAGGACAAATGGGAGGAGAGAGGAGAAGAAGAATGAGTAGCGGTAGGACGAGGAGTGCCGGGAGTGTTGCTTTGTGGGTTCTGATGGTGTTGCTCCCACTGGGCTCGGTGATGGGAGGCCATGTGCCTTCTTAAGGAAGTCGTCCCTAGGTGAGTTTTGAGCTTGCCGCGACTTATGCGTTGACAGCACAGGCTGCAGATGGCAATACTATTGTCAGCAGCTGACACATTAAAACAAGACTACACTGCGGAGCCATGTGCTGGCTTCCTGGGAGCGCCAAATGTGACCGTGCATGGTGAATGACTCGCTCCAGATGCATTTACAGTGTGCATTTTTCCTCCTGTGCACTGCGAGTTCTGCCTGCTTCTCCTCCTTCTCCTCCCTATCTGCTGCTCAGTCTCTCCCTCTAAACTCCCCTGCTCTTTGTGGGGATTTGCTCTGGTAAACAGGCTACTGGATGCAGTACAGAGGCAACCACAAAGTTTTTAACTTAAACAGTTAAGTGTTTTATTCACACACTTTTGGGCCTGTTTCCCAGCAGGCGTCTCTCAGCCCTTTAGCACGGCACAAGTTCTCAGTTCCAAAACACACAGAGACTGACAGCGCTCCACTGTCAGATGGAGGATAATCCACACCCAGCTGAGACTGATGGCTGGGTTTTATAAAGGCCAATAAAGACCCGGCCTGGAGCGTGGGGAGAAGCCACCCACCCATCACTTTGGCTACTCCCAGTAAGAGCCGGCCCGGATCAGCTTTACAGCCACACTAATAACAAACAATGTCAATCAGCACTAGCTGCCTCTGACACTTAAAACTACCGCTGTGTGGAGAGGCTATAGTGGTGGTGGTGGTATCTTTGGGGGTGAACACAGTAGAGATGGTGCTACTACAGAGGATGAGGAGGGTGCAGAAGCAGAAGGCTGAGTGAGCCACTCAACCAACTCTGGTGCGTCTTTTGATGTAATCGCACACACCTTCTCCAACTTACCACTTAGGCTCCAGCCTGGTGCACCTGCCCAGCCCCTAACACCCCTGCAGAATGGCCTGCCTCTTGGTCTTCCTGTCATTTTCAAAATTACCCTGTGACAAATTCCCTATAGAAGAGCAGTATTCGTGGAAGCAGGTATATAGAACCCCTTAATGATTATTTGCTGGAAGCAGGTATATAAAACCCCTTAATCAGTTTTTTTGTGGCAACAGGTATATCACACCAGTTGCAATTAGTTGTTCCAATAGTGTTTGTCCCTCTGTATAGCTATGGTATCTCAGCAAAAAAAAAAAAAAAGATTCAATACATATGCAAAGTAACCTGAGATGAGTCATGTCTCTGACTCATCTCAGCGTCAGTACTTATCTCAGGTTAATTTACATATGTATCAAATCGTTTTTTTACACAATAAAAGCACACAGAGCTATGGGGACTGGATATTGCGGATGTTCAAGCGCCCATCTAGCAACCTATGTCCTGAGCTTTATATACAAAATCCCGGTGACAGGTTCCCTTTAAATATATAGAAACAATTTGTTCACACCGGGCTTCTGCTGTGGATAGGGTTCCCACCCAGTCGTAATATAATAAAAATCACAGCAATAGATGATTTCTTTAGTTTGCGATTTATTGAATGCGACAACAACATGTTAACGCGTTTTCGGCTGAATTAGCCTTCATCAGACACTATAAGGTGAAAAGCAGTAGTGTCATTTGTACATATACAGAATGTTAACATAAACATGTATAACATACCATGGACGACAATAAACATGAAAAAACGTAAGACATAAAATATGAAAAAACATGACAAAAAGACATAAAGAAAATGGCAGGCAGATAAACCAGTGAGATCAAATATTATATGTGAAGCTACAATCCTGTAGCTGCACAGCGTCACACAAATGCCCACAATCAGATTGGCCCTTGAAATGTATAGTTAAGGAGAACGACCTACATGGTTTACTATAGTTCCAGTATAATATCGGTTTAATCCTTGTAAATCACGGATCAGCAATTCAAAATCTGGTAAAATTTATAACAGTACTTATATAATGCATAAATAATACATAGTAGTATAAAGTGCAAAATAAGGGGGCCTCATCCCCACTCAGGAGGACCTACCGTTGCCGCTTGATGGTGGAAGTCAGACACATAAGTAGATAGGGTGCTGTCAGCACCAGTGGTTTCTGTGTGTGCCCATAGCAATGTGTCACACTGCTTTTAAAAGTTGCCGGGAAGCGCTCCAAAGCGGTGGGCGGGCCTGGAGGCTGGTGCACGTGTGACACTGTGCGTTCCACTTGCCGGAAGTAGATCGGCAAATGGAACACATCGGGTCACATGGTTGCGTTCCACAGACCGGAAGAAGTTCGGTCCTGGAATGCAACAGCCTGAAACAACACTGGGGATCGGTGGAGAGAACAAGAGAATAGAAAAGCGCAAAATATAGTGTAACACATAGGGGAGAGATGATTTAAGCATGAAGATATATGTTTAAGTGTGATATATGGAAAACTATAGTAAATGCATCTAGCTATATAAGTAGGTATGTGTGAATACTATATGTAGTATAATATGCGGTTCAATTACGCTATTGTGTGTAAAGCCGTAACAGGTAATGCAAATGGATCGATTAGACAGGGACTGTAATAGAATAATTCATATAGATTGTAGGATGCCCAAAACAATATATGATGTGTATCTATGTAAGTAAGATAAAAGAAAGGACATCTAATTCTACAGTCAAGACGGATATATATATCATGTGGGACTATATGAGTGAAAACTATAAGGGAAGAAAAAAATAGAAAAGGATACAGTGAACGGCTGTCACGACCCCTGGTCATGGTCGTGACTCCTTGGGAGCCGCATGCAGTTATCCGCGGTCTGGTGTTGTCGCAACCGCAGCTGGGGGCACTTAGTGGTTTGCCTCAGGTGCGGTTGCCGCGAATAACAGGCATGCGTGCGGTTGCCCTTGGCAACGTGTTTTGGTGTGCACGTCCTTCGTCTGTGTTTGTGTGCACTTCCTGGTCTGTTTGTTGTGCATGAGGTTGTATGCACTTGGACACCTCCCTTCACCTGCGGTTGTCCGCGGCAACGTCTGGTGTTGTGCATGTGGTGGCAGGGTCTCTGCCTGCTGGTTGTTCTGCAGGACACGGTGGCCACGCATGCCGTTGCCAGCGGTGACAGGTGAGTGAGTGTGTGTGCTATTCCCCTTTAAGTTGGTGTTTTCCCTTCTGTGGTGTAGGAAGGGTTAACTCCCTTCCCAGTGTGTGTGTTGTCACTGGGTGTGGTTGACTGGTGGGTGTGGCCTTTTGGCCTATATAGCCTGAGTCTCTTGCAGGCTTCAGTAGGTTGCTCTCAGCCATGCTGGCTGGAGCAGCCTCCTGTCTCCTCCATCTGCCTGGTGAGGACAATCCTTCTGGTCATAAAACCTTGTTAGTAAAACCTTTGTCAGTATATTCTATGTTTCACGGTGTTATTTAGGTGTGTATGGGATTGTGTTATTGCAGCCTATGGTCCAGGGTTCCTGTGTGATGTCTGGTGTGTGCTGTGTCCGTTGTTGTCTTGTACTTACAGCACCTGCACATGGGTTCCTGGTAGTGTTGTCTGTGGCAGGTGAGTGATGAGTTGTTTCCATTTGCCTGCCACTGCCATAGCTGTTTTTGTATCCCCCTGTGTTGCTTGGCCGTTGAGACTCCTGCTCCTCCGTGTCTAGGAGGAGCAGGTTGTCTTACTCTGTCCCCTAGTTCAGGGCCGACTTGAGGGCTTGTAGGGACTTTTAGGTTCCGGCGTATGAGCCCTCCTACCACCAAGGTCGGCTCATGCAGACAGGAGACAGGGTCAGCGTTAGGGACGCTATAGGAGGTGACCTGCTCCCTAACTCTGTGGTCCCGGCCAAGTGGTAACCCTACCTTCTCCTGGCACCGCACGGCTGGGGGTTTTCCCCACCGCCAGCCGTGACAACGGCACATGTTCCAGGAGGTGGGGATCAGGAGGCCTAACGGAAAAAAAAGGGAGAAAAAACCATGAATTAATATGATGGTTGGACCCACATATTCGAGGTAACATGTAAATGCATTACAGTAAACATTGTATCTCGTATTCCTTATTCATTCCTTTCAGATACAGGGTGTGCAGTGTGTGCATCCAATAGGCCTCTCTGAGTTTAAGGTTTCTAATTCTATCGCCTCCTCTCCGGAGTGGAGGTACCTGTTCAATAATCTGATACTTCAATTGAGATATGGAATGTTTGTACTTGTCAAAGTGCGCCGGAACTGGTAGCAACAGATTTTTTCTCCGTATCGTGGATTTGTGCTGGCAAATCCTATCCCTTGCTTTTTGTGTGGTTTCTCCCACATATGCTATCCCACAGGGACATTTTATGAGATATATGACGAAATCGGTGTCACAGGTAAAGAAGCCGTTAATATTGTATGCTTTGCCAGTTTGGGGATGTGTGAATTGGGATCCTTTTTGTATATTAGAACATTGTGAACACGTAAGACATGGGAACGTACCTTTCCTCTGGGTCTGTAGGAAAACTTGTCTGGGTAAGCGTGTCTCAGAGCCCAAGTCTGCCCTTACCAAGTTATCCCGTAACTTGCGTGGGCGGCGGTTGCAGGACAATACTGGATTATGAAATTCCTCTGTTTTTGGATAAGCCTTTTTAAGGATAGGCCAGTGATTACAGATGATGTGTAAAATTTTGTTGGAACTGGGGTGAAAAGTGTGTATGAATGGGATTCTTTTATTGTTGTCTCTTGGACTTCTATTTCTGGTCTGGGTCTTGAAGGTATGTTCCGGATAGCCCCAGGCCCTAAATCTTTGTTTCATCTCGTTCTCCCTCTCTTTGAGTATAATGGGGTCTTCCACTATGTTTTGTATTCTTTTCATTTGCGAATGTGGTAAAGATTTTTTGGTCATGGGTGGATGGAAGCTGGTAAAGTGTAATAAACTATTACGGTCGGTCGGTTTGCGGTATAAGTCAGTTGTGAGTTTGCCCTGGGAGTTAATTGTCACGATTGTATCAAGAAAGGCTATGGATGATTTACTGTAGTGGATAGTGAACTGAAGTTCAGGCCAAATGGAATTCAGATGATTATGGAATGTAAGGAGTGATTCCTCTGTTCCGGTCCAGATGCAGAAGATGTCGTCTATATATCTTCTCCATAATTGGCAGTGGGATATAAAGAGATCATGCAGGTATATGTGAGTTGTTTCAAAATGTGCCATAAAGCAATTGGCATAAGGGGGGGGGGGGCACATTTGACCCCATCGCGGTACCCTGTACCTGTAAATAGAACGACTCCTGGAACATGAAAAAGTTATGATGCAGAATTAGCTTGAGAAGGTCTAGACACAATGAGATAGTGTCTTCATGTAAATCAGTATTGACCAACATGGTGGTTACTGCATTAATGCCTTTTTCCTGTTTAATTGAGGTGTATAAACTTGTAACATCCCAGGTAACAAGAAATGTATCGGAGGCCAATGGGTCCAGTTGTCTGATCAATTTGAGAAAAGATGTGGTGTCTAGGAGGAAAGATCTAGTGCGTTTCACATAGGGGGTAAGAACTTTTTCAAGAAAAATGGACAGAGGGGATAGAATGGATTCTGTGGATGCAACTATCGGGCGACCAGGGGGATTATGAAGATTTTTGTGGATCTTGGGTAGCACGTAGAAAACCGGTATGATAGGGTAAGTCCCTGTCTAATCGATCCATTTGCATTACCTGTTACAGCTTTACACACAATAGCGTAATTGAACCGCATATTATACTACATATAGTATTCACACATACCTACTTATATAGCTAGATGCATTTACTATAGTTTTCCATATATCACACATAAACATATATCTTCATGCTTAAATCATCTCTCCCCTATGTGTTACACTATATTTTGCGCTTTTCTATTCTCTTGTTCTCTCCACCGATCCCCAGTGTTGTTTCAGGCTGTTGCATTCCAGGACCGAACTTCTTCCGGTCTGTGGAACGCAACCATGTGACCCGATGTGTTCCATTTGCCGATCTACTTCCGGCAAGTGGAACGCACAGTGTCACACGTGCACCAGCCTCCAGGCCCGCCCACCGCTTTGGCGCGCTTCCCGGCAACTTTTAAAAGCAGTGTGACACATTGCTATGGGCACACACAGAAACCACTGGTGCTGACAGCACCCTATCTACTTATGTGTCTGACTTCCACCATCAAGCGGCAACGGTAGGTCCTCCTGAGTGGGGATGAGGCCCCCTTATTTTGCACTTTATACTACTATGTATTATTTATGCATTATATAAGTACTGTTATAAATTTTACCAGATTTTGAATTACTGATCCGTGATTTACAAGGATTAAACCGATATTATACTGGAACTATAGTAAACCATGTAGGTCGTTCTCCTTAACTATACATTTCAAGGGCCAATCTGATTGTGGGCATTTGTGTGACGCTGTGCAGCTACAGGATTGTAGCTTCACATATAATATTTGATCTCACTGGTTTATCTGCCTGCCATTTTCTTTATGTCTTTTTGTCATGTTTTTTCATATTTTATGTCTTACGTTTTTTCATGTTTATTGTCGTCCATGGTATGTTATACATGTTTATGTTAACATTCTGTATATGTACAAATGACACTACTGCTTTTCACCTTATAGTGTCTGATGAAGGCTAATTCAGCCGAAAACGCGTTAACACGTTGTTGTCGCATTCAGGTTCCCTTTAAACAGATCATCTAACATGTATTTCACACTAGTAGTTCACATTTTCACTGAGATTTGAAATGTTATCCATCCTCTGGTCTGTATGATAAAAATATTATACAATTTTAAGCAAAAAATTTATTTGTGTTAAATTGGCAAAAAAAAAACTAAATAAATGTCCTTGCAGGTAGCTGCTTTGCATGTTCTGCAGCAGCTGCAGCTTTATTAGAAGGCAGTAATTGCAGGTAGAAGGCAGTGCCAGGCATACCCAGCCTAATCTCCTCACTTCTCACATCTAGTTGACAGCTTTCCTTATTCTACACAATTCTTCTTCTTTCTAGCCTTTCATTGCCCCTGGCAGTAGAATACAAGCTTTATCAATTTTTGACTGTCCCTGACTCCCTAAGATTGTTTTCTGTCAGACACTGATCCATCCACCCTCATTCACAGCCCAGCACAGAATGACGTCAATGAACCAATAGTAACTTAGAGAGAAAAATGTTTAAAAAAATAATCAACAACCAAAATAAACTGTTATCAATTAGGTAAAATAGATTAGAGAAAACTGAAAGAAATGTTGATCTAAGATGTGGTTATATAGAGGTTACTGCAGTTCTGTTGTCAGGTCTCTTAGAGAATTATTTAAAAAATGAATTGGAATTTATTAAAGGACTTACAATTAGTCGGGTAACGCGATGACAAGGCAGGAAAGACTGATGACAACATCCGTAGTGTTTGAACACACTGCTAAGTAACGAACAAGAAATCTGAAAGACGGGGGCACATCAGAATTGAAATAAGAGTGCCGGCACATGGTATAAAACATACAATGTCGACCAAAAAAGAAAGAATACCGAGATAGGAGTCGCACATCCAAAAAATATCAAATTTATAAAAAAAACAACAGACACAACAGAGAAATTAAAATCATTGTATACAATAAATCATGGCTGTGTGTACCGGATAAGTACCACACGCCACCCTGACTCTACCACAAAACCATGGCCGGGGGTCGCGTAACTAGTTAGCACGGGGGAGTCTCTGTTCGTTATCGGAATTAACCAGACAAATCGCTCCACCAACTAAGAACAGCCATGCCACCCACAGAATCGAGAAAGAGCTATCAATTTGTCAATCCTTTCTGTGTCCGGGCCGGGTGAGGTTTCAATGGGGTTCGGGTTCAGGGTCAAGTTCGTCTGAACCGTTCGAACTCGAACATCCATGTGTCCACTTAACTCTAAATAGGAGGAATCATTTCACAGCATCTTAGAACAAGAAGAGATGTCAGAAGTCACTAGGGACAGTGCTAGAAAAGTGATTTACAAGTGCAGGGATAGATTTTTGGGGGATCCAAATAGCCATTATACAGCTCTGTCATTCCAGCAATTTGTTCTTGGGGTGCAAGTGCTAAGTTGAAAAGCCTTTAGTGGCTTATATCTGTGGAAAAAGAAAAATATATACACAGCTCACTTCTGCAGTTATTTGCGATAAAAGCATCTAGTGGCATATTTCATTACAATATATATATATATATATATATATATATATATATATATATATGCAGTTCACTGTTGCAGTCATTTGCGGTGAAAGTGTTCAGTGACATATTTCAGTACAAAAAGAAAAATCAATACGCAGTTCACTGTTGCAGTTATTTACAGTGAAAGCATTTAGTGATGCATTTCATTTCTAAAAGAAAAATATATATGCAGTTCACTGTTGCAGTTATTTGCGCTGAAAGCGCTTAGTGGCGTATTTCAGTGTAAAAATAAAAATGTATACGTAGATCACTGTTATATCTGTAAAGAATAAATCAAGGCAACTGGACGCACTGTAGATTTCTTGAAAACGTTTCACTCGTTCTTCCAATGAGCTTTCTCAATTCTGAGTGACTGTACAAGAGTTCTGGGAATAAGTATGTAACTGAATCCACATCTGGTATTTATACCCCGCATGGGGTCAGAGGTCATTATACCCAGCATTGGGTCAAAGGTGTTGATTCCATTATCCTAATTGGAGTCAGTAGGTGATAAAGACTTCCCAGAAAAAGGTGTCAAGACAGCATTGTATGTGGCAGACAATAGATGTCTAACCCCCCCGCGCCTCTATTCAAGCTTGGCTTCTCCATTTTTACGTAGATAGCCTCTTTCACGCCTCGTTTGTACCAATCAACCTCCTTATACAAAACACGTACTTGACTGTCTTCAAAGGTGTGACCTGTTCCTTTTAGATGTAAGTATACCCCATGCTGAGTATAAGTACCAGATTTTTTGTACAGTCACTCAGAATTGAGAAAGCTCGTTGGAAGAACGAGTGAAACGTTTTGAAGAAATCTACAGTACGTCCAGTTGCCTTGATTTATTCTTTACAGATATACCATGACCTGGATAAATGAGAACCTTCACAGACGTAGTTCACTGTTGCATTTATTTTTGGTAAAAGCGTTTAGAGTCCTATTTTAGAACAGAAAGATAAATATATTCTCAGTTCTCTTCTGCAGTTATATGTCTTGAAATTGTTTAGTGGCCTATTTCAGTACAGAAAGAAAAATATATACGCACTTCACTGGTGCAGTTATTTGTGGTAAAAGCATTTAGTGGCCTATTTCAGTACAGAAAGCAACCTATATACGCACTTCACCGGTGCAGTTATTTGTGGCAAAAGCATTTAGTGGCCTTGTTCAGTACAAAAAGAAAAATATATTTTCAGTACACTTCTGCAGTTATATGTGTTGAAAGCGTTTAGTGGCCTATTTCAGTACAAAAAGAAAAATGTATACACACTTCACTGGTGAAGTTATTTGTGGTAGAAGCGTTTAGTGGCCTATTTCAGTACAGAAAGAAAAACATATAAGCACTTCAATGGTGCAGTTATTTCTGGTAAAAGCATTTAGTGGCCTATTTTATTACAGAAAGAAAAATATATATGCACCTACTCGGCGGTGTGGCAGTTTATTGTTAAGCCCCCAGAGGAGGTGAACCCGGCCAGCAACTTGGCAAGATCATGCCGTTTCCGCCTCCACATTGTCATGCCTTTGGTCCTGCGACAATGTCCGCCTTTGCCTCCTCATCCTCCACTGTATCCTCAGCCTCCACTGGAGGGACAATTCACAGTGCCCCTCCAGCATCCCACATGTGCAGAGCACGGCGGTGTCACGCTGTTCTGCACCTTGTTTCCCTGGACGAACAGTGTCTCAAAGGAAAGGAACTGCTACGTGTCCTTTGTCAAGAAATCGAATCCTGGCTTTCTCCCTGACAACTCAAAATCGGAACCATGGTGACCAATAACGGGAAGAACATTGTGTCGGTGCTGCGTCAAGGAGGGCTGAGCCATGTGCCCTGCATAGCACACATGTTCAATAGTGTTGAGCTTGAATATTCGAATAGCAAATTTTAATCGCGAATATCACTACTTCGAGAATTCACGAGTATTTAGAATATAGTGCTATATATTCGTTATATCGAATATTCTGCATTTTTTTCCATTTGAACACGATTCCTCTCTGGTTCTTGTTGTTAATGAGAAGGAAGCAAAATCAAGTTCACAACAATACTTAGTGCACCAATCAGTAATCTGTAGTCAGACCTGCCAAAATGTGAAGTTGCACGTAGTGCGAAAAAATATTCTAATCACTGTCGATTCGCGCAATCGCGAATATATTAGAGCAATTGACTCTATCTCCATATAAAGCTATTCTAATATTCTGCTGTGCCAACCATTTTCTCCAGTCTCAGAAAACTTATACCAGCTTGAAGAATTTAGCCAAAGTGACCCACGCCTGTATTTCCCATTACGAATTCGCATTACGCGATTTTTACATTGACGATTTTTCGCATTCAATAAAATAATATAGCCTCTGCCGATCATCACTAGTGTTCAATCTGGTTGTCAAGCGGTTCCTGATGATCCAAGTGGACAGGAGTACTCCTCTGTGTAACTTCGATGTGAGCCAATGGCAGCTCATGCGTGACACCTGCTGTTAGCTCAGTCCTTTTGAGGACGCCATGTTATTTGTCAGTCGCCAGGACTACAGGATGAACAACGTCATTCCACTGCTTCATGTCCTGGATCATATGGTGGTAACAATTGCTGGACAGGGGACTGAAGACATAGCGCCTTGATCTCACGGCCATATGAGCCCTGTGGGGGCTGAACTGGAATAGGAGGAGGAGGGGGAGGAGGACATTGGAGCACCGGAAATGTGTGGCTCAATGGGTGGTTAATCTATTCAGGTGACAGGAGAGGAGGAGCAGGAGCAGCCAGAGGAGCTACAGGGCGATGAGGAAGATAAGACAGAGGACCCAGACACACCTTGGCAGTATGCAGTAGAGATGGAGGCAAGGAATCCCTCCGAGTCACTTGCACAAATGGCCCGATGCATTCTTACTTGCTTACGTAGTGACAGCTGAATTGTCACCATTCGGCAGAGAACTTACTTCTGGCTCTCCACCTTGTTGGACCCTGGATACCGGTCCAAAATGGGGGTCTTTTTTACACCCACTATAAGGACAAACTGAACTGCGACAGAAACATCTATGTAGTCATTTAGCCGCTGCCTATCTGCGCCATTCTCCATCCTCTCGCAGGTCTGACCGGGGGGGGCCCTCTGTGCTCACGTTCCACTGCCATGGAATATGGGGAGGGGTGAGGTGGCAGGAACAGTATTAGCTCCATCAGCAGCAGCCTGAGTCTACAGTCTCTGATGAGTAGCTTTCTTCACCTGCATAGTGAAGAAACTACTCAGCAGTATGTAGACTTGGAGCAGGACCTGAACCAGCAGGTGGTGGCATAACTGGACAGCACCCTGCCAACCCACATTGAAGATCCGCTTGACTACTGGGCAGCTAGATTTGTGGCAGCAGCTAGCAGAGTTTGCCCTGGAAAAGCTTTCCTGCCTGGCCAGTAGTGTGGCATCAGACCGGGTGATTAGTGTGGCAGGGCCATAGTTACCCCAAGGAGAACTCGTCTGTCCATCCAAAATGTGGAGAGACTGACCTTTGTCAAGATGAATCAGGCGTGGTTCAGCCAGGATTTCCACCCACCAATTCCTGATGCATCAGACTAGATCATCCATGGTGCCACACCAACACTTTGACAAAAGTTACTGGTTTCTTCTAGCTACCTGCCTCAGCTAAAACTCTGATGCTGCCACGCGCCTGATGCCACACATCTGATGCCAAGTGCTCCTTCTTTTACCCACCTTCGTCAGCGGGTATTGGTATTGCCATCCACCGCCCCACTCTCATTGGGTCACTTTTTGGTCTCCTGATGCAGCTGCTGACATTTGCACACTATGTCACCTTGCCACTCTGTGGTATCCTGATGCTGCTACTGCCATCTCCACACAATGTCACCTTGCTACTCTGTGGTATCCTGATGCTGATGCTGCTGCCTTATCCAAACTATATCACCTTGCCACTCTGGTATCCTGATGCTGCTGCTGCCATCTCCACACTATATCACCTTGCCACTCTCTGGTATCCTGATGCTGATGCTGCTGCCTTATCCACACTATATCACCTTGCCACTCTGTGGTATTCTGATGCTGCTACTGCCATCTCCTCACTATATCACCTTGCCACTCTGTGATATCCTGATGCTGCTGCTGCTGGCTTATCCACACTATGTTACCTTGCCACTGTATGGTATCCTGATGCTGCTGCCTTATCCACGCTATGTCACCTTACCACTCTGTGGTATCCTGATGATGCTGCTGCCATATACACACTATGTCACCTTGCCACCCTGTGGTATCCTTCTGCTGCTGCCATCTCCACACTATGTTACTTTGCCACTCTGTGGTATCCTGATGCTGCTGCCATATTCACACTATGTCACCTTACCTTTTTGTGGTATCCTGATGCTGCTGCCATCTCCACACTATGACACCTTCCCACTCTGTGGTATACCGATGCTGCTGCTGCCATCTCCACACTATGTTACTTTGCCACTCTATGGTATCCTTATGCTGCTGCTGTTGCCACCTCCAGACTCTGTCTGTCACGGGGTAGAATTGCGGGTATAAAGATAGAGCAGAGGTGCACCACCTGAGCTGCCACACGGTCCGACAGACAAACAAGTCGAGCACCGAGTGATCAGCTTGGCACTGAAGGTAGACCTAGGAGCAGGGAGCCTCCCAGCTAGCAAAAGCTGCCCTGGGAATGAGGCTGAACACAGATCCTCGCTCCCGAAGCTAAGCAGCAGGTCTGTGGCTGATGGGAGACAGAGTGCACCTTCGGCGCCCCATTACACTGTCGGTGGGCCACTCTGTGGTCTCCTCATGCTGCCGCCACCTCCCTCCAGACTCGGTTATTGTGCCACTAGGTGGTCTCCTCATACTGCTTTCACCTCCAGACCCTGTCATTGGGCCACTCTGTGGTCTTCTCATGCTGCTTCCACCTCACCATTATGTCATACGTAGGTCCACTCTGTGAACTTCTCATGCTGTTCCCACCCTCCCCACTTCATGACTGGGCCACTATTTTGCCTTTTGGCCTGGCTGACATCATGATTTATTTGACCTTTCCTCTGATCTGTCAGAAGGAAGGAAAAATGAGATGCACAACGAATCCTGTCTGTGTAGCAGCTGTAAGGCCTGCATGGTCCGATCAGAATTGGCTTCTGATTTGGTAGCCTAAAGCAGGAGTGGGTACAAAACACAAAAGACATGCAAATATTCCATTCACCTGTCATCTCTGTTTTAGATCCACTCCTGTTTAATTTTAGCATTAGCAATACTGATGGGTTATTGAGCAAATGCTGAACGAGTGAAGGCTGATGCTCCAGAGACAGGATCTATTTTTTGTGGGTTATTGTTCTGACGGATCAGAGGAAGGGCAAAATAATCAGTGACATCAACACAAACTTACAGCTGACACCCTATCCACTCTGTCGGGGGGGCTCTACTTGTATACGCGTTTAATAGAACAGGTTCTGTAGACATCTATGTGGAATCAGCTGACGACGGAGTAAAAGGTGTGCTCTTCTACTTGGCGCTAGCATCAACCTGTAAGGCTGAGTTCATACTTGAGTTATTTGGTCAGTTTTGGCCGCAAGACTGCCAAAATAAGTGAAGTGTGCAGTAATTCTAAGAGCGACACCTGTCATCTAAATGTCATATGAATTTGCTGTATTATTTCACTACCAAAGCAGACTCCCTATGCATGTTACTGCAAGGCACAGTGTTCTACACCACTATAGAGGCTCTTGGCAGCCAGGAAATAGCCATTTTTGAACGTAATTCAACGCATACATATTCATATAAAATCAAAATTTTCCCCAAAAAAATTTGCTTATCTCAATTCAAGACGCTGCCTTCTGTCGTGCGTGGCGAAGAACTTTTTCCATATCAGCCTACGCACAATGAGAGGGAGATCCTTGACCTAGACAATGAGATCAAATTTATTTGTGGGTACAAAAGACAAACCCTTTTTCAGTACCGCCACCTCATCTGCAATGAGATAAATTCATAATCTGCATTTCATCTGAGGCACCAGGAAACAGTGATGGACATACAGTGACTATTTCCTCTCTCTCAATAAGTAATTGCATAGCAGAGGACTCCTGCCTAAAAAATTAGTTCGTGGGTAGGTACCTCTCAACCTTCTCCCTCTACGCCTTCCTCTGCCACGGTTGGTGACAGATGCACTGGACTGTCCTGGACCCTGTCTAATAGCCTCCCCTTCTGTTTTGCCCTCAGAGGACGATATCAATTTCTAGAACCTTACTCTTTTTCGTCCCATATTCAAAGATACAACCTTTTTGGAAGTCGGTAGTATCTCTTACATACTGGAAGTGCTTTCTCTCTTTTAATTGAGAAGTTAATTTCTCAATGTTCTGTTGAAGCAGGAATTTTTTCCGGGAAAAATTTAGCTTGGTAGATAACTATTTTACCATCTCAATTTGTTCATGCAGGGCTACCGTATTCGTTTCAAAAACCTTACGGTCCTCTTCTAGCAATAAGGTAATTAGCCGGGGAGAAGAATCAATTAACTCCCACCTTGACAGAAACTCTTGGGAATGTATCCGAGTAAGTGAAGTTGGATGATTCTCAATCCCCGTAGGACGATCTTAAGCTTGAAATAAGTCTCAAGTGACTGGATCTCCAACCATAATCTAATGTGGTCCTTATAAACATTTGTGAGAGACTTGAAGGAGCTCAAAATACTGGGTGACTTGGTCTCTGTGGGCATTTGAGCATCTGAAAAGACTCATTTTAACCTCACCATCCCAACTTGCAATATCCAGTCCTCCCGCCCAAAATTCTGCCATAGCTGTTCTTGAATTATAAAAACAATTAAATATTGTCTCTTGTGATAATTCTCAATGATGTAGGTACGCACCTCTATATTAATTGACTAATAACGCAACTAGAAGGGATGCAAAAAAAATTCAAAGACAAAATCAATTTTGGGAAATGTGTTCATCTCTACACTTCTATTAATTAATGATATGATTACTCCATGCTATATTGGCATTGAAGTGCTTGAAAGGGATTAATATAGAGAT
Source organism: Bufo gargarizans (assembly GCF_014858855.1). Classification (NCBI taxonomy): domain Eukaryota; kingdom Metazoa; phylum Chordata; class Amphibia; order Anura; family Bufonidae; genus Bufo; species Bufo gargarizans. The sequence continues at coordinate 56,101,934 of NC_058083.1, read as the reverse complement.
GAACAAATTTCTTAAAGGGAACCTGTCACCTCCCAAAACCATCCCAAGCCGTCAGCAGTACCTGCGTGTAGCCAACAGTGTGTTTCTGATGATGCCTTTCTTCCTAAAGGCAGATGCAGCAAAAGTTCTAAAAACATCGTTTTATCCCCAGCTGGCGCGCTTTTCCACACATGCTTGAAGTCAAGGAGGCAGCGGCCTCCTTGCTTCAAATCACAGTAACCACGCCCCCGTCCCTGCCCCTTCGCTGTGACTGACAGCGCTTATGCACGAGAATTCGGCTGCCTTTGCCGAAGGGCTGGCTGTCAGTCGGATCGAATTCCACTTTATGGGATTTGATTATCTCATCTCTAGATATAATCCTTGGAGGCCTCAGTAGGAGCATATTTTATTCATGTAGAATTAATTCAGACTAGAATTAAATTTGTGGAACAACTTGATGAATCGAACACTATACAAATTTTAAGAAGTTCTTTCATTTCTATTTTGATGAATCGAACACAAAATTATTGTTGGGAAACTTGTTCATGTCTACATTTCTAGTAGCAATTGATGACATTACTTATGCTGTATTGGCAGTAAAGTGTGTGAGAAGGATGGAAACAGTCCTAGGAGACCTCAGTATCACACATCACTGTTCTGGACCAAATTTATTTCTACCCGGATTTAATCTGACAGCAGCTTTGTATGAATTGGACCCAAAATAGCCAAAAGAGATTTTGATAAATTTACTCAATGTCTACTTTACATTTAAAATGTCTTCAGAAGTTTTTTAAAGGCTTCTTTGACATCTTTATTTCTCAAACTGTATATCAGGGGGTTTAGGGAGGGTGCTGCTCCTCCATAAAAAATGGCAATATACTTGTTTGCAGATGCGAAGGTGCTTGATGGTGCCATGAACATGGTAATAATAATTGTTCCATAGAACATAATGACAACAGTGATATGAGAAACACAGGTAGAAAATGCTTGAGACCTCCCGGAACGGATCTTTAATACTGAATAAATTATACAAATGTAAGAGACCACAATAAAGACAAAAGGAAGTAAAACTGTGAATAAACTTGTAACAACGATGCCTTTGCTATAAAATGAGAGGTCTCCACACGCTAACCTCAGGACGGCAGTTAATTCACAAATAAAATGGTCGATTTTATTTTCTCTACAGAACACAAGAGGTTTTGAGATCATGGGAATAGTTGTCAACATAAAATTTCCAACACATAAAATGACTGTGATGTTGGTGCAGACCTTCCGATTCATAATGACTGTATAATATAAAGGAAAGCAGATCGCTATATACCGATCATACGCCATCACTGCCAGTAATATGCACTCTGTCTGTCCAAGGAAAACTCCAGTATTGATTTGTGCTAGACACCCAATGACTGAAATGCTCCTCTTCCTAGAAAATATATTAATTATTGCTTTTGGAAGACCACTTGATGAGTAGCCCATATCTACAAAGGATAAATTACAGAGGAAATAATACATAGGGGTGTGCATCTGAGGGCTGATGATAACAATGAAGATCAAAAAACTGTTCCCCAAAATAGCTGAGATGTAAAAAAGTATGAACAATGTGAAAAGCAAAATTCTTATCTGTAGACTTTGCGTATACCCAATAAAAATAAATTCAGTCACGTGGGTCTGATTGTCGAGCATCATATTGGCATCATGAACTTTTGCCCCTACATAGAGAGAACACAACAATGCTTATTTTCTCTTAAGTACAGGATAAAACACCCAGGAGCTTGAGGGGATATGATTAGAGTAGAAATTATAGGATTCCAGCCATGTGCATTATTCACGAGGTGGTGAACAACATCCATTTTCGATCTCAATTAAACTGGACTGTCTTGTTGGTCGGCCCTCAAGCACCAGTCTTATCACCAGTTGGGTGGTTTGCTTTTGTGTTAAGGTAACTGAATTAACCTGCAATGATAATCTGTCCTTGATGGAAACATGCCTAGCTTTTATCCTCTGTCCTGTGTGGCATGTTCTTTGTATGAGAAAATACTTTCTTTTATTTAATATCCGAGTCATGTATCAAGGCCTATTTAAAGGGTCAAACATTGACTTATAGGATACCTGCTTTACATCTGGTGGCATTAGAGGCACAGCTTGTTAAGAGCTCATTTTCAGCCCTTTATTTCCACACTTTACAAAGAAATGGACCAGTAGAGCATACAGGGACTAACATTAAAGCAACATGATTACAAAATAAATATACACAAAAAAATCGCTGGTTCACAATATTTTGCAAGTATTTTTACTTAAAATGTATGCATAAAAACATTTAATCACATTTAATCAAACAATGTATTATAAATCCCCCAGATTATATTCACAATAAATTCATAAATCTATAGAACTGGTCCTTCTACAATGCGGAGCTCACACATGAAATATTAAAAATAAAAATATTGTGGTTGCACACTAGTATTTGGGCGTGTGTTATGTGTGTCACCAATATTTCCTTTTAGCATATATCTTTATATTAGGTAGTTCATTTATCTAATATGGGCAGATAATATAATGTCCGTGCTTCTTTGTCGCAGTCTTATTCACATTATTGCTGTTTGTAACTTTAGGCTCTTATATACGTGTCAGAATTAGGCTACTGAGCACAGTCACCCTGTTGGGTAATCACAGCAATTCAGACTTGCAGGTTGCGGTTAAGGCCGTTTGTATACAATAATATCGAGTGTTACTCACGGTCCCCTGCGATTCTTCTGTCGGATCATGTTCCGGTCTCCTGGTGCCTCAGCGTGACTATTCGTTGTGTTTGTCGAGCATGCTGCGAGTTATTCACTGCTGTTGTTCTGATTACACATTGCAGGTCTTCGTTCTTCCTTCTGCCGGCTGTGTCTTTTTCCAGCGCATGCGTACTGAGCTTACCGTGATGCCGACTTTAATTGTTAATAATGTTCATGCTTGCTTTGTTTGTGGATGATCCCGTACACACTGTTCTTTCACAACCGCCACCAGACGCGTATAGGTACACGTACAGTAAGTACCTTCCTCAGTAGTGCACAATTCCAAATGAAAATAAAATCCACCATTAGGACCATTTTTAAACAGATTGAAGTGAAATATAAAACATGAACCAAATTTTCCTATCATAAAATCAGGACCTCCATTTGCGTTAAGATTAGGTTCCTGCACAAAATCCCCAATTCACACAATGCGTTTTTATAATCAAAACAAATCATTGATGGCATAGTGATATAAATATAAATATGTACGTTTCCATAGGTCTCAAGATATCGCAAATTTCTCATACAATCACACATTGTATTCGTATAATGGTATTTTTCCTAGTTGGCCTTTTATTGATTTTCAGTTATTAATTATTGGTTATTTTAAATGTTATTGGTATTATATACCCTCGTAAGTTTCAATTTACCTGTTAGTGAGGTTAATAAATAAAATAAGATAAAATAAATGACAAAAAAGTATAAAAATAAAATAAAAATGCTAATAAAAATAGAAGTGGAAATGGGATCATCTGCACTGTTGTTACACTGGGTGAGGGTGTGGACGCAGAATCCATCATTGAGATGAATTAAGACATGGCACCGATGGATAATGCAATGCACACCACCACCCTATTTTATAGAAATCCAAAAACTTCCTATTCTGAGTTGAGACCTCTTGGGATCAGGGACCCGAAGTCATATATTTTCTTTGCTTCACACCTGGACATTTGGGAGACAAGTTACCTCCTCTCCAATTTTTAGTCACTGTTTCAAGTGCCATATATTTCAAGCCACATGGGTTACTGTTATGATGTTTTTTAAAGTCATCGGATAGATTATGTTTTTTATATCCTTTTTTAATATTATTTATGTGTTCGCAATTCTTGTTTTTAGAGTCCTTTTGGTTCTTCCTACGTATTGCATAGAACACGGACATTCTATCAAGTAAATTACTGCCTTAGTATTACATGTGAGCAGTTGTTTTATTTCCCATTGGTAGTGATTTGCTGTGGATTTGACTATGTTTATTTTCCCCTGAAATTTGGTTTGTTTACAGTTAGAGCACCTAGCACATCGAAAGAAACCTTTTAATGACATCCAATACTGGATGTTACTTTTTTATCATTAGGGTTTCTTACCTGTTGGTGCTATTTGTAATCCAAGATTTGGCGCTTTAGTATGTACTGTAGGTGGTCTTGTCGGGATTATGGGTCCCAAAACTTTATCCTCTTTTAGTAACATAGTAACATAGTAACATAGTAACATAGTACATAAGGCCAAAAAAAGACATTTGTCCATCCAGTTCGGCCTGTAATCCTGCAAGTTGATCCAGAGGAAGGCAAAAAAACCCTGTGAGGTAGAAGCCAATTTGCCTCACTTTAGGGGAATAAAAATTCCTTCTCGACTCCAATCAGGCATCAGAATAACTCCCTGGATCAGCGATCTCTCTCTAGTAGCTATAGCCTGTAATATTATTACGCTCCAGAAATACGTCCAGGCCCCTCTTGAATTCCTTTATTGTACTCACCATCACCACCTCCTCAGGCAGAGAGTTCCATAGTCTCACTGCTCTTACCGTAAAGAATCCTCTTCTATGTTTGTGCACAAACCTTCTTTCCTCCAGACGCAGAGGATATCCTCTCGTCACAGTCACCGTCCTGGGAATAAATAGATGATGGGATAGATCTCTGTACTGACCCCTGATATATTTATACATATTAATTAGATATCCTCTCAGTCGTCTTTTTTCTAAAGTGAATAACCCTAATTTTGATAATCTTTCAGGGTACTGTAGTTGCCCCATTCCAGTTATTACTTTAGTTGCCCTCCTCTGGACTCTCTCCAGCTCTGCTATGTCTGCCTTGTTCACAGGAGCCCAGAACTGTACACAGTACTCCATGTGTGGTCTTACTAATGATTTGTAAAGTGGTAGGACTATGTTCTCATCACGGGCATCTATGCCCCTTTTGATGCAACCTATTATCTTATTGGCCTTGGCAGCAGCTGCCTGACACTTTTTTTTGCAGCTTAGTTTGCTGTTTATTAAAATTACTAGATCTTTTCCATGTCAGTGTTACCGAGTGTTTTACCATTTAATAAGTACAGGTGACTTGCATTATTCCTTCCCATGTGCATAACTTTACATTTCTCAGTGTTAAACCTCATCTGCCACTTATCTGCCCAAGCCTCCAGTCTATCCAGATCACTCTGTAGTAGTATACTGTCCTCTTCAGTGTTAATAACTTTACACAGTTTAGTGTCATCTGCGAAAATTGATATTTTACTATGCAAGCCTTCTACAAGATCATTAATAAATATATTGAAGAGAATAGGGCCCAATACTGACCCCTGAGGTACTCCAATAGTGACAGTGACCCAATCTGAGTATGTACCATTAATAACCACCCTCTGTTTTCTATCATTGAGCCAGTTACTTACCCACTTACAGACATTTTCTCCCAGTCCGAGCATTCTCATTTTATATACTAACCTTTTATGTGGTACAGTGTCAACTGCTTTGGAGAATTCCAGATACACGACATCCATTGATTTGCCACTGTCAAGTCTAGAACTTACCTCCTCATATAAACTGATTAAATTTGTTTGACATGATGGATCCCTCATGAAGCCATGCTGATATGGCGTTATTTGCTTATTTCCGTTAAGATGCTCTAACATAGCATCTCTCAGAAAACCTCCAAACAGTTTACCCACAACAGATGTTAAACTTACCGGCCTAGTAGGTGCTAGTGTCTTTGAATTATATTTGATACCTGTTTATAACTAGTATTAAATGGTAATACTAGTTTGCAATTGTCTACTTCTGTCTATTATAGGTTTTGAATAAAAAAAACATAGTTCTGTACAAATTTTTTACTTTATTACGGGATTTTTCCAACATATGCAATGGGTATTTTTTCTCCAAAAACTGTATAGTTAATTGTTCAGCTTGTTTCTCAAAATGCTCAACTTTGGTGCAATTTCTTTTTATAGGACGATATTGGCTTTTTGGAACATTTTAGCAGCCATCTTGGTAGATGGCATCTAGATTTTAAAATGAAGCTGTTCTTTGCTACCTCCTTTTGATAGGTGCTACATATGAATGATTCAGCTTGCTTCTCTATTTTTACATCCAAAAACAGATTTATTTTTGATATTAGGTGTGAATTTTAGATTGTACTGGTTGGAATTGATCGCCCCTATGAATTCCACTAGTGATTGATGCGATCCCTCCCAGATGAGGAGACAATAATAAAAAATTGCACAACAAAGGCCTTAAGTTTGCACCAAGTATCCATTTTAATAAATTTGATACATATATCGGAGTAGAAAAGTACATTAAAAAATTATGTTGTAAAAAATACTTCCTAAAAAATCCGATATTGTAACAGTGGATCTACATCAAGCTACCACCATGTAGAAGTCAAATTAAAATCCAAACTATACCCACGTCATGAAATTGAAAAATAAATGGCTGCTTTTAGAGGAGCAGTAGAGGCAGATGTTTGAAAAATTAACACTAGTTATAAAATAACAATAAAAAAACGTTACTTATACTGAGAGGAAAACAATGTAAAAACTTTAACACAATCAGGAGATAACAATATGCCGATAAGGGAGGGGCTATAGTTGTCCAGGATACTGAAAAGTATGAAGCAGAATGCTTGAGATAATTGGCAGACAACAGTATCCCACTTGAAAAAGATCCTAGGGAAGAATATTATAACCAATTGACTAATATGTGTAAAAAAGCCTATCACAGCTAAATACTTAATAAATAAGAGTTTGATTTTATTTTGGGGACTCCCAGTTTTTTACTCCATTTCCAAAGTTCCCAAGGACCCCTTGAATCCCTCTAGGAGAGGATTGAAGCTGTATCAAAAATTCTCAGACAAGCAAACAAGTTGGCTCCGGATCAAATAGATTTAGTAATGGATGGCATGGATTTTGTACTGTGCCACAATGATTTTTATTTTTATTCAAAGTATTATTTACAGATTACTGGCACTGCCATGGGCACAAGGTTTGCCCCTAGCTATGCCAATTTATTCATGGTGGCATGGGAACAGGGCATCATTGATCCCAGACTGAGGGTGGACCTGGTACTATGGCGCAGATATATTGATGACATCCTCCTCATCTGGGAGGGATCGCCTCAATCTCTAATGGAATTCATACTGGCGATCAATTCCAACCAGTAGAATCTAAAATTCACACCTAATATCAATAATAAATCTGTACAGTTTTTGGATGCAAAAATAGAGAAGCAAGCTGAATCATTCATATGGAGCACCTATCAAAAGACAGTAGCAAAGAACAGCTTTATTTTAAAATCTAGATGTCATCTACAAAGATGGCTGCTAAACGTTCCAAAAAGCCAATATTGTTGTATAAAAAGAAATTGCACCAAAGTTGAACATTTTGAGAAACAAGCTGAACAATTAACTATACAGTTTTTGGAGAAAAATTTCATTTTTACATATGTTGGAAAAATCCCTTAATGAAGTAAAAGAATTTGGACAGAAATATTTTTTTTTATTCAAAACCTATAATAGACAAAAATACAGAAGTAGACAATTGCAAACTAGTATTACCATTTAATAACAGTTATAAAAAGTGTCAAATATAATTCAAAGACACTGGCACCTACTAAAAGAGGATAAAGTTTTGGGACCCATAATCCAGACAAGAACACCTATTGTATATACTAAAGCACCAAATCTTGGATTACAAATAGCACCAACCATAAGAAACCCTAATGACAAAAAAGTAACATCCAGTATTGGATGTCATTAAAAGGTTTCTTTCGATAAACCTTGTAAACAAACCAATTTTCAGAGGAGAATAAACATAGTCAAATCCACAGCAAATCACTACCAATGGGAAGTAAAAAACTGCTCACATGTAATACTAAGCAGTAATTTACTTGATAGAATGTCCGTGTTCTATGCAATACGTAGGAAGAACCAAAAGGAGTCTAAAGACAAGAATTGCCAAACACATTAATAACATTGAAAAAAAAAAGACAAACATAGTCTATCCGATCACTTTAAAATAAACATCATAACAGTAACCCATGTGGCTTAAATTATATGGCACTAGAAATGGTGATTGAAAATTAGAGAGGAGGTAACTTTGTTTCCCAAATATTCAGGTGTGAATTATAGAAAATATATGACTTCGGGTCCCTGATCCCAAGAGGTCTCAACTCAGAATTGGACGTTTTTGGATTATCGGTGCCATGTTTTAATTCATCTCACTGATGGATTTTGTGTCCACACCCTCACCCAGTGTAACAACGATGCAGATGATCCTATATCCTTTTTTGTCATTTATTTTATCTTATTTTATTTATTAACCTCACTAACAGGTACATTGAAACTTACAAGGGTATATAATACCAATAAAATAAAAATAACCAAAAAATAACCAATAATTAATAACTGAAAATCAATAAAAGGCCAACTAGTAATAATGGCATAATACACACACAATGTGTGATTGTATGATAAATTTGGGATATCTTGAGACCTATGGAATCTTATATATTTATTTTTATATCACTATTAGGGATGAGCGAACTCGAACTGTATAGTTCGGGTTCGTACCGAATTTTGGGGTGTCCGTGACACGGACCCGAACCCGGACATTTTCGTAAAAGTCCGGGTTCGGGTTCGGTGTTCGTCGCTTTCTTCGCGCTTTTGTGACGCTTTCTTGGCGCTTTTTGAAAGGCTGCAAAGCAGCCAATCAACAAGCGTCATACTACTTGCCCCAAGAGGCCGTCACAGCCATGCCTACTATTGGCATGGCTGTGATTGGCCAGAGCACCATGTGACCCAGCCTCTATTTAAGCTGGAGTCACATAGCGCCGCCCGTCACTCTGCTCTGATTAGCGTAGGGAGAGGTTGCGGATGCGACAGTAGGGCGAGATTAGGCAGATTAACTCCTCCAAAGGACTTCACTTGATTAATCGATCGATCTGCAGCTGTGCATCATTGAGCTGCTGATACTCAAATGCTCACTCACTGTTTTTAGGCTGCCCAGACCGTTTGTCAGTCACTTTTTTATGGTGTGATCGGCGGCCATTTTGTGTCTTGTGCGGTGCTGCGACCAAGTGCATCCAAGCTGCGACCAAGTGCATTTAACCCTCAATGGTGTGGTTGTTTTTTGGCTGAAGCCTACATCAGGGTGAAGCTGTCACACCAAGTGCATTTAACCAGCAATAGTCTGTTCATTTTTTGGCCATATACTAAATCAGGGGCAAGCTGCGCCTGTCACCAAGTGCATTTAACCCTCAATGGTGTGGTTGTTTTTTGGCTAAAGCCTACATCAGGGTGAAGCTGTCACACCAAGTGCATTTAACCAGCAATAGTCTGTTCATTTTTTGGCCATATCCCAGTCTAATTCTGTCACTAAATCCATACCGGTCACCCAGCGCCTAAATACTAGGCCTCAAATTTATATCCCGCTAAATCTGTCCCTAGTGCTGTAGCTGGGCGAGTTATTTAGTGTCCGTTCAAGCACATTTCTTGTTCTGGGTTGAAATACAATTCCCAATTTAGCAATTTCATAATTTAGTGGTTTCTGCTATATCAGAGCTATTTGAAATCTATCCCTAAAAGGGTATATAATATTGAAGGTGCACATTGGGTCATTCAGAATAACTTCACACACCCGCTACTGTGTATTTCCAAGTCTAATTCTGTCACTAAACCCATACCTGTCACCCAGCGCCTAAATACTAGGCCTCAAATTTATATCCCGCTAAATCTGTCCCTAGTGCTGTAGCTGGGCGAGTTATTTAGTGTCCGTTCAAGCACATTTCTTGTTCTGGGTTGAAATACAATTCCCAATTTAGCAATTTCATAATTTAGTGGTTTCTGCTATATCAGAGCTATTTGAAATCTATCCCTAAAAGGGTATATAATATTCAAGGTGCACATTGGGTCATTCAGAATAACTTCACACACACCCGCTACTGTGTATTTCCAAGTCTAATTCTGTCACTAAACCCATACCTGTCACCCAGCGCCTAAATACTAGGCCTCAAATTTATATCCCGCTAAATCTGTCCTTAGTGCTGTAGCTGGGCGAGTTATTTAGTGTCCGTTCAAGCACATTTCTTGTTCTGGGTTGAAATACAATTCCCAATTTAGCAATTTCATAATTTAGTGGTTTCTGCTATATCAGAGCTATTTGAAATCTATCCCTAAAAGGGTATATAATATTCAAGGTGCACATTGGGTCATTCAGAATAACTTCACACACACCCGCTACTGTGTATTTCCAAGTCTAATTCTGTCACTAAACCCATACCTGTCACCCAGCGCCTAAATACTAGGCCTCAAATTTATATCCCGCTAAATCTGTCCTTAGTGCTGTAGCTGGGCGAGTTATTTAGTGTCCGTTCAAGCACATTTCTTGTTCTGGGTTGAAATACAATTCCCAATTTAGCAATTTCATAATTTAGTGGTTTCTGCTATATCAGAGCTATTTGAAATCTATCCCTAAAAGGGTATATAATATTCAAGGTGCACATTGGGTCATTCAGAATAACTTCACACACACCCGCTACTGTGTATTTCCAAGTCTAATTCTGTCACTAAACCCATACCTGTCACCCAGCGCCTAAATACTAGGCCTCAAATTTATATCCCGCTAAATCTGTCCTTAGTGCTGTAGCTGGGCGAGTTATTTAGTGTCCGTTCAAGCACATTTCTTGTTCTGGGTTGAAATACAATTCCCAATTTAGCAATTTCATAATTTAGTGGTTTCTGCTATATCAGAGCTATTTGAAATCTATCCCTAAAAGGGTATATAATATTTAAGGTGCACATTGGGTCATTCAGAATAACTTCACACACACCCGCTACTGTGTATTTCCAAGTCTAATTCTGGCACTAAACCCATACCTGTCACCCAGCGCCTAAATACTAGGCCTCAAATTTATATCCCGCTAAATCTGTCCCTAGTGCTGTAGCTGGGCGAGTTATTTAGTGTCCGTTCAAGCACATTTCTTGTTCTGGGTTGAAATACAATTCCCAATTTAGCAATTTCATAATTTAGTGGTTTCTGCTATATCAGAGCTATTTGAAATCTATCCCTAAAAGGGTATATAATATTCAAGGTGCACATTGGGTCATTCAGAATAACTTCACACACACCCGCTACTGTGTATTTCCAAGTCTAATTCTGTCACTAAACCCATACCTGTCACCCAGCGCCTAAATACTAGGCCTCAAATTTATATCCCGCTAAATCTGTCCTAGTGCTGTAGCTGGGCGAGTTATTTAGTGTCCGTTCAAGCACATTTCTTGTTCTGGGTTGAAATACAATTCCCAATTTAGCAATTTCATAATTTAGTGGTTTCTGCTATATCAGAGCTATTTGAAATCTATCCCTAAAAGGGTATATAATATTCAAGGTGCACATTGGGTCATTCAGAATAACTTCACACACACCCGCTACTGTGTATTTCCAAGTCTAATTCTGTCACTAAACCCATACCTGTCACCCAGCGCCTAAATACTAGGCCTCAAATTTATATCCCGCTAAATCTGTCCTAGTGCTGTAGCTGGGCGAGTTATTTAGTGTCCGTTCAAGCACATTTCTTGTTCTGGGTTGAAATACAATTCCCAATTTAGCAATTTCATAATTTAGTGGTTTCTGCTATATCAGAGCTATTTGAAATCTATCCCTAAAAGGGTATATAATATTCAAGGTGCACATTGGGTCATTCAGAATAACTTCACACACACCCGCTACTGTGTATTTCCAAGTCTAATTCTGTCACTAAACCCATACCTGTCACCCAGCGCCTAAATACTAGGCCTCAAATTTATATCCCGCTAAATCTGTCCTAGTGCTGTAGCTGGGCGAGTTATTTAGTGTCCGTTCAAGCACATTTCTTGTTCTGGGTTGAAATACAATTCCCAATTTAGCAATTTCATAATTTAGTGGTTTCTGCTATATCAGAGCTATTTGAAATCTATCCCTAAAAGGGTATATAATATTCAAGGTGCACATTGGGTCATTCAGAATAACTTCACACACACCCGCTACTGTGTATTTCCAAGTCTAATTCTGTCACTAAACCCATACCTGTCACCCAGCGCCTAAATACTAGGCCTCAAATTTATATCCCGCTAAATCTGTCCTAGTGCTGTAGCTGGGCGAGTTATTTAGTGTCCGTTCAAGCACATTTCTTGTTCTGGGTTGAAATACAATTCCCAATTTAGCAATTTCATAATTTAGTGGTTTCTGCTATATCAGAGCTATTTGAAATCTATCCCTAAAAGGGTATATAATATTCAAGGTGCACATTGGGTCATTCAGAATAACTTCACACACACCCGCTACTGTGTATTTCCAAGTCTAATTCTGTCACTAAACCCATACCTGTCACCCAGCGCCTAAATACTAGGCCTCAAATTTATATCCCGCTAAATCTGTCCTAGTGCTGTAGCTGGGCGAGTTATTTAGTGTCCGTTCAAGCACATTTCTTGTTCTGGGTTGAAATACAATTCCCAATTTAGCAATTTCATAATTTAGTGGTTTCTGCTATATCAGAGCTATTTGAAATCTATCCCTAAAAGGGTATATAATATTCAAGGTGCACATTGGGTCATTCAGAATAACTTCACACACACCCGCTACTGTGTATTTCCAAGTCTAATTCTGTCACTAAACCCATACCTGTCACGCAGCGCCTAAATACTAGGCCTCAAATTTATATCCAGCTAAATCTGTCCTTAGTGCTGTAGCTGGGCGAGTTATTTAGTGTCCGTTCAAGCACATTTCTTGTTCTGGGTTGAAATACAATTCCCAATTTAGCAATTTCATAATTTAGTGGTTTCTGCTATATCAGAGCTATTTGAAATCTATCCCTAAAAGGGTATATAATATTCAAGGTGCACATTGGGTCATTCAGAATAACTTCACACACACACGCTTCTGTGAATTTCCAAGTCTAATTCTGTCACTAAATCCATACCGGTCACCCAGCGCCTAAATACTAGGCCTCAAATTTATATCCCGCTGAATTTGAATACAATACATTGGGCCAAATAATATATTTGTTGTTGTGGTGAACCATAACAATGAGAAAAACATCTAGTAAGGGACGTGGACATGGTCGTGGTGGTGTTAGTGGACCCTCTGGTGCTGGGAGAGGACGTGGCCGTTCTGCCACATCCACACGTCCTAGTGTACCAACTACCTCAGGTCCCAGTAGCCGCCAGAATTTACAGCGATATATGGTGGGGCCCAATGCCGTTCTAAGGATGGTAAGGCCTGAGCAGGTACAGGCATTAGTCAATTGGGTGGCCGACAGTGGATCCAGCACGTTCACATTATCTCCCACCCAGTCTTCTGCAGAAAGCGCACAGATGGCGCCTGAAAACCAAGCCCATCAGTCTGTCACATCACCCCCATGCATACCAGGGAAACTGTCTCAGCCTCAAGTTATGCAGCAGTCTCTTATGCTGTTTGAAGACTCCGCTGGCAGGGTTTCCCAAGGGCATCCACCTAGCCCTTCCCCAGCGGTGAAAGACATAGAATGCACTGACGCACAACCACTTATGTTTCCTGATGATGAGGACATGGGAATACCACCTCAGCATGTCTCTGATGATGACGAAACACAGGTGCCAACTGCTGCGTCTTTCTGCAGTGTGCAGACTGAACAGGAGGTCAGGGATCAAGACTGGGTGGAAGACGATGCAGGGGACGATGAGGTCCTAGACCCCACATGGAATGAAGGTCGTGCCACTGACTTTCACAGTTCGGAGGAAGAGGCAGTGGTGAGACCGAGCCAACAGCGTAGCAAAAGAGGGAGCAGTGGGCAAAAGCAGAACACCCGCCGCCAAGAGACTCCGCCTGCTACTGACCGCCGCCATCTGGGACCGAGCACCCCAAAGGCAGCTTCAAGGAGTTCCCTGGCATGGCACTTCTTCAAACAATGTGCTGACGACAAGACCCGAGTGGTTTGCACGCTGTGCCATCAGAGCCTGAAGCGAGGCATTAACGTTCTGAACCTGAGCACAACCTGCATGACCAGGCACCTGCATGCAAAGCATGAACTGCAGTGGAGTAAACACCTTAAAACCAAGGAAGTCACTCAGGCTCCCCCTGCTACCTCTTCTGCTGCTGCCGCCTCGGCCTATTCTGCTGCTGCCGCCTCGGCCTCTTCCTCCGCCTCTGGAGGAACGTTGGCACCTGCCGCCCAGCAAACAGGGGATGTACCACCAACACCACCACCACCACCTCCGTCACCAAGCGTCTCAACCATGTCACACGCCAGCGTTCAGCTCTCCATCTCACAAACATTTGATAGAAAGCGTAAATTCCCACCTAGCCACCCTCGATCCCTGGCCCTGAATGCCAGCATTTCTAAACTACTGGCCTATGAAATGCTGTCATTTAGGCTGGTGGACACAGACAGCTTCAAACAGCTCATGTCGCTTGCTGTCCCACAGTATGTTGTTCCCAGCCGCCACTACTTCTCCAAGAGAGCCGTGCCTTCCCTGCACAACCAAGTATCCGATAAAATCAAGTGTGCACTGCGCAACGCCATCTGTGGCAAGGTCCACCTAACCACAGATACGTGGACCAGTAAGCACGGCCAGGGACGCTATATCTCCCTAACTGCACACTGGGTAAATGTAGTGGCAGCTGGGCCCCAGGCGGAGAGCTGTTTGGCGCACGTCCTTCCGCCGCCAAGGATCGCAGGGCAACATTCTTTGCCTCCTGTTGCCACCTCCTCCTTCTCGGCTTCCTCCTCCTCTTCTTCCACCTGCTCATCCAGTCAGCCACACACCTTCACCACCAACTTCAGCACAGCCCGGGGTAAACGTCAGCAGGCCATTCTGAAACTCATATGTTTGGGGGACAGGCCCCACACCGCACAGGAGTTGTGGCGGGGTATTGAACAACAGACCGACGAGTGGTTGCTGCCGGTGAGCCTCAAGCCCGGCCTGGTGGTGTGTGATAATGGGCGAAATCTCGTTGCAGCTCTGGGACTAGCCAATTTGACGCACATCCCTTGCTTGGCGCATGTGCTGAATTTGGTGGTGCAGAAGTTCATTCACAACTACCCCGACATGTCAGAGCTGCTGCATAAAGTGCGGGCCGTCTGTTCGCGCTTCCGGCGTTCACATCCTGCTGCTGCTCGCCTGTCTGCGCTACAGCGTAACTTCGGCCTTCCCGCTCACCGCCTCATATGCGACGTGCCCACCAGGTGGAACTCCACCTTGCACATGCTGGACAGACTGTGCGAGCAGCAGCAGGCCATAGTGGAGTTTCAGCTGCAGCACGCACGGGTCAGTCGCACTACAGAACAGCACCACTTCACCACCAATGACTGGGCCTCCATGCGAGACCTGTGTGCCCTGTTGCGCTGTTTCGAGTACTCCACCAACATGGCCAGTGGCGATGACACCGTTATCAGCGTTACAATACCACTTCTATGTCTCCTTGAGAAAACACTTAGGGCGATGATGGAAGAGGAGGTGGCCCAGGAGGAGGAGGAGGAGGAGGAGGAAGAGGGGTCATTTTTAGCACTTTCTGGCCAGTCTCTTCGAAGTGACTCAGAGGGAGGTTTTTGGCAACAGCAGAGGCCAGGTACAAATGTGGCCAGCCAGGGCCCACTACTGGAGGACGAGGAGGACGAGGATGAGGAGGAGGTGGAGGAGGATGAGGATGAAGCATGGTCACAGCGGGGTGGCACCCAACGCAGCTCGGGTTCATCACTGGTGCGTGGCTGGGGGGAAAGGCAGGACGATGACGATACGCCTCCCACAGAGGATAGCTTGTCCTTACCCCTGGGCAGCCTGGCACACATGAGCGACTACATGCTGCAGTGCCTGCGCAACGACAGCAGAGTTGCCCACATTTTAACCTGTGCGGACTACTGGGTTGCCACCCTGCTGGATCCACGCTACAAAGACAATGTGCCCACCTTACTTCCTGCACTGGAGCGTGATAGGAAGATGCGCGAGTACAAGCGCACGTTGGTAGACGCGCTACTGAGAGCATTCCCAAATGTCACAGGGGAACAAGTGGAAGCCCAAGGCCAAGGCAGAGGAGGAGCAAGAGGTCGCCAAGGCAGCTGTGTCACGGCCAGCTCCTCTGAGGGCAGGGTTAGCATGGCAGAGATGTGGAAAACTTTTGTCAACACGCCACAGCTAACTGCACCACCACCTGATACGCAACGTGTTAGCAGGAGGCAACATTTCACTAACATGGTGGAACAATACGTGTGCACACCCCTCCACGTACTGACTGATGGTTCGGCCCCATTCAACTTCTGGGTCTCTAAATTGTCCACGTGGCCAGAGCTAGCCTTTTATGCCTTGGAGGTGCTGGCCTGCCCGGCAGCCAGCGTTTTGTCTGAACGTGTATTCAGCGCGGCAGGGGGCGTCATTACAGACAAACGCAGCCGCCTGTCTACAGCCAATGTGGACAAGCTGACGTTCATAAAAATGAACCAGGCATGGATCCCACAGGACCTGTCCGTCCCTTGTCCAGATTAGACATTAACTACCTCCCCATAACCATATATTATTGGACTCCAGGGCACTTCCTCATTCAATCCTATTTTTATTTTCATTTTACCATTATATTGCGAGGCTACCCAAAGTTGAATGAACCTCTCCTCTGCCTGTGTGCTAGGCCTAAATATATGCCAATGGACTGTTGCAGTGGTGGCTGACGTGAAGCCTCATTCTCTGCTATGACATGCAGACTGATTCTCTGCTGTCATGAAGCCAGATTGTCTGTTACGGGACCTCTCTGCTCTGCCTGTGTGCTAGGCCTAAATATATGCCAATGGACTGTTGCAGTGGTGGGTGACGTGAAGCCTCATTCTCTGCTATGACATGCAGACTGATTCTCTGCTGACATGAAGCCAGATTGTCTGTTACGGGACCTCTCTGCTCTGCCTGTGTGCTAGGCCTAAATATATGCCAATGGACTGTTGCAGTGGTGGGTGACGTGAAGCCTCATTCTCTGCTATGACATGCAGACTGATTCTCTGCTGACATGAAGCCAGATCCTCTTTTACGGGACCTCTCTCCTCTGCCTGGGTGCTGGGCCTAAATTTATGACAATGGACTGTTGCAGTGGTGGCTGACGTGAAGCCTGATTCTCTGCTATGACATGCAGACTGATTCTCTGCTGTCATGAAGCCAGATTGTCTGTTACGGGACCTCTCTGCTCTGCCTGTGTGCTAGGCCTAAATATATGCCAATGGACTGTTGCAGTGGTGGGTGACTTGAAGCCTGATTCTCTGCTATGATATGAAGACTGATTCTCTGCTGACATGAAGCCAGATTGTCTGTTACGGGACCTTTCTCCTCTGCCTGGGTTCTGGGCCTAAATTTATGAAAATTGACTCTTACAGTGGTGGGTGACGTGAAGCCTGATTCTCTGCTATGATATGAAGACTGATTCTCTGCTGACATGAAGCCAGATTGTCTGTTACGGGACCTTTCTCCTCTGCCTGGGTTCTGGGCCTAAATTTATGAAAATTGACTCTTACAGTGGTGGGTGACGTGAAGCCTAATTCTCTGCTATGATATGAAGACTGATTCTCTGCTGACATGAAGCCAGATTGTCTGTTACGGGACCTTTCTCCTCTGCCTGGGTTCTGGGCCTAAATTTATGAAAATTGACTCTTACAGTGGTGGGTGACGTGAAGCCTGATTCTCTGCTATGATATGAAGACTGATTCTCTGCTGACATGAAGCCAGATTGTCTGTTACGGGACCTTTCTCCTCTGCCTGGGTTCTGGGCCTAAATTTATGAAAATTGACTGTTGCAGTGGTGGGTGACGTGAAGCCTGATTCTCTGCTATGATATGAAGACTGATTCTCTGCTGACATGAAGCCAGATTGTCTGTTACGGGACCTGTCTCCTCTGCCTGGGTTCTGGGCCTAAATTTATGAAAATTGACTCTTACAGTGGTGGGTGACGTGAAGCCTGATTCTCTGCTATGATATGAAGACTGATTCTCTGCTGACATGAAGCCAGATTGTCTGTTACGGGACCTCTCTCCTCTGCCTGTGTGTGTGCTGGGCCTAAATATATGCCAATGGACTGTTGCAGTGGTGGCTGACGTGAAGCCTCATTCTCTGCTATGACATGCAGACTGATTCTCTGCTGACATGAAGCCAGATTCTCTGTTACGGGACCTCTCTCCTCTGCCTGTGTGTGTGCTGGGCCTAAATATATGCCAATGGACTGTTGCAGTGGTGGCTGACGTGAAGCCTCATTCTCTGCTATGACATGCAGACTAATTCTCTGCTGACATGAAGACAGATTCTCTGTTACGGGACCTCCCTCCTCTGCCTGGGTGCTGGGCCTAAATATATGCCAATGGACTGTTGCAGTGGTGGCTGACGTGAAGCCTCATTCTCTGCTATGACATGCAGACTGATTCTCTGCTGACATGAAGCCAGATTGTCTGTTACGGGACCTCTCTCCTCTGCCTGGGTGCTGGGTAGTGTTGAGCGCGAATATTCGAAAAGCAAATTTTTTTCGCGAATATCGCAACTTCGCGATTTCGCGAATATTTCGAATATAGTGCTATATATTCGTAAAAACGAATATTCGTTTTTTGTTTTTTTCCCCCCCCCCCCCACAAAATTACAGTACACATATAATTGATTGTTTCCCAAAGGTCCAACAGCTCAGATCTTACTCACATTGCCTAGAAAGTGATTGAGGCGCGAATCTTCGTAAGGCGATTTTATTAGCGCACATGCGAATATCGGCACGTCCCAGAACAGAGGCAAAGGGCTTTGCATTCATACATTAGTGAATTGAGTTGCGAATCTTCGTAAGGCGATTTTATTAGCGCACATGCGAATATCTACACTTGTCCCAGAACAGAGGCAAAGGGCTTTGCATTCATACATTAGTGATTGAATTGAGCTGCGAATCTTCGTAAGGCGATTTTATTAACGCAAATGCAAATATCTACACTTGTCCCCAGAACAGAGAGGCAAAGGCCTGTGCATTCATATAGTATAGCACCATATTCGCGAATACGTAGAACTTCGTAAAATTCGATTAACGAAAATTCGTATTTTTTATTTTACTTTCCACCTTACAGATTACATTGATCTGTACTCTGTCAACTACTGTCATCACCCCCCACTGTATCTCGATTGATTCCCAAAAGTCTCACATTCCCTAGAAAGTGATTGAGGTGCGAATCTTCGTAAGGCGATTTTATTAGCGCACATGCGAATATCTACACTTGTCCCAGAACAGAGGCAAAGGGCATTGCATTCATACATTAGTGATTGAATTGAGTTGCGAATCTTCGTAAGGCGATTTCATTAGCGCACATGTGAATTTTGCATAGCATATGTATTATGCGATGCGAAAATTCGAATTATCGCATATGCGAAATAATAACGAATTTGAATAATCGCGAATATTTTACGAATATTCTTTCGAATATTCACAAAATTTCGCGAATTCGAATATGGGACATGCCGCTCAACACTAGTGCTGGGCCTAAATTTATGACAATGGACTGTTGCAGTGGTGGGTGACGTGAAGCCTGATTCTCTGCTATGACATGCAGACTGATTCTCTGCTGACATGAAGCCAGATTGTCTGTTACGGGACCTCTCTCCTCTGCCTGGGTGCTGGGCCTAAATATATGCCAATGGACTGTTGCAGTGGTGGCTGACGTGAAGCCTCATTCTCTGCTATGACATGCAGACTAATTCTCTGCTGACATGAAGACAGATTCTCTGTTACGGGACCTCTCTCCTCTGCCTGGGTGCCGGGGCCTAAATATCTGAGAATGGACTGTTCCAGTGGTGGGTGACGGGAAGCCAGATTCTCTGCTATGGAACCTCTCTCCAATTGATTTTGGTTAATTTTTATTTATTTAATTTTTATTTTAATTCATTTCCCTATCCACATTTGTTTGCAGGGGATTTACCTACATGTTGCTGCCTTTTGCAGCCCTCTAGCTCTTTCCTGGGCTGTTTTACAGCCTTTTTAGTGCCGAAAAGTTCGGGTCCCCATTGACTTCAATGGGGTTCGGGTTCGGGACGAAGTTCGGATCGGGTTCGGATCCCGAACCCGAACATTTCCGGGATGTTCGGCCGAACTTCTCGAACCCGAACATCCAGGTGTTCGCTCAACTCTAATCACTATGCCATCAATGATTTGTTTTGATTATAAAAACGCATTGTGTGAATTGGGGATTATGTGCAGGAACCTAATGGAAGTCCTGATTCTATAATAGGAAAATCTGGTCCATGTTTTATATTTCACTTGAATCTGTTCAAAAATGGTCCTAATGGTGGATTTTATCCTTATTTGGAATTGTGCACTACTGAGGAAGGTACATATGTGTACCAAAACGCATCTGTGGCGGTTGAGAAAAGACAGTGTGTACGGTATCACACCACAAACAAAGCAAGCACGGACATTATTAACAATCTAAGTCGGCGTCCCGCTAAGCTCAGTATGCATGCGCTGGAAAAAGACACAGCCGGCAAAAGGGAGAGCGAAGACCTGCACTGTGTAATCAGAACGACAGCAGTGAATAACTCTCAGCATGCTGCGACAAACACAACGAATAGTCACACTGAGGCACCAGGAGACCGGAACATGATCCGACAGAAGAATCGCAGGGGACCGTGAGTAACACTCGATATTATTGTATACAAACGGCCTTAACCGCAACCTGCAAGTCTGAATTGCTTTAATTACCCAACAGGGTGACTGTGCTCAGTAGCCTAATTCTGACACGTATCTAAGTGCCTGAAGTTACAAACAGCAATAATGTGAATAAGACTGCGACAAAGAGGCACGGACATTATATTATCTGCCCATATTAGATGAATGAACTACCTAATATAAAGATATATGCTAAAAGGAAATATTAGTGAAACCCAAAACACACTCCCAAATACTAGTGTACAACCACGTTATTTTTATTTTTAATATTTCATGTGTGAGCTCCGCATTGTTGAAGGACCAGTTCTATAGATTTATGAATTTATTGTGAATATAATCTGGGGAATTTATAATACATTGTTTGATTAAATGTGATTAAATGTTTTTATGCATACATTTTAAGTAAATATACTTGCAAAATATTGCCAGCCAGCCATTCTATGTGTATATTTGTTTTGACTCTTCAGACTAGTGGGTGACCTGTAGGCCGGGCTCCAATTAACCGGCGAGTGTTCGCAATTTTTGCATAATGCTTACAAAATACAAATCAAAATGATAGAAAAGAAAATGACAAAAATCTAAAGTTATAAAATAAATGTGAGAAAAAAAAGACAGAAAAATCTAACTTACAAGCTATAGTTCTTCTGAATCTTTGGGGTAGGAAAAATTTGGAAGCACACTCAGATCTTGGCTGATCCCTGCATGTTTAACCCTGTTCACACCGTCAACCTCATGTTTTCTTATTTTAACCTTTGACTCACTCAAGTTTCAGAGCTGCCGTTTTTGAATCAGCATTCAAATCCTGTGTTGGTGACCGGGCAGCAGATTAATAAAGAGGCAAAACTGTTTTTGCGTCTTTTATG
Organism: Bufo gargarizans; assembly: GCF_014858855.1. Taxonomy (NCBI): domain Eukaryota; kingdom Metazoa; phylum Chordata; class Amphibia; order Anura; family Bufonidae; genus Bufo; species Bufo gargarizans. The sequence continues at coordinate 56,080,387 of NC_058083.1, read as the reverse complement.
CTTTTAGTATGCGTCTTTTTCTTACCACTCCCAGTGTCAGTATTACTTGTTCTCCTGATGAGCCTTGTTTCCAAATCAAGTCAGGGCTGAACCACAACCAGTATCCCTTCGTTTCCACGTCTCTGTCATTGGGTGAGGAACACAATTTACCTTAGCAAACGGATCAGCAGCTGATGTTGGCAGCTTCCCTTCGTAATCGAGGGGCCTTTCCAGTGCTTCTCCCTCTCTCCTCTCTGTAAGGGTTTTCTGGGTGGAAACTCAGAAGGAACAAAAATTAAAAAGACACGCTTCTTTTATTTCACTACTTAAAGAATATAAGATTAAAAAAGACCTTAAGCATACAATCATGTAGCCATACACCCGACCGGTTTTGCCTCACGGCTTCTTCAAGGGCTGTAAGTAAATCAGTATTCAAATACCTTGTTGGTGACTGGGCAGCAGAATAATAAAGGGGCGAATCTAATAAATATTAAGTCATATGTTTCATTAATTCACTGCCGAGTATGGGGTGTGGTTGCTCAGGTAAGTTGTCTATTTGTCCATTGTTGTCATCCAGTTGTCAAAAGTCGCACTCTTGTATCTCTAAGGACTCCGGCTCACACTGCCCATACTGCAATAAAAACTGAGAAGTTCAATGGGTGTTTTTGCATAGTCACATTTAAAGGGAAACTGTCATCAATTTTTTGCTGCCCATACTAACGGCAGAATAAAGTATAGGCAGGTGAGTTGATTTCAGCGGTCTGTCATTTATAAGTAAAAGTAAGTGGTTGCCAAGAACCAACATCATAATCATTGCAGACTGGGCCAGGAAAAGCGTCATGGCCACCTAAGAGTCATGGTTATTCATGAATTCCTGCTCTCCCTGCCCACGTGCTGATGATTGACAGTCTAATACCTAGTTTTCTCCCTTTCTCTCTGGGAGACAATTGACAATCATCAGAAGATGGGTTTGAGAGCAGGAGATTATGAATAACCAGGACTTCTCAAGTAGATTTGACTCTTTTCAAGGCCTGGGCTGCAATTATGATGCTGGTTCTCAGCAACCACTTACTTTTAGTTCATGAGTGACACATCGCTGACATCAGCATTTCTGTCACTAATTGTTGCTGCCCTCAGTGAGCTCAGCATAAAGTTGATGACAGGTTCCCTTTAACACATATGGATACAAAACTACAATGAAATCCCCCTAAGAAATGCATACATCCATGTCACCTTTTTATTACACTCACCAGTCTAGAACAGGAGAAAAACCCCAAAACCCAAGCTAAAACAACATTGTCCCTTTCTGTGCCACAAATGTAATCCTTTAACAGCTCCTAAGGTTTAATGATCAGCTATTAAGACATAAGCAACTGAAACAATCCCGGACACATGAAACTATATAAAATAATTATTGAAAAAGTACATTGATAGTAAATATATAATTTGTTACATGAAAGATATAAACCAAAATTAGCAAATGTGGCAGAAGAGGTAGAGGTGCTCATAGGGTAATAGTTTTTTTGGGTAAATAGTTAAAAAGAAAGATTAGTTGTGCTAACCTTTTTGTGTTGTGCAAGCATAGGCACAACACTAGTGTAGGCGTGAGGTTAGACAGTGGTTGGTGCTGCCGGTATCGTTCGCTTCTTGCTTGTAGGGTTGCCAGTCCTCCAGAGGAGCGATGAAAAGACAATACAACAATGTGGAGTAATTGTGGTCCACCGTTTTCCGATACTTCTTGGCGCAATAACACGACCTCAGGTAATTGTAGATAGTTCCTTTATTGTTTATATATAGAGGTGACAACGTGTTTCAGAGTTGGGTTTTCAGAGGCCTCGATGGTAAGGTGTGTCTTTTTGCTGATGACACAAAGATTTGTAACAGGGTTGATGTTCCTGGAGGGATACACCAAATGGAAAAGGATTTAGGAAAACTAGAGGAATGGTCAAAAATCTGGCAACTAAAATTTAAAGAGCGTAAAAACCCAAGAGCAGAATATACAATCAGTGATACAGTCCTAACCTCAGTATCTAAGGAAAGGTATTTAGGGGTCATTATTTCAGAAGACTTAAAGGTAGGCAGACAATGTCACAGAGCAGCAGGAAATGCTATCAGAATGCTTGGGTGTATAGGGAGAGGCATTACCAGTAGAAAGAGTGAAGTGCTCATGCCGCTCTACAGAGCACTAGTGAGACCTCATTTGGAGTATTGTGCTCAGTACTGGAGACCATATCTCCAGAAGGATATTGATACTTTGGAGAGAGTTCAGAGAAGAGCTACTAAACTGGTACATGGATTGCAGGGTAAAACTTACCAGGAAAGATTAAAGGACCTTAACATGTATAGCTTGGAAGAAAGACGAGACAGAGGGGATATGATAGAAACTGCTAAATACAGAAAGGGAATCAACAAGGCAAAAGAGGAGAGGATATTTAAAAGAAGAAAAACTGCTACAAGAGGACATAGTTTTAAATTAGAGGGGCAAAGGTTTAAAAGTAATATCAGGAAGTATTACTTTACTGAGAGAGTAGTGGATGCATGGAATAACCTTCCTGCAGAAGTGGTAGCTGCAAATACAGTGAAGGAGTTTAAGCATGCATGGGATAGGCATAAGGCTATCCTTCATATAAGATAGGGCCAGGGGCTATCCATAGTGTTCAGTATCTTGGGCAGACTAGATGGGCCAAATGGTTCTTATCTGCAGACACATTCTATGTTTCTATGGAAACACTCCTTTTTCAAGTCTAAGAGGTAGTCAAGTTCCATAAAATAAATAGGTAAAAATGGGGATATGTAGCAATAAATTATAAAAGTGTATATTATAAAGTGTATAGTGAGTAATATATAATATAGGTGATGGTATTATAAAGTTCATATCAATATATATATGTATGTAGAAGGATTTTTTCAAGAGGTCTTTAAGAGTAATAGTAATAAAATGAATCATAAATAAAATGTGTCAAGAATAAAAACGTTTCCAAAAATTATCTTGAGTCAATGTTGCTATCTTGTTATAAATTGTTATTCATCGCAGTGGATTTAAGAATTATATTAAAAATATATTGAAAAATATATCTATACATTGACCCACTTACAGGAGTATACAATAGGAGGCAAGAGCTATTTGGTGTAATCAAATGTACATATGTATATTGAGGGAAGGATTATGTCATATGTGCGGATGTGTGCGTTTGGGTACATGTGTGTATACATGTATATAGAGTGAGACTGTCCCACATGCAGGCTAGTAAAATTGTGAAGCATAATGATGATCAGATGTATATATGTATATAAAGGAAAAACTGCTCCCACTTGCACGCTTGTGAATATAAGGGGCAGACGATGTGTAACTGTATATATGTATATAGAGGAAGAAACATTTTGGTGAGCACGTGTGCGCAAGAGAAAAAAAGGCGCGCTCGATAAGACGTAAGGGGGAGAAGGTAGCTTGGATTGACAGCCTGATGGAGCGGCCGTGCGCTGGATGAGCGCTGTGTGTGAGCAGGGAGAAAGCATAGCGCTTACGGAGAGGTGTCAGATCCCAGATGATGAGCACTGTGTCTGAGCGGGGAGAACTCAGAGCGCTTGTGTCAGATTGCTGATGCCTAAAGTGAGATAGTGTTATATCGTGGTTTGGGAGAGGTGTGATGATGGGCTGGTGACATATGTAGATGCTTAGGAGGAGTGGTGGCAGTATGAATGGATGGTAACTGGTGTTGCAAATGGCTAGTGATGACAAATTTGAAAAAAATAAAGTGAATACACAAATCAAACTTAGCAGCATTATGCTTCACATTTTACTAGCCCGCATGTGGGCCAGTCTCACTCTATATACATGTATGCACACGTGTACACACACGTACCCAAAAGCACACATACACACTTATGACATGATTTATCCCTCTATATACAGTGGATATAAAAAGTCTACACACCCCTGTTAAAATGTCAGGTTTCTGTGCTGTAAAAATATGAGACAAAGATAAATCATTTCAGAACTTTTTCCACCTATATTGTGACCTATAAACTGTACAACTAAATTGAAAAACAAACTGAAATCTTTTAGGTGGAGGGAAGAAAACAAAGAAAAAAAAATGATGTGGTTGCATAAGTTTGCACACCCTCTTATAACTGGGGATGTAGCTGTGTTCAGAATTAAGCAATCACATTCACAATCCTGTTAAATAGGAGTCAGCATACACCGGCCATCAGGTAAAGTGCCTCTGATTAACCCCAAATAAAGTTCCGCTGCTCTAGTTGGTCTTTCCTGACATTTTCTTAGTCGCTTCACACAGCAAAAGCCATGGTCCACAGAGACCTTCCAAAGCATCAGAGAGATCTCATTGTAAAAGGTATCAGTCAGGAGAAGGGTACAAGAGAATTTCCAAGGCATTAGATATACCATGGAACACAGTGGAGACAGTCATCATCAAGTGGAGAAAATATGGCACAACAGTGATATTACCAAGAACTGGACATCCCTTTTTAAAATTGATGAAAAGACAAGGAGAAAATTGGTCTGGGAGGGACCAAGAGGCCTACAGCAACATTAAAGGAGCTGCAGGAATATCTGGCAAGTCCTGGTTGTGTGGTACATGTGACAACAATCTCCTGTATTCTTCACATGTCTGGGCTATGGGGTAGAGTGGCAAGACAAAAGCCTTTGCTTACGAAAAAAAAAAACATCCAAGCCAGGCTACATTTTGCAAAAAACACATCTAAAGTCTCCCAAAAGCATGTGGGAAAAGGTGTTATGGTCTGATAAAGCCAAGGTTGAACTTTTTAGCCATAATTCCAAAAGATATGTTTGGCGCAAAAACAACACTGCACATCACCAAAAGAACACCATACCCACAGTGAAGCATGGTGGTGGCAGCATCATGCCAAGGGGCTGTTTTTCTTCAGCTGGAACTGGGGCCTTAGTTAAGCTAGAGGGATTTATGAAAAGTTCCAAATATAAGTCAATATTGGCACAAAACCTTCAGGCTTCTGCTAGAAAGTTGAACATGAAGAGGAACTTCAACAACCCAAAGCATACATCCAAATCAACAAAGGAATGGCTTCACCAGAAGAAGATTAAAGTTTTGGAATGGCCCAGCCAGAGCCCAGACCTGAATCCGATTGAAAATCTGTGGTGTGATCTGAAGAGGGCTGTGCCCAGGAGATGCCCTCGCAATCTGATAGATTTGGAGTGTTTTTGCAAAGAAAAGTCAAAATGTGCCATGCTGATACTCATACCCAAAAAGACTGATATGCAACCATATTATTTTATGTTTATATTTTTTCTTCCCTCTACCTAAAAGATTTCAGTTTGTTTTTCAATTGAGTTGTACAGTTTATAGGTCACGTTAAAAGTGGAAAAAGTTCTGAAATGATTTATCTTTGTCTAATTTTTTTTACAGCACAGAAACCTGACATTTTAACAGGGGTGTGTAGACTTTTTATATCCACTGTAGATATTTACATTTCATTACATCTAATAGTTCTTGCCTCCTATTGTATACACTTGTAAGTGGGTCGATTTCACTTTCTCTCTCTCTATATATATACATATATACACATGTGTATACATATGTACTTATGTGTACTCATTCACACTTATGACATGACTCACCACTGAATATATGAACTTAGACTTTTAATGCTCATGAGAAACTACCAACATCATATTAATAATCAGTCACCACCCTTTAAAATATATATATAAAATATGTACAACTCAACTATATATACAGTACAGACCAAAAGTTTGGACACACCTCATTCAAAGAGTTTTCTTTATTTTCATGACTATGAAAATTGTAGATTCACACTGAAGGCATCAAAACTATGAATTAACACATGTGGAATTATATACATAACAAAAAAGTGTGAAACAACTGAAAATATGTCATATTCTAGGTTATTCAGAGTAGCCACCTTTTGCTTTGATTACTGCTTTGCACACTCTTGGCATTCTCTTGATGAGTTTCAAGAGGTAGTCACCTGAAATGGTCTTCACTTCACAGGTGTGCCCTGTCAGGTTTAATAAGTGGGATTTCTTGCCTTATAAATGGGGTTGGGACCATCAGTTGCATTGTGGAGAAGTCAGGTGGATACACAGCTGATAGTCCTACTGAATAGACTGTTAGAATTTGTATTATGGCAAGAATACAGCAGCTAAGTAAAGAAAAACGAGTGGCCATCATTACTTTAAGAAATGAAGGTCAATCAGTGCGGAAAATTGGGAAAACTTTGAAAGTGTCCCCAAGTGCAGTCACAAAAACCATCAAGCGCTACAAAGAAACTGTCTCACATGATATATTATAGATTACTGAAAATAACAAAATTAGGATGTCTGAAAAATTCAAATGCAAGTTTGAAAGTAGCCTTAAACAACATATTTGTCAAGATTAAGCACTTTAAATTCTAAATAAATTAACAAATTAACCAAAATTACTAAGACTAAGAGGCTTTGGAAAAAAAATTGCTTTGTTCGTGTTATCACATATTTCTGTAGGATTTTTTTCTTGTGATACATGGGCCTTTATTTTTATGTCATTTTTATTTTAGTATTTCACTCTGTTCCTGGGATCTGCAGATATAACCCAAGGATTTTGGATCCTGGGTGACCTACTGTATTTAAGTTCTCCTAAACATCTCCAAAGCTATTTGAAATAATCTCTTTGCAGTTCTCTAGTTGAGAAAGACAATGATAAAAATCTTTTTTTTTTTACCTAAGATGTGGTGTACCATTCTGTATTCACTAGATCTGTAAACATAGGAAGAGGATCAGAAGGTTAGATAGGTAATAGGAGTAGAGCATCAAGTGGCAAGATACATGATGAAATCGTACAAACTTGTGAATGACCAGGAAGTCAGAAGAAAGCAACCTAAAAACAAAAGATTTACAGAAAGAAATGTATAAAACAGTAAATGTACAACTTCACATACGTCTGTTCCCTTATTGAAGATTAATATTTTCTTCACGCCGTGAAATGCTTATTTATTAACGACTTTGACCACTGGGAGTAAATTAATTATTTTTAATGAAATCAGTAGAACATGAAACAAAAATAAAATATTTTCACAGGAGACATCCTAGAGGAGATAACAATGTACACAGGAGATGGATCACCATTGATTTTTAGTTATTTGTTAAGGGCAAAGAGGGACATCTATTATTTGTGGTTTTGTTTGTGTCAATTTAAAGCCTATCTTTGGTCTCTCTTGCTGCGCCATATATGTGAAAAAGGTACACAGGTTTTGTGCATGTGCAATGTGGCTGTGCCTTTTTAAATAATATTGCCCACTCGATGGCCAGGCACTCTCTCTCCACTATACTATATCTAGTCTCGGCTGGGGTAAGCTTTCGGCTCAGGAAAACAACAGGATGTTCTTCCCCATTGATGTCCTGAGAGAGTACAGCTCCTAGGCCTATTTCATAGGCATCGGTCTGTACCACAAACTCCCTCTTAAAGTCCGGCTTCACCAATACCGGGGACCCACACAGGACACACTTCAAAGCGGAGAAAGCCTTTTCCGCCTGCTCATTCCACTGAACCGTCACTGACTTGTGTCCCTTCAAAAGGCCTGTCAATGGTGTGGTGACTGTAGCAAAATTGGGGACAAACCTCATATAGTACCCCACCATACCCAGGAACGACTTTACTTGCCGAGTAGTGACAGGTTGGGGCCAATTCCTAATTGCCTCAATTTTGTTCACCTGAGGTTTTAAAATTCCACGCCCAATTACATACCCGAGATACTTGGTCTCTTCTAACCCAATTGCATACTTTTTTGGGTTAGCGGTTAAGCCAGCCTTCTTAAGGGAGTCCACTACAGCCTGTACTTTAGGTAGGTGACTTTCCCAGTCGTTGCTGTGGATAACGATATCGTCCAGGTACACCGAAGCGTATCGACGATGTGGACGGAGTACAATGTCCATTAGCCTTTGAAACGTGGCGGGAGAGCGGTGTAGACCAAAAGGTAATACCTTGTACTAATAGATCCCCTCTGGCGTGATGAAAGATGCTTCTTCCTTGGCAGCCTCTGTCAAGAGTACCTGCCAGTACCCTTTGGTGAGGTCCAACACAGAAAAATACCAGGCTTGGCTCAACTTCTTAATAAGCTTATCCATTTGGGGCATGGAAACTTGGACAACAAATTCAGTTTGCGGAGGGGCCTATAATGATCCCCTAGAAACCCTGGTCATGGTCTTCAGTACTGGTTACCCTATCTTTTCATGGATTGAGCTGATTCACATGGTACACCTGCTCTGGCTTTAGCCTCCCTGGCTGATGTACCTTGTAATCTATCTCTCCGATTTTTCAAGTACCTCGTAGGGCCCCTGCGACCTAGCTAGGAACTTACTGACTACGGTTGGTACCAGAACCAACACCCAATCACCCGGGTTAAAGTTCCGGCCCAACACCTGCTGATTATATACCGTTGCACTGCCTCCATATGCTCCTTAACCAGAAGTAAAACTGTTTCTATTCATTCTTGCATCTGGGTGATGTACTCAACCACACTTTTGTTCCCACGACTCTTTTGCCACGTCCAACAGACTGCGAGGGTGTCTGCTGTATAGCAGTTCAAAGGGCAAGAACCCAGTAGAGGCCTGGGGCAACTCTTCCACTGCGAACATGAAATAGGGCAGAAGAAGGTCCCAGTCCCTCCCATCCTTAGACACCACTCTTTTTAACATATTTTTTAATGTTTGATTAAACCTCTCTACCAGGCCATCCGTTTGCGGATGATACACAGACGTCCGTAGCTGTTTTATGTTGAGAAACTTACAGAGTTCCCTGATGACCTTGGACAGTCAGAACCTCCTTAGGCAGACCCACTCGAGAAAACAGCTCCACTAACTCTTTAGCTATGAGTTTGGCTGATGTATGATGCAGTGGCACTGCCTCCGGGTACCGAGTGGCGTAGTCGAGGACGACCAAGATGTGTTGGTGCCCTCTAGCGGACTACCAGGCAGGTTGGGCAAGACTTACAATATTATTCTACCTCTATGAACACACCGGACCAGTAAAACCGTTGTAGTATCTGGTCATGTGTTTTCTGCATTCCAGATAACCCCCAAGAACATGCTGATTGGCTAACTCTAACACAAGTTTGCGATAAGTCTAGGGCACCACCAACTCCTCAATGGATTCACCTCGCAGCTGGTTTACCCGAAACATCATATCTTGATGAACCACAAAACACGGAAATACTGTCTCTGGTTGTTGTGGTTCCCCATTTATTGTTAACACATTTTCCCAGGCTTGGGATAGGTTTGGGTCCCGGTGTTGTGCAGTACCAAAATTATCCCCGGAGACATTGAGGTCTGCTAGCTCAGGACCCGGCAGCAAGTCCTCCATGTCTCCCACCATCACACTTAGCGGGGTTGTCTCCCCCTCTTCCACCAAAGTGGCGGTCACCCCTACTGCTGGCCCTTTGGTCTCAGGTTCCCAGGGTTCTGGTCTCCCCCCTGAGCTGGGCCATTCTGCTAGGGTTACATCTGTCTCACGGGTATCTGTAACTTTCGTATCCGGCCATAGTGCCGGGAAACCAGGAAAATCTCTACCAATTATTAGTTCATACGATAATTTTGTGGTTACGGCAACCTCATGAGTCCACCTGCGGGCCGCCGTTTACAGAGAAACCAGTGCGGTGACATAGTCTTTTAAGTCCCCATGAATCCACACAATGCCAACCTTTCGGCCAGTATACTCGACGGGCCGCACCAGGGCAGCTCTTACCAGGGACACCAGGCTCCCTAAATCCAGCAGTGCCACCGCCAGAGTGTCCCCCACTTCCACCTGGCACAGGTGGCTATTGTCTACAGGCTCGGAGGTACCTGTGGTTCACAACTTTCTGTCATACAATGATTGGTGGTAGCCATAGTTGGTATCCATTGGTTCACCCCAATGGGGACAGTCAGCCTTTATGTGTCCAGGCTTTTGACACCACCAGCAGACCACCGGGGCTGGGTCTGCAGGGGTTAAGTCCCGGGTGGGTTTGGCTGGCACCAGCTGCCGGGTCCCGGGTGGAGATTTCCGTGCTTTGACTGGCCCCCTCCCAAAAGAACCCCCCCTGAAGATTTCTGGTGGCCTGGTAGTGCTCCAACAGGTCGACCATCCCTAAAACATTACCAGGAGACACCTAGCCAATCCAGTGCTGGAGATGTTATGGATGGCAAAGCCCTCCAGAATACATCCGCCAACAGATGGTCCAGCATAGCAGTGGGAGTCAGTATGTCAGGCTGTAGCAATTTTTGCAACTGGTGTAGCAGGTCATAATTTTGTGGTCTGGCGGGTTCAACCGGGTTAAATTCCCACTGATGCACCAGCTAGGCCCAGACCAATACATTCACCCCCAGTCTTGCCAGGATCTCACCTTTTACGGTCGGGTAGTTGGCCGCTTGATTATCAGGGAGAAAAAACACTTGCTGGGGTCCAGACGCCAGGAACGGAGCGTCGACATCAGCCCACTGGGTAACTTCTCCCTCACGGCCACCTTTTCGAACACCGCCAGATAGATCTCAACGTCATCCGAGGGGGTCATCTTAGGGATCGCTGCACAGACAGCTTTTCGGGCATCATAGATGTTCTGGGACGTCCCTGCCGCTTGCAACGCCATCACATGTAATAGCAGCTGGTTAATTTCCTGCTGCTGCTTGTTAGCCTCCCACTGCTGCAAGTTAGCCTCCACGAGGGTTTTCACGACCACCTGCATTTTGTCAGGGGACACGGGTCGTAACCTTGCTGGTTTTATATAGGACATGCACTTGTGCCCGGAAAAACATAAAAAACTTTTCGGCCTACAGGCCTGCCTCACTGCGTTTGACATGCAGATGACAGGCAAATCTCTTAAAATCACTGCACACTTCACTTATTTGGGCAGTCAAGGGGCCAAAACTGACCAAATAAATCAAGAATGAACTCAGCCTTACAGGTCGATGTTAGCGCCATGAAGAAGCGCACTCCTTTTACACCGTTGTCAGCTGATTCCACATAAATGTCTACAAAACCTGTTCTATTAAATGCTTATACAAGTAGAGCCCCCGACAGAGTGGAGAGGGTGTCCACAGTAAGTTTGTGTTGACATCACTGATTATTTGGCCCTTCCTCTGACCTGTCAGAACAATACCCCCAAAAAACGGATCCTGTTTGTTTAGCATCCACCTTCACTCGGTCAGCAAAAAACAGGAGTGGATCCAAAACAGAGATGACATGTGAATAGAATATCTACATGTCTTCTATGTTTTGTACACATGCTTGCTTTTTGCTGCCAAATCACTAGCCAATTCTGATGGGACCATACAGGCCTTACCCTAAGTTCACACCTGAGCGTTTTACAGCGCGTTCCTACCCACTGCAAAACGCTCAACAAGGAGAAACCAATGCTTCCCTATGGGAATGGTTCTCACCTGGGCGTTTTACAGCACGTACAATCGCGCTGTAAAACGCCTGATGCTCAAACAAGTTCGGTACAATCGCGCATACAGAGCGCTCCTTTCAGAACGCTCAGGTGTGAACCCAGGGTTACAGCTGCTACACAGACAGGATTCGTTGAGCATCTCATTTTTCCTTCCTTCTGACAGATCAAAAGAAGAGTCAAATAAATGATGACGTTAGCCAGGACAAAAATAGTGGCCCAGTCATAAAGAGGATAGGCTAAGAACAGGATGAGAATTCCACAGAGTGGCCTTATGACATAGTGGTGAGGTGGAAGCAGCATAAGGAGACCACAGAGTGGCCCAATGACAGAGTCAACATCAGGAGGAGGCCACCAAGTGGTACAATGACAGTGTGGAGGTGGTGGCACCATGAGGAGTCCACAGAGTGGCACAATGACAGAATGTGGAGGTGACAGCAGCATCAAGCAGAGGCCACAGAGTGGCACAATGACAGAGTCTGGAGGTGGAGGCAGCAGCAGCATCAGGAGGAGAGAGCAGCCGGAGTACCACACTGAAATGCAGTATGTGATAACAGTTTCTATGGTGCACCTGTAAAAATTGACTAGCAGCTGTTTTGGGAGTTGTGATTTCTTGCTGAAGGACATGGAGCAGTTCCTCCCCTGTGTGATGCCGTTCACCCAGGCAAACGAGGTGCAGAACAGTGTGACATCGCGCTGCCCTGCACATGTGATATGCTGAAGGGGCACTGTGCACATGTGATATGCTGAAGGGGCACTGTGCATTGTCCCTGCAGTGGAGGCAGGAACCACATTCACCCAGTGGGCCGTAAGGGACATGTACTGTCCCTGACAGTAGTTACAGCTCCACACGTTGATGCTGCCGTGCACTTTGGCAGATACCGACAGGCTCAAGGACTTGCCCACCTTCTGTTCTACATGTGTGTGCAGGGCTGGTACTGCCTTTTTGGCAAAGAAATGATGGCTTGGGACTCTGCCTCGGCTCAGCACAAGCCATCAGTTCTCTGAAAGGTGCAGAGTCCACCACCTGGAAAGGGAGGGACTGCATTACCAGCAACTTGGACAGGAGCACATACAGCTTCCGCGCCGTTGGATGAGGCACGCATACATTCTCTTCGGTGATCGATTGCTGATGCAATGACTGACGAGGAGTAGAAGAAGCAGGAGCATCAGTAGATCATGGGAAGGACAGACAGCTCCCTTCGGCTGAGGTGGTGGAGCCTTGACTGCATGAAACCAGGTGAGTGCCACTGGGTGATGCAGCAGTTGCTGCGGCAGGCTGGACCACCACATCAGAGCCACGGTTCTCCCAGGCCACTTTATGGTGACGCTGCATATGTTGACGCAGGGCCATGGTGTCAACATTGGCACCCTGGCCACGCTTCACCTTCTGCCCACAGATTCTACATATGGCCATGTTCACCTCCCCTGGTGGCTTAACAAAAAGCTGCCACACCGCTGAGTAGTGATTTTACCCCCAACACTGCGCACTGGCTGACTACTACCGCCGATGCTTCAGTGAACCCGTGCACCACTACTTTTCAGGCAGGTAGGCTCCTGCGAAGCGGGTGGTCTATACCGGGAATGTTTGGCTACCGATCTCCCACTGCTGCCACCCTGCTGACTCCCGGCCACGCTAGCGATTTTCTGGCTCCGCCGCTTCCTGGCGGGCAAGCTTCCACCTTCTTCTCTCAATGATGATGAAGCCCTTAATTCACCCAGCTCTCAAGCGCAAATAGCTACATCATCATCATCATCAAGTACTGACTGCACGTCACTGATGTCCTTCTCAACGGTCTCTGAGCCAGGAGCCTCACCGCTCGCAACACCAGCTCCCATGCCGCTATTCTCATCACTATTTGCCCGCCTAGCGGAGGATGTCTCCTCCACATATTGGCTGGCCAGTAGCTGCTGACTGTCCTCTAGTAGCTCATCCTCGCTGTATAGTGGGGCTGAGCCCAAAGCATATAATTCTCTGGCTGAGGGAGCAGAAAAGGACAGATGCAACACGCCAGACCTGCAGGGTGTAGACGAAGTGAGGTCACGGTTATGGGCAATCGAGGGTACTCACTGTATTGTAGAACCCTGGGCAGGCGTGTGGCAGTGAAGGAGAGGTAGACACGGTTCCTCTGGGGCACACTCTGTATATAGGGACCAGGCCTGATGGTGGATGAGGTGCCCTGGATGTTATGGGTATTTTGAGTGCCTGGGGCAAGGTCCCTGTTGTATTCGTGACGCCAGTACCTTTGGACGGTGGCACGCCGGTTGGTAGTTGGAATGATGGAGGTGCACAAGTAGAATAGTGAACCAAACGTAACTTTACTGAACAATCCAACTCTGTACAGCAGGTAGTAGTACAGTGTTTCAATCACAGTTTCACAAGTAGGCTTATTCACAAAATGGCAGGCAATATATATGCAAGATACGCAGAGGGTAAACTTCACAAGCACTCAGCAGCAGGTTGTACCTTTCCTCAGAATCAATGTACACTAATCTTTCTAGAACTCCTGCTCTGGCTTTATTTCCCAAGGCCCGGATGCCTAAAGGGTGGCTTAAATCCTTGGTTACTTTCTTCCTCAGGTATTAGATTCTTGCTGCACTTTCTAGTTTCATCTGCCCATCAGGGTCACTTAGCTTACCCTGGATCGCCCTCTCTTGCAAAGTGGATGTCTGTGGGTTTCTCCCAGGAGGTTGGGTCCTGCTACTGAGGTGTCTTTACTGAGCTAACTAAGGCTCTCTTGTTCTCAGGCAGGCTGGAGCTTCTCACTAGCCTCCTGGACATCACTAGCAGCCAGGGCTATCCAGCTGCATGTCAGGAGCAGGCTTTTTAACCTCTGTCTTCTCAGACTCCTGACTCTGCACTAACTCTCCCTGTGTGGGCCTGGACATTGATACTAGGGGCTCCCTATCTCCCTCTAGTGTCTGGGATGTCTAACTACACCCAACTAGGCCTGCTGTTGCATCATACAGGGGTACATTGCATATAACAACACATTAAAACATACATTAAATGCACAATTAAACATGACATTTCTGTTCCTTGTGAGTAGGAGTAACGCGCACACCAATTGACCCTTGTATAGTGCCCACCCCTACCTAGTGGGACACTACACAGAGGCAGGTTGAGGACAGGTGAGGGCACAGGGCCTGCTCTCTGGCTATGCCAACTAAGAGTTGTGTCTGACGAACCCACTGACTCTTGGCTGACGGTGTCTGATGTCACTTGGGATGAAGTGGATGACCAAGTCAACCATTCAAGAACCGCTGGGTTGCTGGTCAAGACAGGATCGCTAGATGACATCGGGAGCTCAGGCCTCTCGTTGCAACTCCTGCTGCCACGCTCCCTTACTCTGCTGTGACCTCTGCTTGCGCTGGAAACACTTAGGCCTCTGCCACTCCCCTGTGCAGGGCCTGGCACTTCTCTGTCTGACATACTGTCAGATCAAATAAATAAAAAGAAAGGAAATTTTCTCACTTCGCCACACAAAGGCTAATACTTTTTTTTGTGCCACAAATACATGCATAAAAGGGCTATAGAACATATAACTGCACTGCTGAATGGTAAATATATATTTCTTTTTCCACTAATACATAACAAAATAGGCTTTAGAGCATATAACTGCACTGCTAAACAGCAAATCGGCCCTTATTTTTTTCCACTTATACACTCCATAAAAGGGCTTTAGAACATATAACTGCACCACTAAACGGCAAATAGGCCCTTCATTTTTTTCACTGGTTGAAGCGCATGCAAGGTTTCCTGGCCATTTTTAGGATGTTTTGCAGATGAGTGGAAGACTTCAGGTACCGCTTGACACCGCAGAAGGCTTTAGAATATATAACTGCACCGCTGAATGGCAAATGTTTTTTTCTTTTTTCCACCTATACACCACAAAAGGCTTTAGAATATATAACTGCACCTCGGAACAGCAAATATATTTTTCTTTTGCCACTAATACACAGCAAAAATGGCTTTAGAACATATAACTGCACCTCTGAAAGGC
Source organism: Bufo gargarizans (assembly GCF_014858855.1). Taxonomy (NCBI): domain Eukaryota; kingdom Metazoa; phylum Chordata; class Amphibia; order Anura; family Bufonidae; genus Bufo; species Bufo gargarizans. The sequence continues at coordinate 56,064,992 of NC_058083.1, read as the reverse complement.
ACATTTTTTTTTTTTTTGTGTCACTAATACTAGCCAAAAAAGGGCTGTAATTTTCGCACTTCACTGCACAACTGCAAATAAGCCCTTTTTTCCCCACTAATACAAGCCAAAAAATGCTTTAGAACATATAACTGCACTGCACAAGGGCAAATAAGATGTAGAAATATTTCCTTGTACTAATCCCTGTTAATGGCTGTATCACACAGCACTTGCACCCCAATAACAAGAACGGTTTGCTGGAATTACAGAGCTGTATAATGGCAATTTGGATCCGCAGTCAGTGCAGCAAGGTGTAGTAGGATTGTTCCTATTACCCAGGCTGTAACCTCCCCTACTGAACCCTGTTCTACATAAATGCTGTGGAATGATTACTCCCTATCCTTTCCCTACACCTTGAATAATCTTTTCCTGAACTTGTAAATCGTTTTTTTTAGCACAATGAAGTCTTTCCTCGCACTGTCCCTAGCGCCTGCTGATGTCTCTCCCTGCACTAAGTACACTGGAAAATGGCAGAATCCAAGATGGCTGAGGCTATTTATAGGGCTGTGACATCACAGGGCTGGCTGGCTGCTGATTGGCTGTATGCATGGGATTATAGGTGATACCACCTTCCCAGAGTTCCTTGCTACATGTCCTCACACGTGCAGCAGCCATTTTAGGAAAAAATTTGATTTGTTACCACGAAGCATGACGAAATTCGGATTCGGTGCGAAGCACATTTTTCCGGAAATTTGGATCAAATTCCACTTCGTCAACTTTGATTTGCTCATCTCTAGTTACTGTGACAGGCTGATGGACACCCCAATGACAGTAGCATTAGACAGCTTATTCACCCCAATTTCAGAACCAAAGCCTAATAGAATTGCTTATGTAATAAACAAGGTGGACACCCCAATAACAGAACAAGACAGGTTATTCACCCCAATTTGAGTATCAAGCGCAATAGAATTGTTTATCCACAGTATTAAACAATATGGACACCCCAATGACGGTAGAATTAGACAGCTTATTCACCACAATTTGAGAATCAAGGCCCAATGGAATTGCTTATCTATTAAACAAGTTGGAAACCAAAAAACAAGTAAAATTAGAAAGCGTATTCAGCTCAAGTTGAGAATCAAGGCCTAATAGAATTGCTTATCTATTAAACAAAGTGGACACACCAATTATAGTTATATTAGACAGCTTATTAAAGGGTTTCTACCACTTAGGTGTCACATATTTGGCTGTCAGACACTAGCGATCCGCTAGTGTCTGCTCTGGCCAACCATCCTAATATAATTGCTTTTGGGGCGGTGGTTTGGCTAAAAAAACTACTTTTATTAATATGCTAATGAGCCTCTAGGTGCTATGGGGGCGTCATTAGCACCTAGAGGCTCCGTCTACCTTCAGAAACTGCCGCCGACGAGCGCGTCCCTCCAGCCCGCCCATCTCCTCCTGAATGCGATCCTCGTATGTATTCTGCGCATGCGCAGTAAATGTCTGACAGCTTCCCTGCTCAGACATCTCCACTGCGCCTGTTCCTCGGAGCACTATGGCGTCATCGCGCAGGCGCAGTGGAGATGTCTGAGCAAGGAAGCGGTCAGACATTCACTGCGCATGCGCAGAATACATACGAGGATCGCATTCAGGAGGAGATGGGCGGGCTGGAGGGACGCGCTCGGCGGCGGCAGTTTCTGAAGGTAGACGGAGCCTCTAGGTGCTAATGACGCCCCCATAGCACCTAGAGGCTCATTAGCATATTAATAAAAGTAGTTTTTTTAGCCAAACCACCGCCCCAAAAGCAATTATATTAGGATGGTTGGCCAGAGCAGACACTAGCGGATCGCTAGTGTCTGACAGCCACATATGTGACACCTAAGTGGTAGAAACCCTTTAACCCCAATTTGAGAAGCAAGGCGTTAGAGAATTGCTTAACTTTTAACAGTACACTGTTTAATTAGATAGCTTTGTGCCCTATACAGGGATTGATGCAAACGTCACTGTCTCCTATGGATCCCTTCAGCTTCAGATTACAGTCCCTGCAGTCTCCCTATCCTCTCCATACAAGCTCCCTACACTGTCCCTGCACTCTCCATATCCAATATTCCACAATTAAAAGCTTTTAGCAACATTGTCCGTAGCGCTTTTCACACATCTCCTTATGTTCAGCTCACAACAGGGGCTGGCTAGCTACTGGTTGGATATATGCACGGCATTATGGGTGATCTCATGTTCCCGGGCTCTTTACTTTCAGTTTGTAACATGTGTGGCTACAATTTTAGGAAAAAACAACTCGTTACCATGAACGGCTAGGAGATATGGAATCAAATTTTTCCTAAAGTTTGGATCGAATTCCACTTGATTCGATTAGCTTAACACAAGATATGACCCATAATGCCGTGCAGCCAGCCAATCGGCAGGTAGACTTTCCCTGTGATGTCACAGCCCTATGAAACCCTGATTCCATGTGACCTCTGTCATTGTGCTGAGCATAGGGGGAGACGTGGTAAGCGGGCCATGTTTGATCCATACACCATGTTCAGCCACCTGGTCTTAACCCTAATAATTTTAAAATAAAAAATACACTAGGTTCATAGTCCTAGACCTTATAGAGGGATCCACATGGCATCATGGTCATCTTTGTTGTGGATCCCTCAAATTTTTTTTGCTTTGTAGAAGTTTTTCCTGGCATAATATTGTGTACTATCTCTGGTACCATCACACTGAAGGACAGGGGCAGCTGCATACATGCTCTAGCTCTCATGATCCCCACCAGGGGGGGGAGCCGGAGCACACCCAGATGATCACTGTATCCGAGAAATTAAAAGTGTGCAACTGGCATTGCCACCGGTCGTGGACATTCGTGCTGGGTGCTGGGTGCCGGCTCTTTAATACAGCAGACACGCTGAGCCCACGGCTATTTTTAAATGCCCATCTGCCATCCTAAATTTACTGTCAGTGGTCAGGAAAGGGTTAACTTCTGAGCCTTCAAATTGAGATTGGGCCACCAAGTGGGAAGAATGATTAGGCAGAGTGGCCTGGGTATATCTGATTGATAGCGATTTGTGACTAATTAATTAAGAATGTATCAAATTTCTTAATGAACTTCCACGGATCAGACAAATCAAATTTTTCAAAACTTTGCTTATTTTTAGTTACTATGTGAATTGGATGTCCTGTGCGTCTTTAATGTGGTAGGGGAAAGACTGTCACCAGTACTTACACACTAAAAACTAAATTGAGGATTTCCATAGTTTGGTTGAGTCAGATGGAACTGTCTGTAAAGTATCTGTATCAGACATTATGAAGAGAACCATTAAAGGGGTTGTCCGGATTCAGAACTGAACCCGGACATACCCTTATTTTCACCCAGGCAGCCCCCCTGAGGCTAGCATCGGAGCATCTCATGCTCCGATGCACTCCTTTGCCCTGCGCTAGGCCAGTGCTAAATCCCGCCCATCAGTGGGCAGCTCCATGGAGAGCCCCGGTACGTCACCGGATCTCCAAAAAATGCCTTTGCCCTGCGCGATTTAGCACAGGGCAAAGGAGAGCATCGGAGCATGAACTGCTCCAATGCTCATGTCAGGGGGGCTGCCGGGGGGAAAATGGAGGTATGTCCGGGTTCAGCTCTGAACCGGGACAACCCCTTTAACTGAGAAATAAGAAAACATATATAACTTAGTGTTATTTTGGGTGAACAGGGCACAAAAACACAATACAACTCACTGTATACTGTTAGGGTGAAGCAATAGATAGTCATAAAATATGGATTTTACCCAAAGGTGTTTATAAAGTTTGAAAAACCCATTGTCATATACCCTATTAGTGAATTCTGAAACAATAGAGGGGAGGTCCTCTGTTCAGGATACTCACTTCTTAGAAAGAGGACAGAGCAGTTATAAAAAGTGTCTCTTGCTCTGGAGAACCTGTCCTGTCCTGCATTACACCAAACAATCCGTTGATGTGAACAATCACTGTGTAATCCTTCAGTGGAGGCAAGCAGGAGAAATTAACACCTGTCTGACATGTTTCCCCACAGATTATAGCTGATCACTGGGGTTCAAAAAGGGATTGTGATCAGACCATTCTAACAAGTAGGAGTTGTTCAAAGCAGAGAAGCCCCTTAAAGGGAGTCTGTCACCAACCTGACCGGTTTTAAACCGATCACATAGTTCAGTGGGACACAAAGATATGACACAGATGTTACCTTAGTTTCGTTTTTCAGATCATCCAAATCGCCCAAAAAGTTTTTTTTATTATATGCTAATGAGCCGTCGCAAGTGCCCAGGGGCAGAGAGTTTGCTGAAAGTGCCCAAGTTCTCCGGTCTCATTCGCGCCTAACTCCACCCCTCAGTAAACTCCGGCCAGCCCTGTGGCTCTGTGACATCATATATCCCTATAGGCCGTTCGTGCATCGCTGCTGGGCCTGGACATGCGCAGTGTTCTGCCCACAGTGGTAAGAAGCACAGAGATATGCAGGGCGCATGCGCCAGTTACTGTGTAAAATCGGTGCATGCGCACTGCATATCTCTGTGCCTCGGCGATGCACGAACGGCCTATAGGGAAATATGATGTCACAGAGCCACAGGGCTGGCCTGAGCTTACTGAGGGGTGGAGTTAGGCACGATTGAGGCGGGTGAACGTTGGCACTTTCAGCAAACTCTCCGCCTCTGGGCACTTGCGATGGCTCATTAGCATATCATTAAAAAAAACTTTTTGGGCGATTTGGATGATCTGAAAAACGAAACAAAGGTAACATCTGTGTCCCACTGAACTATGTGATTGGTTTAAAACCGGTCAGGTTGGTGACAGACTCCCTTTAATAAAACAGTTGCTTATTGCTAGTGTTGAGCGAATCGAAGTCCACAATCTGAATTTCAGAGAATGGTGGTAAAAATGTAAAAAAAAAAAAATCATACCTCCGAGGATGAAGAGATCACGGGCCACTCGAGATTTTGTGCGAGATCTTCAATGAAGATGGCTGAAGCTGGCTATTCACGATCAGACGGAGGAGGCAAGTATGATTTTTTTATTTTATTTTACACTGAATTATTGCTGTCAGATGCCACAATCGGCTACGAATGCAGCATCAGAGGGGTACAATGACGGGAGGCAGTGCAATCGCCGCTCCCTGTCATTGCACCCACTATTTACAAAGAAATGCGCTTTGTGACAAAGTCATTCATTACAAAGCAATTTTTTAAATGAAATTTGGCAAGGTTTTAAATACTTCTTTTATCTCTACATATTTATTAGATACAGTCCACATCACAAGCCATTCGACATATCGAACGACTGCAAAATGTCACTAAAATTGACTTGCTGGTTAGAGCACAACTTTCATTATTACTGCAGGCTGTGTGTAAAATGAAATATACCTTATGTAAGAGATCGCTCTCCACAGGGGTCAGCAAAAACAGACTTCTCTCAGACAGCGGGGGTTCAAAGTCCACAGGGTGATTAATTTTGTCACTTTAACAGTACAGATGATCACCCAGATAACGTTACTGGATGATATGAGGTTCCAGCACCACAAAACACAAATGCAGCAAAATAAACACCTGTCCGTCTTGGCTCTACCTAATACATAGGTCTCTTTATTTCACCTCTAAGACACAGTTCACACAAGGGGTGAGATCCGGTTTTACTCAGCCATATGGTCCATGTGACCACATTAGTATCTTGTGGGAATATGGTCCAAGAGTCCTCCCGACTATGACAGTGCGATACTTTTTTCCTCAGGCGTCGCTGGGGCCCTCAAAACTCATGCTTTCACACAGTCTCGTGACCCCCCCCCCCCAAAACCCTTCTGGCTGGGACCACACAGAGCCTCTGCAGGCTTCCTTCTCCAAATCCTCTCTCCCACAGTCATACACAGAGGGGTGTTTTATCCCTCCATGATTATGTCAGCAGGCCTCATCTGTGATCTTTTCACCTAAAGGAAATACGTGTACTGGAAGGGTGTGGACAGAAAGGTCCCACTGCCAGACCTACCTTTCAGTCCAAATAAAATCCAGCTAAAAACTGAATCTAGACAAACCACTGCAGCTTTATGGATTTCAGTTATCTCACCCAGCTGAGGTATCTGGGTGGGATATACTATACTATACACATTACCGCACTTATTTTAAAATTTTGTTTGAAAATTTCTGAAAAGCTTCTCTGACATCACTATTTCTTAAACTGTATATTAAGGGGTTTAGGGTGGGTGTTGCGGCTCCATATAAAAGGGCAATGTACTTTTGTTTAGATGAGAAGGTGTTCGATGGCGCCATGTACATAGTAATAGTTGCTCCATAGTACATGCTTACAACAGTCAAATGAGAAACACAGGTAGAAAAAGCTCGAGATCTCCCGGACCGGATCTTTAATACTGAATAGATGATACAAATGTAAGAGACCACAATAAAGACAAGAGGAAGTAAAAGTGTGAAGAAACCTAAAACAAAAATGGTGGTCTTATAAAAGGAGACGTCTCCACACACCAGTCTAAGAACAGCAATTAATTCACAAACAAAATGGTCGATTTTATTTTCTCCACAGAACACAAGAGGTTTTGAGACCATGGGAATAGTGGACAACATTAAATTTCCGACCCACAAAATGACTGTGATGTTTGTGCAGAGCTTCCGATTCATAATGATGGTATAATATAAAGGGAAGCAGATTGCTATGTACCGATCATAAGCCATCACCGCCAGTAATGTGCACTCTGTCTCTCCAAGAAAAAGCCCAGTATTGATTTGTGCTAGACACCCAACAATGGAAATTGTACTCTTCCTAGAAAATATATCAATCATCATTTTTGGAAGAGAATTTGATGAGTAGCAAACATCTATGAAGGATAAATTACAGAGGAAATAGTACATAGGTGTGTGCATCCGGGGGCTAACGATAACAATAAACATCAAAAAACTGTTCCCCAAAATAGTTGAGATATAAAACATTACAAACAAAATAAAAAGTAAAATTCTTATTTGTAAACTTTGTGAATACCCAATGAGAATAAACTCAGTCACATGGGTCTGGTTTCCAAGCATCATATTGCAAATTTTAACTGTTACCCCAACAATGAGAAAACTCAGCGCTGGTTAGGTTCCCTTGAGTAAGTAAAGGATAACACATTCAAGAGCTTGATAGGATAGAATAGAAATGACTCAGAAATGGTTACCAACATCCAATATCATAATAGTGAGTCACAATAGTGGCCCCAGAACAGAGTGTGTGTGTGTGTGGGGGGCGGGGGGGGTTGGGGGGTGGCACCAGCAGTGGCAGTAACAGCACAAAATGGTGGCAGATGACAGTAGGAGCAGATAACAGTGTGGCATCAAGTGGGTGGCAGCATAAAAATAGTAGCATTAGCATTTGGGCAGATATAATTTGTCATTTGTCAAAATGTTCTGATGTGGCAGCATGCTACAGTCAGATCATTGCTGCCAGAATTATCTAGTCTGTTGAATCAGGGACCGGTGTCTGAAAATCCTGTTTGATTCAGGCCTGATTCATCTTTATAAAGGTTAGTCTTTCAACATTTTGCATTGAAAGGTGAGTTCTCTTTGCGGTAACTATGTTACCTGCCGCACTAAACACCTGCTCTGATGCCACACTACTGGCCGGACTGGAAAGCTTGCACATTGGCCCAGTTGCGGCCACAATTAGAGTTTGGCTGCCTAGTAGTTCAGGGGATCTTGGATCATGGATGAGAGGGAGCAGTCCAAGTATGTCACCACCTGGTAGTTCAGGTTATTTTCTATGTCTTGCTGCTGCTGGGTGGTTTCTTTAGTAAGCGGCTGAAGAAAACTGCTTATCAGAGACTCTAGACTTAAGTTGAGTTGTTGAGCGCGAAAATTCGAATTGCAATTTTTTATCGCGAATTGCTATATATTCGTATTCACAAATAGTGTTGATCGTGAATATTATAATCGTGAATTTATCGCAAATTTATTGTGAATATCGGCACTTAGCAACATCCCTATCAACCAATAGGAAAGTTGCCTACCACTTAGTGTTGATCGCAAATATTCTAACCGCAAATTTTTATCGCAAATATATTGCATTGCCGGTTTTCACAATCAAGTAAATAATGACTGGAGATCACGAATTCTCTAATTTTTGAATTTATGGCGAATATTGTCTATGCCTTTCATCACTAAAGAAGATTGGCAATGGCGTACAGTATTTTCTGCTTATGAAACTTTAGCAACTGCTCTCCTGTGTGGCTACTCTCGACCAGGCCGAACAGCTCCATCAGCACATAGCAACATTTGACATGACACATGTGATAGGAAAGAGGGGGGTGGGAGTAACGCTGTGCCCTGCTGCTGTTGGGAACAGGAATGTGTCCATGTATGTAGGCTGCAAACAAACGACTACAAAGGATGTCAATAGTAGTTGAGATTTTCCTCCCTCTCAGAAGGTAGTGAGGACTGTTAGCAAAGGTCTAACATTGTGGAGAGCCAGTAGTCATCCCTCTGCCGAATGGTGATAATGCGGCTGTCACTATGCAAGCAACTCAGCATCCATCTGGCTATTTGCACAAGGCACTCAGAGGGACTCCCTGCCTCAATCTCCACTGCATACTGCCACAATATGTCGGGGTCATTTGTGTCATCCTTGTAATCACCGTCTAGCTCCTCCTGCTCCTGTCGCTTGTGCAGGTAAACTACCTAGTTCTGTATAGAATTCCTGGGCGTTTATTACATACTCCTCGTCCTCATCCTCCTTTTCTGCCAGTTCAGCCTCCACAGGGCTCAGATGGCCTTGGGATGTAGGCCTCATATCTTCTGTCCCCTCACCAGACAGATATATCAGTATCTATTCCAGGATGTGTAGGAGTGGAATGACATAATTTTATCCAGTAGTCTGGGTGACTGACAAATAAAGGGGTCTACTGAAAGGACCTGAGCAAAGGGCAGGTGTCACGCATAAGCTGCCACTATATAAAGTCTAAGTTACAACTTGTCTGTCTGCATCATTAAGAAATTGGTCACAGGTTTCCTCTGCTCATACAGTCGGTCCAACATGTGCAGCGTGGAGTTCCAATGTGTGGAAAGTCACATATGAGGCAATGTAGGAGAACACCATTCTGCATTTGCAGGTCAAGAAGGACGCGTTTTGCATTGTAGGAGTGGCTGATGTGTATGCAAAGTTTCCTTGACATTTTCAAGAATTATTGCAATTGGGTGGAAGACTTTAGGAACAGGGTGACAACCATATTGAAGATGTGCGCCATGCAGGGCACATGGGTCAGGCTCCCTGATGCAAAGGAAAGATAATGTTCTTCCCATTATCACTGAACATGGTTCCTATGTCCAGTTGGTGAGGAGACAGTCAGCATTCGATTTCTTGGTTGATGATACAGAGCAGTTCCTCCCTGGTGTTGACCCAAGCTGACCAGTTGGAGAACTGTGTGCTTTGCATAGCTGGTATGCTGGAGGACCACTCTGAACTGTGCCTACAATGGAGACTGAGGACAATGTGGAGGATGAGGAGGCAGAGGAGGACATTGGGGCAGATCCCACAATTATAATGCAGAAGCAGCATTGCTGTCACCTGGCCAAGTTGCTGATGACTGTGCCGAAACAGCATTTACCGGAACCGCATTTACCCAGTGGTCGTCTTTGACCATAGTTACAGCTCCACATGTCAGTGCTGGCATGAACTGTACCAGATGCTGACAGGCCCAAGGACTGGTGCAATTTCTGCTCAACATACGTGTGTAGGGCTGGTACATCTTTTTAGAGAAGTAATAATGGCTTGGAACTCTCCACCTTGGCTGGGCACAAGCTATCCTCTCTATGAAAGGCACAGAGTCAATGACATGGAAAGGGAAGGACTATTATACCAGCAACTTGGCCAGGAGCAGGTTCAGCTTCTGCGCTGTTGGATGAATGCACACATACTGTTGTCTCTTTGCAAACGCCTCTGTGATCGATTGCTGGTGAAACATGTTATGAGGAGTAGGAGGAGGATGAGAGTCAAGAACAATAGACAAAGAGAAGGAACAATAGTTCCCTCTGCTGAGGTTGAGGATCCCTGACTGCTGGAGAAGGGGTCCAGGCCGCTGAGAGGTGCAGTGGGTGCTGTGTCAGGTTGTACCACTATATTAGTGCCATGGTTTTCCCAGGCCACTTTATGGTAACGCTCCATGTGTTGATGCAGTGTGCAGCTGTTGAACAAGATAAACAAGCCTATGTATTAGACTGCCTGTTGACACTGAATCTGATGCACAGTAAGTCTATATATAACAGAACAGATTAAGTATGAGTGGTACAGAAGATGAACTAGATAAACTCGTCTATATACTACACTGCCTGGTGACACTGAGTCTGACACTGTCATGGCCTTTGCTTTATGCGCCGTGACACTTGTGCCATGCTTGCGGTTGCCGGTGGCAACATGTTGCTGTTATGGCATGTGGTGGCTGTGTCATGGCTTTGGCTGTGTGTGCCATGACATGGTTGCCACGCATGCTGTTGCCGGTGGCAACGTGGTGCCTGGTGTGTGCACTTCCCCTTTAAGTTGTAGCCTTCCCCTGTATGGTGCTGTAAGGGTTAACTGACATACAGAAGTGTATGTATAACAGAACAGGTTCAGTATGAATGGTGCAGCAGGTGAACAAGATCCACAGGGGGATTATACTCAGCGTGCACTGTCCCTGCAGTCTCACTACAGTTTCTAAAAACTCTCCCCACGATCTCCCTTCACTGTCCCTGCAGTCTCCCTATCCAATATTCTACAATTAATAGCTTTCTGATACACAGTCCATAGCGCTTGCCAATTGATCAGCTTACAGTGAAATGGCCAACTGGAGACTGCATAGAATGAGGCTTTTGTAGTGCTGTGACATCATAGAGGATGGCTATTTGAGGATTGTCTGGCTGCACGGCATTGTGGGTGGTCTCTCATTCCCAGGCTTATTACGTTCACTTTGTAACATGTGTAGCTGCCATTTTAGGAAAAAACAATTAGTTACCACGAAGCGCGAGGAAATTTGGATTTGTTGCAAATCGAATTTTTCCTAAACTTTGGATCAAATTCCACTTCAGATGCTTTGATTCGCTCAACCATAGTAATAATTATGTAATATTAAAATCTTAGATAACCCCTTTAATTTCTCCCAAAAATAAGCTGTGTTAAATAACTTACTTAATATTTTCTAGTTGCTACCAAACCTTGAGAAGTGCAATAATCAAATCATCCTACCTAAGAAGCACCAGTGTTCACACCATAACTGAACATAACAATGGGACCAGACCACCAGGTATGTAATAGAAATAGAGTTTCAGGTGTCAAGATACATGTTGAAATTGCACAGACTTGTGAACATACTGTTTAATGACAGGGACATCAGAAGGAAACAACCTAATAGCAAAACATTTATAGAACCAAAATGATAGAAAAGAAAATGCACAGCATCATACACCTCTCCCATCTTAAGCTTGATTTTTTTCTTCACGCAGTGAAATGCGTATTTATTGACATGACTATGATCCCCGATGGTAAAACTATTTCAGCAGAGATTCAAATTAATTATTTTCAATGACATTTGTAGAAAATACAAGGAAAACATAATTTTGTCACAGGAGAATACAGGAGATACTAACACAGTGTACACAGGAGACAGACAACAAACATTGATTTTGGGTCATTTTAGAGTTGGGCAGGACTCAAAAAGGCAAATGTTTTACTGTATATTGCAACAACATTTCATCAAGAGTCCTCATGCATACAGTCACATTACAACTTTACTACTTCTGCACAAATGGAGCCATAAGGATTCAACTAGGGATGAGCGAATTTCATATTTTGAAATTTGTTTTCGCTTCGTGTTGTGGTATTTACTGAATCCCGTTATGGATTCTGTTACCACGGACCATAATGCAATTCTATGACAGAATGCATAACGGAATGCCTTTCGAGACATTCTTTTGTTCATTCCGTCATAAAAGAAGTCTATGGGCTGCATAACGGATCTGTCCCGTTTCCATTATGCAGGAGAGAACTCTACAGGGAGTGCAGAATTATTAGGCAAGTTGTATTTTTGAGGATTAATTTTATTATTGAACAACAACCATGTTCTCAATGAACCCAAAAAACTCATTAATATCAAAGCTGAATATTTTTGGAAGTAGTTTTTAGTTTGTTTTTAGTTTTAGCTATTTTAGGGGGATATCTGTGTGTGCAGGTGACTATTACTGTGCATAATTATTAGGCAACTTAACAAAAAACAAATATATACCCATTTCAATTATTTATTTTTACCAGTGAAACCAATATAACATCTCAACATTCACAAATATACATTTCTGACATTCAAAAACAAAACAAAAACAAATCAGTGACCAATATAGCCACCTTTCTTTGCAAGGACACTCAAAAGCCTGCCATCCATGGATTCTGTCAGTGTTTTGATCTGTTCACCATCAACATTGCGTGCAGCAGCAACCACAGCCTCCCAGACACTGTTCAGAGAGGTGTACTGTTTTCCCTCCTTGTAAATCTCACATTTGATGATGGACCACAGGTTCTCAATGGGGTTCAGATCAGGTGAACAAGGAGGCCATGTCATTAGATTTTCTTCTTTTATACCCTTTCTTGCCAGCCACGCTGTGGAGTACTTGGACGCGTGTGATGGAGCATTGTCCTGCATGAAAATCATGTTTTTCTTGAAGGATGCAGACTTCTTCCTGTACCACTGCTTGAAGAAGGTGTCTTCCAGAAACTGGCAGTAGGACTGGGAGTTGAGCTTGACTCCATCCTCAACCCGAAAAGGCCCCACAAGCTCATCTTTGATGATACCAGCCCAAACCAGTACTCCACCTCCACCTTGCTGGCGTCTGAGTCGGACTGGAGCTCTCTGCCCTTTACCAATCCAGCCACGGGCCCATCCATCTGGCCCATCAAGACTCACTCTCATTTCATCAGTCCATAAAACCTTAGAAAAATCAGTCTTGAGATATTTCTTGGCCCAGTCTTGACGTTTCAGCTTGTGTGTCTTGTTCAGTGGTGGTCGTCTTTCAGCCTTTCTTACCTTGGCCATGTCTATGAGTATTGCACACCTTGTGCTTTTGGGCACTCCAGTGATGTTGCAGCTCTGAAATATGGCCAAACTGGTGGCAAGTGGCATCTTGGCAGCTGCACGCTTGACTTTTCTCAGTTCATGGGCAGTTATTTTGCGCCTTGGTTTTTCCACACGCTTCTTGAGACCCTGTTGACTATTTTGAATGAAACGCTTGATTGTTCGATGATCACGCTTCAGAAGCTTTGCCATTTTAAGAGTGCTGCATCCCTCTGCAAGATATCTCACTATTTTTGACTTTTCTGAGCCTGTCAAGTCCTTCTTTTGACCCATTTTGCCAAAGGAAAGGAAGTTGCCTAATAATTATGCACACCTGATATAGGGTGTTGATGTCATTAGACCACACCCCTTCTCATTACAGAGATGCACATCACCTAATATGCTTAATTGGTAGTAGGCTTTCGAGCCTATACAGCTTGGAGTAAGACAACATGCATAAAGAGGATGATGTGGTCAAAATACTCATTTGCCTAATAATTCTGCACTCCCTGTATTACCACGTTTAACCTGTAGGATACCAGCGTTGGAAGCCGGGACACAAATACTAGCGCCGTACAGCTACGGCGCTGATCGGGCGGGCAGCACTAATAGCTGGACCCCTGCTGTATACACCGGCATCGGTGAAAACACTGATGCCTGCACATTAACCCTTGCATGGCCACGGTCAGCACTGACCGTGGCACGTGCGGGATCCTGACGGGTCTGCATGGCCATCGGCTCCCCGCACTGTTGTGACGGGGACCCGATAGCAGGGAAGGCAGCACTATGCCTTACTTTGGCATTGTAGCTGCCTTCGGTGACAGCCTGTGAGATCCAGCTCCCTGTATTACACTGGTAATACACTTATAACCAATGCATGACAATACAGAAGCATTGTAATGCATTGTAAAGGGGACCAGGACCCCAAAAGTTGAAGTCCCAAAGTGGGACAAAAAATAAAGTGAAAAAAGAAGAAAAATAAATAAAGTTTTGCAAAAAAATTAAGAGTTTCAAGTTAAAAAATAGTGTCCTTTTCCCAAAATAAAGTATTTTTATTTATTTTTTAAAATAGGGAAAAAAAGAAAAGTAGAAATATTAGGTTTGAATGCTTCCGTATCGACTGGCTCTATAAAAATATAACATGATATAACCCCTCAGGTGAACATCGTAAATGTTTTTTTAATAAAAACTGTGCTAAAAAAAACTTTTTTGTCAACTTACATCACTAAAAGTGCAAAACCAAGAAATCAAAAAGGCATATGCCCCTCAAAATAGTACCAATCTAACCGGAACCTTATCCTGCAAAAAGTTAGCCCCTAGCTAAGACAATCGCCAAATCTCAGACTATGTAGACCATGTTTCAAAAATGCATTTATTGTGTTAAATGTAAAAAAAATTGACATATTAGGTATCACTGTGTCCATAACAACCTGCTCTATAAAAATACCACATTACCTAACTCCTCAGATGAAAACCGTAAAAAAGATAAAATAAAAACGGTGTCAAAATAGCAATTTTTTTTCACCTTACATCACAAAAAGTGTAATGCCATGCGATTAAAAAGTCATATGCACCCCAAAATCATACCAATCAAACCGTAATCTCATCCCACAAAAAATTAGACCCTACCTAGGACAATCGCCCCCAAAAAAAAAAAAATATGGCTCTCATAATATGAAGACACTAAAACATGATTTTTTTTGTTAAAAAAATGCTGTTATTGTGTAAAACTTAAAGAAAAATTAGGTATCGCCATGTCTGTAAGAACCTGCTGTATAAAATATCACATGACCTAACCCCTCAGATGAACACTATAAAAAAATTAATAAAAAGTGTGTCAAAAAATACATTTTGTCACCTTACATCACAAAAAGTGTAATACCAAGCGATCAAAATGTAATATGCACCCTAAAATAGTACCAATCAAACCACCATCTCATACCGAAAAAAAAAAAATGAGCCCCTACATAAGACCAAAAAATATAAAAAAATCTATGGTTTTCAGAATATGGAGACACTAAAAAAATTATTTTTTTCAAAAATGCTTTGATATGTAAAACTGAAACAAACAACCCAAAAAAGTTGTCATATTTGGTATTGTCGCATCCTTAACAACCTCTTCTATAAAATAGCACATGATCTAACCTGTCAGATGAACATTGTAAATAATAAAACAAAAATGGTGCCAAAACAGCTATTTTTTGTTAACTTGCCTCACAAAAAGTGTAATATAGAGCAACCAGAAATCATATGTACCCTAAAATAGTACCAATAAAATTGCCAACTTATCCCCGAGTTTCCAAAATGGGATTTTTTTTTGAGTTTGTACTCTAGGGGTGCATCAGGGGATCTTCAAATGTGACATGGCAATTTAAATTTATCCCAGTGAAATCTGCCTTCAAAAAACCATATGGTGTTCCTTTCCTTCTGCGCCCTGCGTTGTGCCCGTACAGCAATTTACGACCACATATGGGGTGTTTCTGTAAACTACATAGTCAGGGTAATAAATATTGAGTTTTTCTTGGCTGTTCACCCTTGCTTTGTTACTGTAAAAAATGGATTACAAAAATCAGCAAAAAAAGCGAAATTCTGAAATTTTATCTACATTTACTTTAATTTTTGTGTAACACCTAGGGTTAACAAAGTTTGTAATATCAGTTTTGAATACCCTGAGGCGTGTATTTTCCTAAATGGGGTCACTTTTTAGGAGTTTGTACTCTAAGGGTGCATCAGTCTTAATGTGACATGGCAACTTAAAATTATCCCAGTGAAATCTGCCCTCCAAAAACCATATAGCGTTCCTTTCCTTCAGCGCCCTGCCATGTGCCCATACAGCAATTTACGACCACATATGGGGTGTTTCTGTAAACTACATAGTCAGGGTAATAAATATTGAGTTTTTCTTGGCTGTTCACCCTTGCTTTGTTACTGTAAAAAATGGATTACAAAAATCAGCAAAAAAAGCGAAATTCTGAAATTTTATCTACATTTACTTTAATTTTTGTGTAACACCTAGGGTTAACAAAGTTTGTAATATCAGTTTTGAATACCCTGAGGCGTGTATTTTCCTAAATGGGGTCACTTTTTAGGAGTTTGTACTCTAAGGGTGCATCAGTCTTAATGTGACATGGCAACTTAAAATTATCCCAGTGAAATCTGCCCTCCAAAAACCATATAGCGTTCCTTTCCTTCAGCGCCCTGCCATGTGCCCATACAGCAGTTTACGACCACATATTGGGTGTTTCTGTAAACTACAGAATCAGGGCAATAAAGATAGAGTTTTGTTTAGCTGTTAACCCTTGCTTTTTTACTGGAAAAATGGATTCAATTGGAAAATCTGCCAAAAAAGTGAAATTCAGAAATTTTATCTACATTTTCCTTTTAATCTTGTGGAACACCTAAAGGGTTAAGAAAGTTTGTAAAATCAGTTCAGTAAATACCTTCAGGGGGTTTAGTTTTTAAAATGGGCCACTTATGGCTAGTTTCTATTATGTAAGCTTCACAAAGTGACTTCAGACCTGAACTGGTCCTTAAAAAGTGGGTTTTGCAACTTTTCTGAAAAATTTCAAGATTTGCTTCTAAATTTCTAAGCCTTCTAACGTCCCAAAAAAAGAAAATGTAATTTACAAAATGATCCAAACATGAAGTAGACATATGGGAAATGTAAAATAATAACTATTTTAGGAGGTATGACTATCTGTTTTAAAAGCATAGAAATAAAAAAATTGAAAATTGAGAATTTTTCAAAATTTTGGGTAAATTTTATATTTTGTAATGAACAAAACTGTAATATTTTTATTCAAATTTACCACTGTCATAACGTACAATGTCACGAGAAAACAATCTCAGAATGTCTTGGATAATTAAATGCGTTCCAAAGTTGTTACCACATAAAGTGACAGATGTCAGATTTGAAAAAATTGGCCTAGGATTTAAGGTGAAAAGTGTCCCAGTACTGAAGGAGTTAAGTAAAATTCTGTTTTGGCAAAAGCTAGTGTTGGAGTTGTTTTCCTCATTCGTGACTTCGCTGTATCCTGGGGAGCCCATCCCGGTACATAACTTATAGGGCCACCTCAAATCCAGCCACTGCCATGTCTATAAAGCTTATTCTTAGCTTTAATTGTTCATGATAGGACCACATTGTTATAAAAGGTTTTCATTATGGATTTTTCATCCATTGTGAAATTTCTCTTAGTTGTTAATAATTATCTTACTCTATCCCACTTCATAACATATTGTAAGTCTAACATGAGCCATGAGTATATAATGTACATGTATACATATTTATATAAACACATAAGAGGTGATTATTTTGTGGTCGATGGGGTTCTGATAGTCATCATCTACAACAAATCACCTGTTTGCATATTTTCAAAAGGGCACACCAGCCTCCTCACAGCTTCCCAAGCACAGACATAAACTACGAGCCAGGACTATGACTAAGGCAAATACAGACTGTAAATGGATCAAAGCAATTCATGGCAGACATGAAAAACAATAAAATTGCTCAATCAGGGCAGGTTATAAGATTCATCCACAAACTTACACAGAACTCAGAACTCTGTAGCAAATTTTAACTCATTAGTAGAGTTAAGCGGACATCTGGGTGTTCGCATTCGACGGGTTCGGTCGAACTTCACAAAAAAGTTTGAGTTCGGGACCCGATCTTGACCCCAAACCCGAACCCTATTGAAGTCAATGGGGACCCGAACTTTTGAGCACTAAAATGGCTCTAAAAATGTCATGGAAAGGGCTAGAGGGCTGCAAATGGCATCAAAATGCGGTTAAGAGCATGCGGTGGGCAGTAGCAGGCATACTGTCTAGGGAACGGCCGCTCTGCTTTTGCACCCTCTTCTGTTGTGCTGGTGGCTCTTTGCGACCACTGCCTCTTCCTCAGAACTGCACAGGTCACTCGCATAACCTTAATTCCATGTGGGGTCAAGGACCTCATCGTCCTCCACATCATCATCACCCAGTCTTTACCCCTGCCCTCCTTGTCGGTCTGCACACTTTCCAAAGCCACAGCAGTTGGCACCTGTGTTTCGTCATCATCCGAGATGTGCTGCGGTGGTCCTCCTATGTACTCATCTTGAAACATAAGTGGTTGGGCATCGGTGCACTCAATCTCTTCCACTTCTGGGGGAGGGCTAGATAGATGGCCCTGGGAAACCCTGCTAGCAGAGTCATCAAAAAGCAGAAGAGACTGTTGCATGACTTGGGGCTCAGACTGCTTGGCTGATTTGCAAGGGGGTGAGGTGAAAGACTGCTGGACATAAGCTGCAGGTGTCAACTCTGATCTTTCAGCAGGAGACTGGGTGGAAGACAATGTAAAGGAACTGGAGGCACTGTCAGCAACCCAATCTACTATCACCTGTACTTGTTCTGGCCTCACCATTCGTAGAGCCACATTAGGCCTGACCAAATACTGCTGAAGGTTCCTTCGATAACTCGCACCTTAGGAAGGTGTTTCACTTGTGCATGTAGCTGGCACAGATCGACCACGTCCTCGCCCTGCTACAGGAGCTCCACCAGCAGCACCACGACCAGGGCCACGCCCCTTATTTAACGCTCTCCACATACATCTCAAATTTAGGATCTTGACCTAAATGGGTGTTTTTTTTTATAGCAGAATCAACAGTATCTAAAGGGTGTATCTCACAATGACAGATGCAGCACTGAGGAAGGGGTGTAGACGCCCCGAAACTAGTCTGGTGACAGGAAGAAAAGCGCCCATTTAATCCACTGGATCTCGACTAAAAGTATTGCATGGCCATGCGATAGAAAATGTCCTACTATAAACACTGCTCCAAGCACATATCTACGGACATGTCTGGTAGATACGCGTCTGGTACTGGACCCCCCAATTTGACCTAAGGACCACTAATCCTTGCAGTTCCAATCCTTCCTGGAGACAATACATCGAAGGTCTATCATGTATCTGCAGAGCTGTGGAATATAAAGAAACTGCTGGCGCCAGTAAGTGAGGAACTTTGATTGTTCATTTAAAGGACAGCTTGTCGAAAACCCTCTGAAAAATCTACTGGGGGACATCGTATACCATTCTACGTTGAAGTCGATGCTCACACGTGCAAGCGGAGATCATACCCTGATTACCACGCGGGACGCCGCGGACTGTTGATCGGAGCCGCCTAAGTACATCTATTATGTGAGTAGACTTAACAGTTATAAATGGAACTATCTTCTACGATGAAAAATACAATCGACAATTAATCCATTTGGAAGTTAATGCTGTCACTTTGAATTGTGTAAAAATAATCAAATCCACGATTATAATTGAACAGGCTACTAGTCTTTGTATTAGAGCCTAGGACATTGGATCGATCATTTCAGTTGAATTTTCGAATATCATCAGATTTTTCTTGCGACATTTGCACATAGTATACTTCTGACATTGGACTGAACATTTGGATATTTTTGGATATTATTCTTCCGATTTTTTGCTGTTTATCGATTATCCTCTATTATATGCAAATTATTGGCCACATCCGACACTTTATACATATATACAGGGAGTGCAGAATTATTAGGCAAATGAGTATTTTGACCACATCATCCTCTTTATGCATGTTGTCTTACTCCAAGCTGCATAGGCTCGAAAGCCTACTACCAATTAAGCATATTAGGTGATGTGCATCTCTGTAATGAGAAGGGGTGTGGTCTAATGACATCAACACCCTACATCAGGTGTGCATAATTATTAGGCAACTTCTTTTCCTTTTACAAAATGGGTCAAAAGAAGGACTTGACAGGATCAGAAAAGTCAAAAATAGTGAGATATCTTGCAGAGGGATGCAGCACTCTTAAAATTGCAAAGCTTCTGAAGCGTGATCATCGAACAATCAAGCGTTTCATTCAAAATAGTCAACAGGGTCGCAAGAAGCGTGTGGAAAAACCAAGGTGCAAAATAACTGCCCATGAACTGAGAAAAGTCAAGCGTGCAGCTGCCAAGATGCCACTTGCCACCAGTTTGGCCATATTTCAGAGCTGCAACATCACTGGAGTGCCCAAAAGCACAAGGTGTGCAATACTCATAGACATGGCCAAGGTAAGAAAGGCTGAAAGACGACCACCACTGAACAAGACACACAAGCTGAAACGTCAAGACTGGGCCAAGAAATATCTCAAGACTGATTTTTCTAAGGTTTTATGGACTGATGAAATGAGAGTGAGTCTTGATGGGCCAGATGGATGGGCCCGTGGCTGGATTGGTAAAGGGCAGAGAGCTCCAGTCCGACTCAGACGCCAGCAAGGTGGAGGTGGAGTACTGGTTTGGGCTGGTATCATCAAAGATGAGCTTGTGGGGCCTTTTCGGGTTGAGGATGGAGTCAAGCTCAACTCCCAGTCCTACTGCCAGTTTCTGGAAGACACCTTCTTCAAGCAGTGGTACAGGAAGAAGTCTGCATCCTTCAAGAAAAACATGATTTTCATGCAGGACAATGCTCCATCACACGCGTCCAAGTACTCCACAGCGTGGCTGGCAAGAAAGGGTATAAAAGAAGAAAATCTAATGACATGGCCTCCTTGTTCACCTGATCTGAACCCCATTGAGAACCTGTGATCCATTATCAAATGTGAGATTTACAAGGAGGGAAAACAGTACACCTCTCTGAACAGTGTCTGGGAGGCTGTGGTTGCTGCTGCACGCAATGTTGATGGTGAACAGATCAAAACACTGACAGAATCCATGGATGGCAGGCTTTTGAGTGTCCTTGCAAAGAAAGGTGGCTATATTGGTCACTGATTTGTTTTTGTTTTGTTTTTGAATGTCAGAAATGTATATTTGTGAATGTTGAGATGTTATATTGGTTTCACTGGTAAAAATAAATAATTGAAATGGGTATATATTTGTTTTTTGTTAAGTTGCCTAATAATTATGCACAGTAATAGTCACCTGCACACACAGATATCCCCCTAAAATAGCTAAAACTAAAAACAAACTAAAAACTACTTCCAAAAATATTCAGCTTTGATATTAATGAGTTTTTTGGGTTCATTGAGAACATGGTTGTTGTTCAATAATAAAATTAATCCTCAAAAATACAACTTGCCTAATAATTCTGCACTCCCTGTATTAGGTCCCCTATACCATTGTGTTGCAGTGATTATAGATTATAGGTACTTTTATAACTGATGTGTTTGTGTATGTATTTGAATATTAACATTTTTTTTTAAATAATATTTTATATTATCTAATAAAGTACCACGGCTACCAGATATAGCGAGTGCCCAGCCCTTTCTTTTGTATAATTTTTGCTTGATAGATTGGGTGAATCTGTGGGCTGAGAGCACCCATCCTGGTTCCCCCATACAGTAGTGCGACCTATCACTTGTGAATCAATCACATATCTACGGACGCCACTGTCAAGGTACGATTCCTGCCTGCTCAATCCCGCGATACAGTGACGTCATCAACCCGAGACCTGCGACGGGAGACGCCGTAACAGCCGGCATCACTCGCTCCTCGTGGAAGGACGTGCTAGCGGGAGGTAACATTTGGAAGCAGGTAGGAACTTGAATTGCTAATCTAGCATAAAGTGGCCCACAAACTTTATTACTTTGGGCGGTTATACCAACTTTGAAGAGCATTTGAAACATACATCTATATGTACCAGGAGACCAAATATTATTTGGAGACATAGACATTTCTATCTTTTGGGACATTCCAATCCGGACTGCGGTTTGCGGGACCACCAATATCTATAGTGGCTCATCCACTGCAAGATTTTAGGTGTTTCAAAGTGCCAACTTAGAACACTAATGATATAAGGACTGCACCCTTAGAACTTTTATTCTTTCATCAGTGTATTTTATGTGTTGGTGCCAACCACTAGTTTTATATGTGAATGTTTTATCTATTTGGACAACAGGTCCTATTAAATAAATAAATATATCCCTGTATCCTATGGTCCAGATGTTGTGAGTGCCCACTCCTTTTTCTTTTCCACTATTCACTTTTCTTTGGGTTCGGGCACCCAAGTTGTGAGTTAGCAGCACCCGACCATAGCCACCAGGTGTGAGCCAACCACCTATTTATTTCTACAGATGCAGCAATGGCTGCAATATTAAGTACTTTGCCCAAAATGGGTGTTTTTTTAAACCCAGAATATTATTGCTGTATTTCAAGCTTGTATCTCACACTGACAGATGCAGACAAGGTAGCAAATTTAGTTTTTTGCCCAAAATGGGTGTTTTTTTTTATAACAGAATAGAACACCTGTATCTAACGAGTGTATCTCACAATGACAAATGCAGCAAGGGCTGTAAAATTTAGTACTTTGCTCAAAATGGGTGTTTTTTTTTACTCAGAATATTATTGCTGTATTTTAAGCTTGTATCTAACACTGACAGATGCAGACAAGGCCGCAAATTTAGTTTTTTACCCAAAATTGGTGTTTTTTTATAGCAGAATAGAACACCAGTATCTAACGTGTGTATCTCACAATGACAAATGCAGCAAGGGTTGTAAAATTTTGTATTTTGCCCAAAATGGGTGTTTTTTTAAACCCAGAATATTATTGCTGTATTTCAAGGTTGTATCTCACAATGACAGATGCAGACAAGGTCGCAAATTTAGTTTTTTGCCCAAAATGGGTGTTTCTTTAATAACAGAATGTGACAGCAGTATATAACGCTTGAATTTCAAACTGACAGATGCAGCAAGGGGTGTAAAATTTAGTATTGTGCCCAAAATGGGTGTTTTTTCAAACCCAGAATATTATTGCTGCATTTCAAGCTTATATCTCACACTGACAGATGCAGACAAGGCCGCAAATTGAGTATTTGGCTCAAAATGGGTGTTTTTTTAAATAACAGAATAGAATAACAGTATCTAAAGTGTGTATCTCACAATGACAGATGCAGCAAAGGCTGCAATATTAAGTAGTTTGCCCAAAAAGGGTGTTTTTTTAATAGCAGAATATGACAGCAGTATATATCGCTTGAATTTCACATGACCGATGCACCAAAATGGGTGTTTTTATTTTAACCTAAAATATTATTGCTGTATTTCAAGCTTGTATCTCACAATGACAGATGCAGCAAGGGGTGTAAAATTTAGTATTTTGCCCAAAAAGGGTGTTTTTTAAAACCCAGAAATTATTGCTGTATTTCTAGCTTAAATTGCACACTGACTTATGCTGCAAAGGCCACAGATGTAGGGTCTTGCCAAAAATGGGTGATTTTTTTTAAACCCAGAATATAATTGCTGTATTTAAAGCTTCTATTTGACTGTCACAAATGCACATATGCTTTGCTGGTGCACAGAACTTGCATAAAATGGCCGCAGCCACCCACCTAACTAACAGACGGATAAAAGTTATTTTTCTGGGTCACTGGGCTCAGGGCAGGGTAAAAAGATTGTGCACTGCACCCACAAAACAAAATCTAGGTAGATTGCTGAGTTAACAAGCACTTCTGATTAAAGATTCTGTCCTATTCTTTCCCTCACAGCAGTAGCATCCTATCCCTACACTAATCAGAGCAGAGTGACATGCAGCGCTATGTGACTCCCGCTTATATAGAGGCTGGGTGACATGCTGCACTGGCCAATCACAGCCATGCCATTAGTAAACATGGCTCTGATGGCTTCTAAGGGCACACGAGTTAAACACTTGTTGATTGGCTGCTCTGCAGCCTTACAAAAAGAGCCATTAACTCGCCAAACAACGAAACCGAATCCGAACTTTTACTGAAATGTTCTGGTTTGGGTCCGGGGTCCCAAAATCCTAAAGTTTAAAGTTTTCTTTACAGTTCGGGTACGCTCAACCCTAGTAGGCACTTATTGTAGTCAGAATGCGTTTCTGGATAACCACAAATTTAGTCTATAAAGCAGGCGTGTTTTTTTTCGAGGTCAGGCAGTGACCTGACGGGTGCTGAAGCTCTTCGAAGTGGCCACAAAGTTTATTAGCAGGAACAGTTGCAGCATGGTCAATACCATGCCTCTCATATTTATCTTAGACAGATGCTCATGCAGCAGGGGACCACAGCGAAAGAAGAGCAACTGAAACATCTTGCTGTCCACCATATAACTGTTGGGAACACACAATCTGCCATGGAGAAGGAGGAGGATAATGAAGATGAAGATGAGGAGCTTCAACTGGAAGAGGAGGAGAAGGTGGAGTCAGAGGTGTAGGAGTAAGAGGATGATGATACAGATGGCATTGGCCAAGACACCCAATCGTCTCAGTAGGAGTCGGAGCTGGAAAGAACTGGCTCCTCAGGCATGCTGGCCAGAATGGCAACCTGTATGCTCGCTTGTTTATGCAATGACAGGTGTATCATTGACATAAAGCTGTCTGATGATTACTGGATAGCCATGCTTTTAGACCCCCGCTACAAAGAAACAATGGGGGAATGTTTTCCTGCTGCAGAAAGGGAGGACAAATTACGCTATTACCAGGAAAAACTGTATTCACAGCTTGTCGCATCTTATGGTGAGTAGACGCCTGCTGCCAGCATGTTTGAAAAGAAGGTCTCTCTCCACCCAGCACAGAGTCACCCCACTCCCTCCACCATGAGCAGCAGCAGCCTGTTCAGTCTCCTCAGCATGATGGAGCAGTTTTTGCGCCAGGCTGAGGCCAGTCAGCAAGCTAACAGCTCCTGCCTCAATGCTCAGGTTCAGGCCTACCTAAACTCTAACCAGTTTCTGGCAAATAACCTGTTCCCTGACCCCCATGGAGTTCTGAGCACCTCTTTCCCAGCCTCCAGTGTCACCTCAGAGAGTGTTTTCAGCACTGTGTGGTGAGACCCAAACGGACCAAGTTGTCTTCTTCCAGTGTTCAAAACATCACCTTTGTCCAAATGAACCAAGGATTCTGGAGGATATTCAGACCTCTCCAGCTGAGACTGATGAATAGATATGGCTTTGCTGGTGGTGCCCCATCTTGACACTATTGCTGTCTGCCTGCCTGCAACCATCATGCCATTGCTGCGACCTGAAAACATTCATGTTCTTTACGGCTGCTGCTGCCACCATCATGGCACTGATGTAACCTGCTTACCATCAAGTTCGTACGGCTGCTGCTGCCGCCTCCATCATTCCACCGCCGCCATCATGCCACTGCTTCAACCTGACTACTATGACTACTACCACCACAGCTACTATTACTTCTACTACCCATAGACAGCTGTTCTACAGTCCGTATGTTCCATGCTATTCTGCTTCTGCTGCCGCTACTTTTGTAGCTGCATGCCACTATATCCGTACCATACCCTTTCCCTTCCACACTGCACTGTTGCTGCTCCCTATTTAAAGGGAGAATTTTTTTAGGCTTGTTCGCACACCACTTTTTCTTTTGTGTGTCATACGGGCAGGCATTCTGACCCTTTCAAGGCAAACATTTTTAACTCTTGGTTCTCCAAGCCACTTTTTAATTTTTTTATTTAATCCTGTAATACAGTGTCTGCCCCAATAATTTTTGGAAGCTTAAGAATATGAAAAAGCATACTGTATGTGCCGGCCGGTTGTGTTTTCAAAAACTCTGTATGCAAACATGAGTTTACCCACAGCAATGTATGTCAGTGTCACTCAGACATCATTTATTATTGCTGTCATTGTGTGTGTTCCAGAGCTTGGGGGGAGGGAGTGAAAAATCAAAAATAATAAAAAAATAGCAAGTTTTTCTAACATTTCTGAGACCTAGGAGAATAGAGGAGACAGGGCAATTGGAGCAACTTTGGTTCAGCTCAAAGTTCGGGTCTGAACCAAACTTTTTAAAAAATTCGTCGAACTGGATCCAAACCAAATCTCAACTACCATAGTTTGCTCATCTGTAATACAGAGCAATCCTGGTAGAGGCTGCAAAAGACTTCAAAATGGGGCAAAAGTTCACCTTCCAGCAAGACAAAGACCCTAAACATACACTATAGAATGTTTATATAAAAACATATTAATGTGTTAGAATGGCCCAGTCAAAGTCCAAACAAAAATCCCATTGAGAATCTGTGGCAAGACTTGAAAATTGCTGTTCACAGTTGCTCTCCATCCAATCTGACTGAGCTTGAGTTATTTTGCAAAGAGGAATGCTCAAAACTGTCGGCCTCTAGATGTCCTAAGCTGGTAGAGACTTACCCCAAAAGACTTGCAGCTGTAATTGTAGCAAAAGGTGGTCCCACAAAGTAATGACTCAGGAAGGCTGTATACAAATGCACGCAACACTTTTCAGATTTTTTTTGATTAAAAGTTTTGAAAAACATTTAGCATTTTCTTTTTACTTGACCCATACTTGCTACTTTGTGTTGGTCTATCACATAACGCCACAATAAAATGCATTTAGGTTTGTGGGTGTAACAAAAAATGTTCAAGGGGTATGAATACTTATTCAAGGCACTGTTTCCTGTTCCCTGCTGTTTAATTCCATGGCTCCCAAGCTGTGTTTCAGTCCCGTCTAATCAACTTCCATAAAGACAGGGTCACGTGCAGCTACAACCAATGAATAGTCTCAGCGTTGACATGTTCACAGGTACTGCTAGACGATATAAGGTTGGTTTAATCTCTCTTTTCAGAAATCATGTCTCACTGAGCTGGGGATGATTTTAGAACCCTATCATGCTTAGCATCAGCATGTACCAGGTGCCCTTTTCTGCGGAAGTCTTCCCCAGGGATGTCACTTGCTATATTCTTGTACTGACACTATATCTTCTCAACAACAATAAAGCTGTAATGTCTCCTGTCACTTGACACACATGTGCACCCCTGGACAAGTATCTGTTGTCCTCTGCTAAAGTTATTTATTACCGTAGCATCTCTGTGCGTTACACATATTTAGTGCTCATCATTGTTATCAAACTTTTAATTGCTGTTTGATCTGACCAGAAAACAGTCCTCACATTAAAGCATGGCTTTCTCATGTCAGTCTTCAAGTCGAAGCTTTTTACCTCAATTACAACCTTTCATGACATGGCTTGTTAAAGGTTTATAAAAAAAAAAAAGGAAGGCAGACAAGGTAGGCACATCACACACTCTATAGATTGAGATAGTGATCCATCCCCTAAGCAAATGTTCTTAGTGCACATTTTGATCAAACTGATACTCTGACTGTCTTTTTCATAATGACTTCTCTAGAACACATCTGTCAGCATAGTCAAGCCTATTTACCAGGTATACTGCGCGGAAAAGTTAATTATGCTGACTTAAACAATATCTTTCTTTTACCTATATTAAAGATGGGACGGGAGATTCGTCGAATCCACGAATCCCTCGAATCTTGCTGGATTCGTGGGATTCGTGGACTCGAATCCCGACGTAATTTGCCTGAAACGAATCCGACGAATCCCGGTGGGAGGGACTGGGAGGCGGAGCTGGGGGCCGGTGCGTTCACTGTGCTCCGGCCCCTCCGCTCCAGTACAGTTATAAAATGTGTAATTCTGATTAATAATCATGCTGCCCCCTCTGTCTGTAGTATAACATTCAATGAATCTTACTCACAGGGCTACTGCTATCCTAAAGCAGGCCGGCCGGGCAGACGAGCGGCAGCGTCACTGACTGACGTCACCTGCCTGAGCCGCCTGCTTCATTCATAAAGAAGGACGGGCAGGCAGGTGACGTCAGTCAGTGACGCTACCGCTCGTCTGCCCGGCCGGCCTGCATTAGGATAGCAGTAGCCCTGTGAGTAAGATTCATTGAATGTTATACTACAGACAGAGGGGGCAGCATGATTATTAATCAGAATTACACATTTTATAACTACTGGAGCGGCAATGGTGGGGTCTGTGGATGACACTGTTAAGGGGTGGGGGGTGGGTCTGTGGATGGCACTGTTATGGGGTGGGGAGGTCTGTGGATGGCACTGTTATGGGGTGGGAGGGGTCTGTGGATGGCACTGTTATGGGGTGGGAGGGGTCTGTGGATGGCACTATTATGGGGTGGGAGGGGTCTGTGGATGGCATTGTTATGGGGTGGGGGGTCTGTGGATGGCACTGTTATGGGGTGGTGGGGTCTGTGGATGGCACTGTTATGGGGTGGGGTGGGGGTCTGTGGATGGCACTGTTATAGGATGGGGGGGTCTGTGGATGGCACTGTTATAGGATGGGGGGTCTGTGGATGGCACTGTTATGGGGTGGGGGGTCTGTGGATGGCACTGTTATGGGGTGGGGGGGTCTGTGGATGGCACTGTTATGGGGTGGGGGGGGTCTGTGGATGGCACTGTTATAGGATGGGGGGGTCTGTGGATGGCACTGTTATAGGATGGGGGATCTGTGGATGCCAGGGGGAGAGGTGAGAGGCACTATGATACTACTGGCACATTGGGGGGAGGCACTATGATACTGGCACATTATGGGGGGAGATGGCACTATGATACGGGCACATTGGGGGGGAGATGGCACTATGATACCGACACATGGGGGGGAGGAGAGAGGCACTCCGCACTTGATACTGGCACATTATTAGGGGGGCATCTATGGGGACACTTACTGGCACATTATTGGGTGGCACTGTGGGGCCGCTTCTTATTGGCACATTATTGGGGGGCACTATGGGGGCATCTACTGAGGCCACAAAGAAGGGGTATTTTTATATGGGGGGCTCTGTGCGGTACTAGTATTATCAGGGGTATTATCTGTTTCTGCAGTATAGTATTGGGGAGCACAGCGGCACAGTATTGGGGGTGTTAGGATGATTTGTTCAGAAGATGGGAGGATGATGGAAAAGTAGTAAACTAAGATTTTTTTTTGTCAAGCTGCAGAGACGAAAAATGGCTGAAAAATGGTGGTCTGGTCTAAAGGTCTGAAAGGAGAAGATGAGGAAAGAGAACATCTACAAGAGACGTCACTGAATGTAAGAGGTATGGGGCTGTATTACCCTGTATGTTCTGTAGTGATAGGAGCAGGGGTCATAGCAGGGGTCATCGCGGTCATATAGGGTGCGACCGTGACTGGGAGGTGGAGGTTCAGACAAACTGACGCGGTCTGACTTTGTTTCTTACACCGTTCACACAATTATGTACAGGATTCGTAGGATTCGAGATTCAAAACGATTCAATATATTCGAGAACCTGAATTAGGATAGAGGGATGGCACTCTAGTCATAGACAGTGCATGGAATAGAAATATTTATTAATAATTAATATCAGCTGGCTTGGTTATGCCAGGAGATGATGATAAAAGGAATATGTAGTAAAATACAGTAAAATACAATGTAGGAGATGAGTCTTCAATTAGATGCTCCTAATAAAATCAATTAGACATAATACATATGAAGATAAAATACCGTATTGTATAGGTAGTGAACAAAATAATCAAATGAAAAAATAATCAAATGAAAAAATAATCAAATGAAAAGATGAAAAAATAAAAATAAAAAATAATAAAAATAAAAAAATAATAATATAAAAACTTTTTAAATGTAAAAATCTGAGGTAGTGGTATGGTCAGAGTTCTATGAACGTGCTGGAGATAAATGTAGGTAGCTGGTCCAATGGTATCCCCAAAGTAGAATAGGTAAGTCAATTAGATCGGTAGGTGGGGACCTCTTTTAAGAGGTATAGTAGTATTATATTCTGCCCTTTTGTCCCGGGTATATAAGGTGTACACCTATAATTTAAGTGGTTCCCGGCAGGCATGCGGCGTCCCACTGAAGAAGGAGCAGCAAGCTCCGAAACGCGTATGGAGTTTTTTGCGGTAGCCATACCCAAGTCACTCTAGCTAGAAAGAAATAAGGATCCTAAAAACCACAAAACTCGGGAGTACAACATCTACTAGAAAATTCAAATTTTTCCCGCCAACCGGCCCCCACGTGGAACGCCGACGAGAAACAAGCGGGAAAGCGAGTGAGTATAGGTGACGTCACCGGAAGTGATGAACACCTGCAGGAACGAATAGGCAGAGCATCCCGCCCTGCGAGCGGGAACAAGACACGCGGACGCCGCATGCCTGCCGGGAACCACTCACCAGCTGATCGAAGGAGGGTAATGTACCTGCTAACCAAGCAGTATATACAAATCAACTTATGACTACTGGACCACTCTCCACCTAAGTAAACTGTTTCCTATTTTTTCATTTGATTATTTTGTTCACTACCTATACAATACGGTATTTTATCTTCATATGTATTATGTCTAATTGATTTTATTAGGAGCATCTAATTGAAGACTCATCTCCTACATTGTATTTTACTGTATTTTACTACATATTCCTTTTATCATCATCTCCTGGCATAACCAAGCCAGCTGATATTAATTATTAATAAATATTTGTATTCCATGCACTGTCTATGACTAGAGTGCCATCCCTCTATCCTAACTCTTACTCTCACCACGAGCGTCGGGTACGCTCCGTTTGGATTGAGCACCTTATTCCATTTTTTGGGTTGCAGCGAGCCGCCCCACCATAACCTTCACACATATTCGAGAACCTATTCGGATTCGAAAAAAATTGGATTCGTCCCACCTCTAACCTATATACTTAATCGCTGCTGTCTCAGTGCAGGAGTGAGAATACAGGGCTACACAGGAGGTCTAGCTTTTTCAATCAAGGGGAAAGGGAGTGTGCAGAGCACAGGGGTGTCACAAAAACCATGCTCCAGGGACTCTGGATAGCCCCTTGGTGCTTGAAATTGCTCATTTGAATATAAATAGAGATGAAAGAATCGAAGCTGATGAAGTGGAATTCGATCCGAATTTCAGGAAAAATTTGATTCGCCAGAAATGCGAATTTCCTTGCGCTTCGTTGTAACAAATCAAAATTTTTCCTAAAATGGCAGTTAAAATGGTGGCTACACGTGTGAGGACATGGGGCAAGGAACTCTGGGAAGGTGGGATGACCCATAATGCCATGCATGCAGCCAATCAGCAGCCAGCCAGCCCTGTGATGTCACAGCCCTATAAATACGGCGGCCATCTTGGATTCAGACATTTACCAGTTTTCTAAATGCAGGGAACGGGAGAGTTATACTGAAAACATAATTGTGAAAAAAAAGCAGTTTATAAGTGGAACATTATTCTAATTGCAGGGAAACAATAGGGAGGAATCATTTCACAGCATCTTAGTGCAGGGAGAGACATCTGAAGTCACTAGGGACAGTGCTAGAAAAGTCTCATTGTGAAAAAAAAGCAATAAGTGCAGGGAAACATTATTTGGGGAACCAAATAGCCATCATACAGCTATGGCATTCCAGCAATTTGTTTTAGTTATTGGGGTGCAAGTGCTATGTTGAAAAGCCTTTAGTGGCTTATATCTGTGGAAAAAGAAAACTATATATGCATTTCACTTTGGCAGTTATTTGTGTTGAAAGAGTTTAGTGGCCTATTTAAGTACAAAAAGGAAAAATATATGCATTTCACTTCTGCAGTTATATGTGGTGAAAGAGTTTATTGTCCTATTTCAGTTCAAAAAGGAAAACAAGTAAACTTAAATTTGCCACTATATTATCCAAATCTTCCAAAGAAATTCACGGACAATCAATTTGCCAAGCCTTTTGTGCTGGAGAACGTGTATTATTAAATCGTCTATTAAGCAGAACTTTATAAAGTTGAGAAATTTTTACCTTCTGTTGTGTCCCATATTCACTATAAATGAATAGACGAAATGGCCACTCTGTGGCCTCCTAATGCTGCTGCCACCTCCGCAATCTCTCGTCGTCGTGCCACTCTGTGGCCTCCTCATGCTGCTGCCACCTCTACACTATGTCACCTTGCCACTCTGTGGTCTCCTTATGCTGCTGCCACCTCCGCACTCGGTCATTGGCCACCCTGTGGCCTCCTTCTGATGCTGCTGCCGCCACCACCTCCACTCTCTGTCATTGTGCCATTCTGCAGCCTCCTACTGATACTGCTGCCGCCACCTCCACACTCTGTCATTGTGCCACTCGTTGGCCTTCTCCTGATGCTGCTACTGCTGCTGCCGCTACCTCCTGTGTGGGTACAAAACATAGAAGATATGCAAATATTCCATTCACGTGTCATCTCTGTTTTAGATCCACTCCTGTTTTTTTTGGGCATTATGGATTATTGAGCGAATGCTGACTGAGTGAAGGTGTATGCTCCACAGACAGGATCAGTTTTTTTGGGGTTATTGTTCTGACGGATCAGAGGAAGGGCAAATTAATCAGTGACGTAAACATAAACTTACTACTGACACTCTCTCCACTCTGTCTGGGGGCTCTACTTGAATAAGCATTTAATAGAACAGGTTCTGTAGACATCTATGTGGAATCAGCTGCCAACGGAGTAAAACAAGTGCGCTTCTACTTGACGCTAAGATTGACCTGTAAGGCTGAGTTCATACTTGAGTTATTTTGTCGGTTTTTGCCTCATGACTTCCCAAATAAGTGATGTGTGCAGTGATTCTAAGAGCGACGCTTGTCATCTACATGTTATACTGCACAGTATTGTTTCCCTACCACAGCAGAGTCCCTATGCGTGTTACTGCAAGGCACAGTGTTCTACACCCCTATAAAGGCTCTCTGCAGCCTGGAAATAGCCGTTTTTTAATGTGATTTTCGCGAATAAATTCAGATCGAAGCAAATCTTTTTGGAAGATTAGGCAAACCGGCCAAATCAATTTTTTTTTTAATTCGCTCATCTCTAAATATAAATAAAATATAAATATTTTTTAAAAAAATAATAAAGTGATTGTTTCAATCAGCATGATCAACCCTACCAGACAGCATGCCTCGTTTAGTAGATTTGATCATGGTGAAAAATGTCTTTAAAGTAGGCCACTATTTTAAAACCAACTTCATATAGGTAAACCACTGTGGCTGCACCAGAGCAGAGTACTGGATGCTGGATGGCCAGAATAGTTGAATTTGATGTAGCTCTGAGGGTGGTGGGGAATAGGAGGATTACTGGATCTCTAAAGTGACCCAGCTATGTATATAGCATTGTCTTTAAATACTGTAAGTCTATATGCATCTCTTCTTCAAAAAATGTTTCCCAGTCTCCAATGAGCATCATTAAATGTCCAGGTCAATCTGACAAACCAATACCCTGTACTGTATTGATGAGGAAAAATAGCCCACAATATCTGCCTTTTAGAGTAGGACAAATTTACAAAAGCCTATTCTCCATGGAGCTTTACCTTAAGTAAGTTTCCATACACCACTGGATCTCCACAATAAGAGCCAACACCCTGCTTCCAAGAGCAGATTCAACTGGACTAAGATCAAAGGTGAAAGTTTTCTGAAAATCCAATAATCTTCACTTAAGCGCAGTTGTGTTTTATACTTTTATATTTTGCTTGATTATCTGTCAATCAAAAAATAATTTGTCCAGAGACCAATATTTTTGGCAAAGCAGTTATATTGAATATGATACAGAATATCTTGTCAACATTTTCCAAAATGCTCTTTTCACTTCATTATTCCTCAAGCTGTAAATGAAAGGATTTAATAAAGGCGCAATAATTACATACGTTATAGAAATATATATTAGGTTGGGTGAAGAATATTTTTTTTGCCCAATGTACGTGGTCATACACGTTCCGTAGATCATAAAAACCAGGGTCAGATGGGAAACACATGTTGAAAACGTCTTTAATCTGCCATTTGAGTTTAGGTTTAATATTGATATAATGATACAGATATAAGATACCACAATGAAAACAAAAGGAAGGAACAGGACAAATATACTCACAACAAATATAGTTAATTTGTAAAAGGCAATATCTCCACACATCAGCTCTAGAAGGACTAAAACCTCACAAACAAAATGATTGACCTTGTTTCCTCCACAGATTACATAAGGCTTTAGGATTGGTAGAAATGCATTTAAAATTATATTCCCTGACCACATAATGACTGTGAGGTATTTACATGTCCTCCAGTTCATAATAATGGTGTAATGTAAGGGGAAGCATATGGCGATATAACGGTCATAGGCCATCACAGCCAATAACAGATACTCAGTGCCACCAAGAATCAAACCACAGTACATTTGTGTTAGGCAGCCGATGACAGAAATTCCTCTTTGCACAGAAATTATGTCAAAAAGTATTTTTGGAACAAAATTTGAGGAGAAAAACAAGTCAATAAAAGACAAATTACAGAGGAAATAATACATGGGTGTGTGCAACTGAGGACTGAACACGACAGTGCAAATCAGAAAACTGTTCCCCAACACGGTCAATATATAAATAAGTAACAATCCAACGAACAGTAGGATTCTTGTCTGCAGGCTGTGAGGAAAACCAGTGAGGAAAAGTTCGTTGACCGAGGTTTGGTTTTCAAAGTCAAAGTTAAAATGTACACTTTCAGTGTTGTCACCCTGTGAAACACAAAAATGATCAAAAACACATTTTTTTAGATAGAAGCACAAAAAAAAACATTTTATCAAAACATACAGAAATTGACAGAAACCTCAAAACAGAACAAGATGAGTTCAAGTTGTAAATCATTGAGACCTTTGTGGAGTTGCATAACAAAATAACGTGGTCTTAAGAGGCAGGAAATGCTTAACCCCATATGCAGTTGTGCATCTATATCCGGAGAAGCAAATCCTGCACATGTGGTCCATTGCTAATGCCGATCTCCAGCAAAAAATGCTTACAATGGAGGATGCCCGCACAAAAGTATGGATGTAATTGACAATATAAGTAAACATTTACAAGAATAGGTGTGGTGGATGCAATCAACAAAATCTGACTAAACCCTCACTATGATGTTAAAATGAGATTTTAGCCAATATATCCTTGTATTAACCTCTATAGGACACATGATGTACCGGTACGGCATGTTGTCCTGGTACTTAAGGACACATGACATACTGGTACGTCATGTATAGTTCAGATCACCGCCGCCCGGTGGGCGGTGATCGGAACCTGGTGCCTGCTCAAATCAAATAAAGTGAAAAAAAGTTTAAAAAATAAAGTTTTCTCCCCAAAAATTTCAAGTTTCAAGTAAAAATAAACAAAAACGTAATTTTCCCCAAATAAAGTTGAAAAAAATTGGTAATAAAATAGGGGGGAAAAATGGATACATATTAGGTATCGCCGTGTCCTTATCGACCGGCTCTATAAAAATATCACATGACCTAACCCCTCAGATGAACACCGTAATTTTTTCATAGCAAGCGATCAAAAAGTCACATGCACCCCAAAATAGTGCCAATAAAACCGTCATCTCATCCGGCATCATACCCTACCCAAGGTAATCACCCAAAAACTGAAAAAAAATATGCCTCCCAGACTATGGAAACACTAAAGCATGATGTTTTTGCTTCAAAAATTAAATCTTTGTATAAAACTTACATAAATAAAAAAAAGTATACATATTCGGTATCGCAGCGTCCGTGACAACCTGGTATATAAAAATACCACATGATCTAACCTGTCAGATGAATGTTGTAAATAACAAAAAATAAAAACTGTGCCAAAACAGCTATTTCTTGTTACCTTGCCTCACAAAAAGTGTAATATAGAGCACCCAAAAATCATATGTACCCTAAACTAGTACCAACAAAACTTCCACCCTATCCCGTAGTTTCTAAAATGGGGTAACTTTTTTAGAGCTTCTACATCAGGGGGGCTTAAAAAAACAGTCCAGCAAAACCTGCCTTCCAAAAAACGTATGGCATTCCTTTCCTTCTGCGCCCTACCATGTGCCCGTACAGCAGTTTACGACCACATATGAGGTGTTTCTGTAAACTACAGAATCCGGACAATAAATATTGAGTTTGGTTTGGCTGTTAACCTTTGCATTGTTACTGGAAAAAATGGATTAAAATGGAAAATTTGCC